>NC_139835.1:23392901-23742755 GCF_963691815.1 Echiichthys vipera | reverse complement strand
TACAACATGTATGTCTAAATGCGTGTGTGTGAGCCATCCCCCTTCCCCCAACATATGCACTGTGTACATACAACTCACAATAGCTTGTCTACTGAATGCATCACAGCACATGTGCACTCACATGCACTCTCAAAGATCGACCTAGATGTTTTACAATAGCTGTAAAATGCGAGCATGCAGAGGCACCAATACACTGACTCATCTGCAGTACAGTATCTACTGTAAACAAGTCACATAGAAATAATATTAGCTCAAGCACTTAAACACACTCTTTTTTTGCTTTTCTCCCTGTGCCCTCTTTTCTCACTTGCTACCACTTGTGATACAAACAGAGCTATGCATGCATGCAGGCATGCAAACAAACACACACCTCTTGATGCAACATCAAAAAGTGCCTACCTACTCTATCTAACCTCACTTTATGCTGACACAACCAAATCCACCCTTACACACACACCAAATGGAAATTGACAATAACGGACCAACCAAAACATTCCAACACACTGACACTTATTACATCAAATGCGCGCAGTTATTTTCGCTCACAGAGTTTTTCCCCTTGGTTTGACCCATTCCAGCTCTCCAACACCACTCAATAAAAGCCAGCAGCTGTGTTTACCTCTATTAGTCATCTACTCATGCCTTCACTTTGATCATTCTCCTCTCTTTTTCAACTGATGCTGTGCCGTGCTGATACCTGGTGGAAGCAGCTAATTGAGAGGAGTTATGGTCCATAGCTTGAACCTACATTCAGTTGAGTTCAAGCCAACGAGTCTGTGGAATGCCACAGGCACCCCAAATCGATTCCACATGTTGTTTGCATAATCTCCTTTCCTAGCAGTTGACTTACAGTACAACTGGAAACAAAGTTCACAGTGATCCCTGCAGCATCCTTAGGTCTGCTGAAACCATCTGCACTGAAGCTAGAGAGATGCAGCTCCCCAAAGAGGGAAACTCTTTATGCAAAACCAGCTAAAAACAGGGTCCAAAACACTCACTTTGAATGCTCTTTCATCTTGGCTTCCTTCCCTTTCTCCTTCCTCCTGTTCACTAGCCATATTTGGCTAAAGTAATATACACACTTGGTTGACACGGGAAACATTGCCACAGATAGACAGACCTACCATTGACATACCTTTCTATCCTAGCCATGGAAAAATGTAGAGCAACTTTAAAATCAGAGTCTGGGGGCAAACTCTGCTAAATTAGTCACTTCCAGTAAGCACTGAGTGTGCTACAGAGAGAGAAAAAAACTTTGGATCACTGCACAGGTCAGGCAACATCATCTTAAATTCTGCCTCCCTTAAGTTGGTCTGTTGACCTTTTTTCCTATTGAAAGATAAGCTTGGTTGCTCCAGAGAGGATTCAAACAATCAAACAGAGCAATGCAGCAAAAAATCAAAATACTCACAATGATGTTTGACACGCTCTAATCACCCATTTTCTATTGTAGTTATCTCTGTCGGTGTTTGCTTTTTTTATCAACGTCAGAGTCACTGGCTGTTGCACAATACTTTCCGTACTCACCCTCTCACTCTCTCCCCCTCTCGCTCAGTCACAAAACACACATGCTCTAGCACTCCATGTACACCCTTAACTCAATTTTGGTAAACAAACGTGGGCTGGACACTGGGGTCAAAGGTTGTATCCACAAGAGAAATCGCAAAGGGAGAGAACATTTTGTCATCTTCTGACATGGTGAAATAACAGCTCGTGGAGTTCAGCTCACAGCCATCTCCTATATGATTATTAGTCCTATTTCATGCGCAGGCAGTTTGACATAACTACCGACGCAACAAACGTCTCGCCATTTAAGAATGAAAGAAAAGCAGGACAACTGCAAACATTTTGGATTTACAATCCTCTTGATCTATGACCTTGTTGTCCTGCCAATTTTGAGCAGGTACATCTAACAATACACAAAGTCACCCGGCTATTTAGGAGCTGACTGTCTCACACATTGTATACGGATGCCCTTGACATGCTAGTCAGTAAGCTACAGTAAGAACGTGTGGGTGGGTGGGTGGGTGTGTGTATCGTTGTGTATGTGTTCTTTGCATATGTGTGGCTAAGAGTCTGGGTTTGACGCAATGCCACCTCTTTGTCCAGGGGCAACAGGATATCCCACAATGCACCTTGAGTACAACCAACCTCCATAATCTCCTTTGCTCCTCTTAGGCTTTGGCTTACAGTCAGAGGCCCAAATGAATCCAGCAATATAGCACACTGCAGTCTATCTGCAATCAATGACGATACACTCCATAACACCCACCTGGATCAATGATACAGCAGTCAGTCAATATGCCAGCTGTTAACCCGGCTGATTAGGGGTAATGCAGGGAATTTCACATCTCCCTGGATAAGACAGTGAGTGTAAATGTTGTTAGATTGCACATACTGGAGAAGACAGCACTTCTTCCTGAAAGATTCAATCTGTCAACACTCGCCCAATTTGTGTGTTGGGATCTGTAGCAGACAGATGATGCCTTTAGTGGGGGAATCCTGCCGCACAATTAAATGTGCTGGGCAGAGCGGTGTTGATGGACAGATAGGGTCTATCTGTTGGTGATTGGCTTTTTAATTGAGTCCCCCCCCACCTGCACTGATCTCTATCATAAGCCCTTGGACCGTGTCTGAGGTGGGGGGTTGAGCCACTGAAGGAATCAGAGTGGAAGAAGCAGCTTGATGAGGTTGTGGAGGGGAATCAACTATAACTGTATTGTTCATTTCCAATAGTCACCTCCACTAAGGAGGTTATATTTTCTTCTTAATTGTCTGTTTGTTTAGCAGGACTACAGAAATACTACTGGCCCCATTTCCACGAAACTTAGGTTGAAGGATGTAGCACCGGCTGACTCACAGGGAGGATACAGAAGTTACTTTTCATTTTTGTTAACATTGCAAGATGGGATGGCCTTGGCGAAGGTCTGCACTTTCAAAGTGCCCGGCTAGTGATATATGTTATAAAAATGTCCAGATTTTAACAACAAGTGCAAGTACAGCATTAAGACGCAGATGTTGACAGCAGAAGAGGACATCACAACTAACTTTCGCATCATCTCAAGCTGAAACACCTGGCTGAGAATGAGGAGAGCCAGAAATCCTGTGTGAAGAAAGCACCAAACAGACAAACTACATTATGGCATCCTAACAAAACTGAATGATTGAGTATCCACCCAAGAAAACAAACAGCAGTGTTGTTTTTTGGATGCAGCCCTATAGCTGTTATTGTAAGAATGGTGTTAAAGGTCCCATAACCTTAATTAAGTAGTAATTTAACCCATACTATGGTCTTCTACTAATTCTAACCAAGTCTTTTTTGCGCCTAAACCTAACTAAACCACAGGCTTTTGGCACAGACCAACAATATTGTTCTACCCATAAGGGTGTCAGATTAAAAAACACTAATTTGTTGTTTTAGAGAGCATGGACAAACAACACCTTTTACTCCATATGACGTACAGTGCAAGACAGTGAAAAAAAAGAAAAAGAAAGCAGTCAAGTTTTGTTTTGCTAAATCTGCCGATGAAATAATTAAAAAAATGCGGCTTGAAACAACTCATTAAAACTCTGTATGGAAATGGCTGTGAGAAGATGGCAGCTAGAGGTGGAAATAACCAAGCATTTTGCCGATTCAAATCAATTCAATCAAACATTCGTTGGAACCAACAGGCTTTGGTTGTGTGGAGAGCAAAAGAGGCCGAATGCTCTGGCGAAAATGCAATCTCACAACCCATCGGCTATCATCTGATGTCGTTTTTATTTGCATTCATACTGTATGCGTATACAGTATCTGTTCATAGAGATTAGCCGAAAATGCCGTCTGGACCTAGATCTGGTTGCTATTCGGACTGTCAACAATGACCGGCGCACGGTAGACAAATCTTGGCCCGTCTATCACCTGGCTACACCAGAAGCTTCGTTGTTTCACTGATACCTGATGGGTTTCAAGGTTGCTAATTTATAATCACTGACTATGTATGTTACTTTTTCTAAGCTAACCAATCGCATCGTTGTTCAACTGAACTCTAGTATAGACATCAGTAAGTGAACGCATCACCCTTCATAGAGCTGCAACATTCAGCACTCATTCAGACTGTCTTCAGTTCAGGGGTACGTATCTGTTGCTGGTTCAAGCCGATATGTTCAGCACTAAACTAGCCAACACAAGCACTGTTTGTAAATTGGCTCAGTAGCCCCCCATTTGCAAGTTATCACATAAACAATGTTCCTGTGGCTTTTGTGGTATTACAAAATGCTTTTAACGACTGACCTGAACAATGCTTTCAGTCATCAGTGAGAGGAGCCTGCTGCTAAATGAATTGATTGGTTAAGTGACAGTGATGATTCATTAGAGTCAGTTCAGTTTGAAGATTCAGTGTTAAAGATTTGTCCGTGCATGAACTGAATGCCACTAATGGCTGATACACTATTGAGTGCTGACTATAACACCTCCACAGTAGACATGTGGTTCAGTGTTGCAGCGATTCAAATTATTCTAGGGCGTTTTATTATATTATCTTGAATATTTTTATCACAAAAAAAAAAATACCCTGCAGATTGACGTTATTGTCAGGTAAACATCGGACTCTCTTGCTCCTATATGATGTCGCTGTTCATTCACAATGTGTACAGAGTCTTCTCTACATGTGTGGTAATATCCGCCTGCTTATTCATGCGCAGGGAGAAGACCCCTTTGTAAATGGATTTAAGTGAGAGTTTAAATGGGCACTAATCTCACTCACTGAACATCCGCGAGCTGCAGGGGGTCTCATCGACACATACATGACCCAACCCCCCTCTGTTTTTCCATTTCTTTTTTCCTTTTTTTGTGTATGAGAGCCCCACTCAAACACACACAAACACATACCCTACCCATGTTACACAGTTAAAGGCAAGACAGGGCCTCTTCACAACGCGGGGGTAAAGTCACAGAGGTCAGTGCTCAGTTTCCACATCAAACTCAGGAGCAGAGGCCAGAGTCTCATCCCCCTCCCACCCTCTCCCTCCTCCTCTCTCTTGCTCCCGCCCTCCTCTTGCCATCAACCCCCCCCCCCCGCCACACACACACACACACACACACACACACACACACACACACACACACACACACACACACACACACACACACACACACACACACACACACACACACACACACACACACACACACACACACACACACACACACACACACACACACACACACACACACACACACACACACACACACACACACACACACACACACACACACACACACAGAACCATCATCCTCCTCCTCCTCCCCCTTGCTGGATGTACAAATGCCTTTGCTGTCAGCTCTGCCCTGGTCCCCTGTAATTGAAAATAACAGCCAAGGGCCAGCCCCCGGCTACTCTCCCCAACCTGGTGGCTCTGTGCCTCTCTGACAGCCACCCATCAATACCAATGACTATTACCCTGGAAGTGAGAGTGCTGCCGATGACATCCAAGACACCACCCCTGCAACACTCCCACACACACACACACACACATACACACACCCCAACCCCCCCAGTGTCCTTCCTCCGCTATCCGAGCCTCCTAATGTTTAACCCGTTACCAACAGCCTGGTTTCTCTTCACTGTGCAACGGTAGGCAAACAAGCTTGTCTCTCTTTCACACACACACACGCACACATACACACACACACCACAATGTTTCACACAAATGCACACCCACACACACAAAACTCTTAAGGCATGCACAACACTCTGACAAGCAGCAAACTTTTTTACAGCGAGAAGTGCTGAGAGAGTTTGGTGCTGCCTCACTTCACACTCTAATATCCCCCACCAAGAGACTCATCATATTGCTCTAAAACACAGCTGCACTGCTCTGCTGGTGTGTTTTGAAGTTTTTTTTAGAGGTAAATAAGTGAGACGTATGAGGTTTCACAACTGGTGCCGGCACTGTAAAGTCGGGATGCTGCTCATACCTCACTCATTCAGTGTATAATCACTTTTTTTTCTCTCTCTCATGTCATGACAGCTTAAGAATTTACATTGGGAATAGATGTTTCGGGTCCAGTCAGCAGCACCATTCAGGGTATCTTGTTTTCCTCCACTGACAGACACCAAACACAATGCCATAGGTGATCTGAGCTGTCATCTGTTGTGACAGGGGAATGACAGCTGAACTAGATGCACTGAACACAAGCACAAAGCCCAGCAACGTGACAAATGAAGCACACAGCGGCAGCAACCAGCAGAGGAACAGGACGAAAAAATGCACAGACCTTGTCAGAAGCTGCAGAGCCGTGGAGACTGTTTTCCTTTCTACAATCCTCTCTGTCTCCTCTCCTCCTCTCCCTCTCCTCTTCTCTCCACTCACTGTATGTGTGTGTGTGTGTGTGTGTGTGTGTGTGTGTGTGTGTGTGTGTGTGTGTGTGTGTGTGTGTGTGTGTGTGTGTGTGTGTGTGTGTGTGTGTGTGTGTGTGTGTGTGTGTGTGTGTGTGTGTGTGTATGTGAGTGTGTGACAATGTGTGTATGAGTGAGTGAGTGGGTGAGTGAGTGAGTGTGAGTGTATGTGAGTGAGCAGCTCCCTCCCCTTCTGCCTCTCAGCTGCTCGGCTCAGGCAGTTCTCAGGAAATGAATGGGAGCGCACAGAGAACTGTTGTACTTGCAAATGACTTACCCAGAGTCACATGATCCGCTAAATGTAGGGTGGGCCGGTGGGTGGAGGCTTCATAAGCAAAGGGAAGACAATATACTCTAAGCTTTAACAGCATGCATCGAATTACACAGGGCCCCTCCGGGGAGGTTTCCGACGCGTCCGCTCTCAGCCAGCCCGAACTCACTCTCTACCCCTCGCGGAGCGCAGTGGAGAGCCCTGGGCTGTGGGTGAGCACCGGAGCACCTCCCCGTTTAAAGGGGACGGAGAGGAAGGTGTAGGGAAAAGGCGGAACAGTTCATTAGTTTGACTGTAAAGTAGTTTCATTTAGACGTGTGAGATGTTTTTGTGAATGTTTTGATAGTTGTAAAAACACAATTTCAGATATTTTACTATTTAAAGTAATTAACTGGCATTAAAGCTGACATATTTAGTTATAATTAGATCAGAAGATTTGTTGGAAACTACTTTGACAATAAATTAATAATTACTCGAGCAAAAATGCTCACGTGTCATATTATAGTACACTGAACATATTTGTATTTTGCAGACAGTTGATAGGACAAGATTTGTTTTGGGACGCCACAGTGGGCTCTAGAAAAGTGTAATGGGCATCTTCACTCATCTTCCCTTCATCTCTTTGGTTTTATAGAACAAATGATTAAGCAAGAAAAACATGTCTTAATTAATTAAATGTCTTAAGGGGCCAGTGGCATTGTGCCAGGGGGTCCCTGGAAAGTTTCCCCAATTCATTCATTTGAATTATTATGATTTAAAAATAATTCATAGGTCAACGGATTATAATTTAAATGTTTGAATGTAATCTGACACATCTATAACTCAAATCTGCTGATGTGTTTAATATATGTCTAATATAACTTACATTATACAAACATGAGGGGGTCCCTGATATATATTCTCTATCTTGTATTAGGTATCTTGTTAGGGGTCCTTCCCTTAATAAGAAGAAGACTGCAAGCCCCTGGATTCACCGATCAATCAGACAATCACTAGTTGCAGCCTTTATTCAAGATTTTGATTTGTAGATGAAAATTATTATTTTCAAATATGTGTTTAAATCATTAAAAACATAGTTGTAATATTTTTCACAGCTGTAACAAACCTTTATTAACAGCATTAACAGACAAACAGAACAATACTTAAATTAGGGTGGAAATCAACTAGTATATCATTTATTATAAATATCAGTACGCTCTTGACTAATTGTGTTGTTATTTGCTCTATAAAACAGTATGTATAATAATAGTATGAATATTAAATCAAAGTCGGTATAGTCATTTGTATTGTTTGATCTCAGTCTTAAACCACAACTATGAAAAGCAACAAACGCACCTTTTAGAAGTAGTGAATTTTGGGCATTTTTGCTTTAAAAACAAACAAACAATAAACTGATTATTGAACTGGTTTTCTCCTGATCAACTAATCAGTTAATCCACTAATCGTTTCAGCTCTAATTGGCTCAACTCTCAAAACTCTCACCAGATATTTGTCTGTGTGAATTCATATGAGTAATAGAGCTACTCTCTCCTCTCCTTTTTACTTTTTCATAAGTACAGTACAGTAAAATGCCACACAGCCGTGAACACATTTCCCAATAATGACTGCTTTTAAAATCTCTTCCATGTAGTACTTTAGCCATGTGCAGTATTCCTCCTGGTGTTCTCCAGCTCGATGAAAGGTATCTCTGTGGTATGAGAGGCTGCTGCTGATGCTGCTCAGCGCCCACAGCCAGTCCCCTGGGAGCTCTAATTAAGGTAAAGGAAGCAGGACTCATCTGCATGTCTGATGGAGCTCTTACCACACTCTACATGGTGCTTTGTCGTGGAGCTGGAGAAGCATGATTGAGAGCCACAGAGAGGAGAGAATACTATTTACATTAGTACAGTGAACCTGGTCCAACTGCGCCCCACTTATTATTCATTCTGTTTCACTTCAGATACTGTACGTCTTCTGTTTGCAATGAATGGAGGATAAAATGGTTGGGTGGAGACTAGAGGATAGAACGGGATGGAGGACGAGATTAATAAGGTTGGATAGGCAGGAGAGAGGGATGGGTGATTGTATGCTGGTGAATTAAGAAGTGTATTTTGTGGCTGCCTAGATTGGAGGGGCTTAAGGTGTCCAGTGTGGAAATGGAGTGGGTGAGTGAATGGATAGACAGAATAATGGACGAGGAGGGACGACCCGGTTGTTGTGTCCATTTTAATGGGATATAATTGTAGACTAAAACCAATCTGATAGAAGGATGGTGAAAGCATTAATTATTATTTTAAGCATTTTAAAAAGAGTTGTGTATATATGGCCAGTGATTTTAGATATCATTATCTCAAGATTATTAAAACTATATTACATCTAGTTTCAGAATAAGTGAGAGTTTTACATCTGTTTCACCTGTATTTGTATTGAAAAGGGGTGAAATAAGGCTTTGTTAAATCGTTTCTATCATCAGTAGATCTCCAAAAAGGTTTTTTTGTGTGTGTTTCCATGACACCTACTACAATACCCATAAGCACGGCCACCTACCGACCAATCACACTGTAAAAACAGCTCTTTAAAAAGGTGAAAAGCCCCGGAACAGAACTGCAATCACACAAAATTGAACAGGTATTGACACACACAACTAAATGCTCACTGCATTTAAAAAATAAAAATAAAATAAAACATTTAGTCGGAGTGCTGAAATGGTCAGAACACAAATTCTTTCATAACAAGATGACACTCTCAGAAATGAGCAGGGACATGTTGCAAACAAAAGAGATAAGCCGTAAACATGTGGTGAAAAAGATAACCATATTGTGAAAAAAAGCTCATTAATGTGACATTTTGCTGACTAACAGAAGGGGACATGCAACTAAAGCTGTGTGAGAATATCAAGTCTGTGCATGTTGCGGCATATGAGGCCAACATGCTGTTTAAGTTACAAACAAAACTTCCTCCACTGTCAGTCGCTTCTCTGCATAATCTGACGTGCTATCCAATTACATGTTATTTCAAGCAATCAGTGAATCTGCACAACGCTGTACAAGTGCAAAACCATGGATACTTCGAATTTCATACATATGGTTACTCATCTCGTGGTCTTGAGTGCATTGATTCATGAGAACAGCCAATTACAGATTAATATGACATTACCCATCTCAGAGAAAAATTCAGATTTGCGTGATGAGAGGGCTGGTTAGTTAATAGGCGCTTTGAACGCATTGTGTGTGATGGAACACTAATGTAACATCAGCCGTAAGGCCCGGTGATGATCCTTATAATGACGTCCTGAGGAGCCCTTTCAAATGAAATCCTCACTGTGTAACTGCTGCCCCAGGAGTCCTGGCATGTGTTGAAGTAAGGCAGGCAGAGTGAAGCGCAAACAGGCACTTCGAGGAAGGTTGGAAAGGGAGGAGCGTGGACGGAAATGAGAGGCGGAAGCTACAGAGATTTTTTTTGGGAGAGTATGAAGGGGAGAAAGAGTTAGAGAGGATGAGGGGAGATGGTCTGAGGGAAATGGGGGAGGGATCAGGCTTTTGAAGGGAGGTATCTAATGGGGGGGGGGTGCATGCTCGAGTCGGAGCTCCCAGCTTTATCCAGATGCACCTAGTAGGCTTATCGAATACCAGATACACCTCTCCCAAGGCTACGCCCACTCCAGAGAGGTTGCTAATGCGTCACCCTGAGGTAGGAGCAGTTCAAAGACAGCGTGGGTGTCTGGGGGCTTCATTTGTGGAGTGGCATAATAAGCTATATGACATCTTCAAGAGCATTATCACTACACACTTCTCCCTTGCATCATCTGACCCAATCTCATCAAATTATTGTAACACCATTCATCATTTAGTCACACACCGTAAATTTCTCCAACGAGTGGGCGAGTATTCTTACTGTGCAAAGGAAGCCTGTATTTGTCTTAGTAAAAAATGTTGTGAAATGCTGCAATTGAGCGATGTGATGCCCCTTCCTGTTGTCTCTGGCTGAACTTTAGACTCTGGACTGAAAGAACAGACATGTCAGACGAGGAAGTAGGGAGCAGAGAAGCTAAACACAACCTGTTACTGCACAGTCAGGAGGGAGAGAGGGAGGGAGTAGGAACAGAGGAGAGAAAAACACACGAAACCGAGGACATTCTTTTACTGTTGGTTGAGTGAGAGGATGTCACTATTATAAATACATATCCACTAAAACTACAGCTTGTATGCATTTCCTTTCCATTTTGAAGGACACACTGTGGAATATAATTAAATGTATTTGAATAGAATTATAAAAGAGTAAAAACTGACAGGATCTGAAAAAAAGAATATGAGAATGAGAACACAAAAAGCGAAGGGCTGTGAGGAAATGCAAAGTGGAAAATCAACTTTTAAACCTTGAAAGTAGGATGGACAAGAATATATTTCACACTTTCAGACAGCCCTGATTTCTAGGCAATGAAGTGCTCACCTCTGTAGCTTCTCTTTATCCCCTTCAGTCTCACTCTCTTCCAACCGTGAATGCCCAACAATAGGGCCACGTACACAAAATGAGAAGCGCTTGCTCTCATCTTCACAAGTCAAGGTTTTTTTGTCCTCCAGAATGAAATCTTGGAAGCACAATGGATTGGCCCCAGCCTATTCGCCCGTCCAACCAATATCTTTTGATGATTTCTACAAAACTTACAGGAATGATGCATGTTACTCTTTTTCTGTGTGCTGAAAGGTTTGCCAAAGAAAGATGAAGGCATAAAATAGATACGTCCATTTCAAATGATCTATCCTTCACTGCCCACATATTTCCATGCATTCCTTATGTTTGCATCGATGTTAAGAAATACATCCACTTGAAGGGGCTTCAACAGATCGGTCTCACGCAGACCTCCACCTTTACTTTTCTACTGTCCAACTGACATATATTTTCCTCCCAGCTGTTCTGTAATAACTGTCCCTTGGCCCAGGCTAAGTAACACAGATGTTTAAAATGTCTGACCAATAACATTTCTTAAAATGTCCTTGTTGTGTCCTATGGTCTAGTTTTGCCTTATCTGTTAGCTACGCTAACCGGACTCCGCCAGATTGATTGACTCGCATGATTCACATTTGCTCAACATATCCATCTGGGAACTCTCGTTTGGAGATCTTTTGGGAAGGGGCAAAAATAATGGTTGCTGATTGGATAAACCACCTGTCTGGCCAACTCAACCAATCAGATCAACGAAGCGTATGATGTACAAACAGAGCGTCAAGGCAAAGCTCATAAATTAAACAACATTTCAGTAACACGAATTTATGGACAAAAGGCACAATTTCAGGTGCCCGGTCCATATTCCAACATAAGGACCCAGGAGAAAAAAGTGTAGTGAGCGGCTAACAGAATTAGGGCTATCACTGTCTGAAAATGTGTCTAGATCAGGTTGGATTTGCGTGCGTTGCGTCACACTTAAACCAGCCTCAAAACCAACGCCGATTGGATGTTCACTTGGCAAACAACTTCAAATTTTCTCCGTTGCACATTAGCAGACTGATCTGCAAGTAAAAGGCAATGGAGCTTGCTAGATCAGGATGGTCTAACAAGGCTATGGCTACACTGCAATGACCCATGCTTTCAGCTGGTACTGCTCTGTCTATATCCATACGCTTTCAAAAAACATGCACAAATACAGACAGGGGGCTCTGTCTGTGTCCGTATACGTGCCTAATGTTGAGCATAAATTAGCCTTACACAGTGCATTACCCAATATGTTTGATCTAAGGCTCCATACTGGCATTTTGGACAGTTGCAGTGACATTTGTTTACTTGTTTGAATTTGCCAAAATCTGCAGAACTTGAGCCAGTGCCGATGCTGCATCTCCCATCTGCATACAATCCTATGCACATCCACATATGATTACATTTCACAACAAGGTTTCACGTTTGCGGCTGCCTTGCACAAAACGATTAAAAGTTTCATTCAATAAAGCCTCATGCTACTTTCAGGGATGTTCAGCAGCCTATTTAATTAGCATTTAAGATTTAATTTTTTTTATTTGATGGCAAAGCTACAAAAAAAGAAAATCCTTTAGTGGTAAATGGTAGCAGTATCATAGTTAAGGGGATTATTATGTAGTGTAGTGTAAGGTAAGGCCTTAAGGCAACAGTAAAATGTGTTCTTATGTTCTGTTTGGAATAATAGTTTGTGTTGTGGTTTTTCCACAAAAAAAGGATTAAATTAACTGGTTAAAACATTCTACTCCCTATTCGTCAATGAAAAAGATTTATGAATATCCAAATGTTTTTCATTTTCAAGGTTTAACTACTCTGTCTCCTGTCTCCTTCACTGACAACTCTGTTCTCAGCGTATGTGCGCTGGAGGCATGTTTCCACGTCACATTTGTGTAAATTCCACGAATGGCTTTCAAACCAGTGTGAGATAGATAATGATCAGGAAATTGACTTTTTTTCTCAATATACTGAAGGTTTAGATATGGAAGAGAATGCCATGCATACAGTATTACTCAAGAGTATGTGTGTGGCTGATCTGAGGTTTATACCTCCACCGGGACCTCCACGTCAGATGTATCCACCTTCCGAGATGCATTGGCCTCTCTTAAGTCATCCAATATTCTGATACCTGGATATAATTAAAATGAACACTGATGATGAGTGCTGAAGGAGTAAAATATTGATTCAAACATGTATGCGTAAATTTATTCATGTGCATCTGTCATCAACTAATAGATACTGAGATGCAGAGCTGTATGGTCTTTGACATTGACTGATTCATTAGAATGACAGAAAAGACAAAAATATCTGAAATGATCAAAAATAAACACTATTGTAATGTAACACTTTACAAGTGTGATTTAGCCATGTTCCTATTGATTTTTCCACTATGCACTATTGCATTACATGAATACATGGCTGCAAGTATTAGAAGCCATGAACACAGTAAAATAGTGACAAAAAAACATCCAGAGAAATCCAGAAGAAAGGTAACATAGATATGGAGCGTTAGGACATCTGCTTGCTCAGGGGGCCTCCCCTGGCCTAGTGGCTATGCATGCATGTGTGTGCGTGTGTGTGTGTGTGTGTGTGTGTGCGCATGTGTTTGTCCAGGCGTCAGTACACCTGCACAGACTGAGTGGGTTGGCTCAGTGGGCTGGCGTGGAGCTCCATGGATCCCCCTCCAGGCCAACTCTCTGTCAGGCCCTGCCAAGGTCAGCCTCCTGCCAGGGGGGGAGCGGGGGCGGGGAGGGGGACGCTTCAGCATGACCACCACAGGGCCTTAGCACGCTGTGTCTAATAGCAACCGCAAAGCTCTTGCTCACACACACTCCTAGAATGAACTTTAGCACCAATACAGAGACACATAATAAAGTCTCAAGTAAGAAAGCACTGACAGACATAGAAACACATTCAAGGAAAGGGGTGCCTGTAGCAAGCTTCTCACATTTTTTACTCATATAAGATAAGGGACAGAAATAGTTTGGATAAGCTAACAAAAGTAACTATTGCTCCTGAGCTTAAGGGGATGAAAGGGTTGCTAGGAAAGTAACAAGGAGACCTGTGTGTTTTAGCTCCGTATTATGTCCATTCCATAGCTATCCATTACCTGGATCAGCTTACTGGGTGGCTAGACTAAGGGCGGAGCCTGTGACACTGAAGCCACCCTGTGCACACAAGAAGTGCTGTTAGGAATGCCATGAAAAGGTTATTAATGAAATATCAGACATCGGTGAAACCACCAGGTGAATATGCAACACCATGACACTTGTGTGGGGATGGCATCGGTGGCAACTTGAGCCAAACCTGTAATGGTGTGACGATGGGAATATCAATCCACCGCTTTACTTTATGAGTTTCAACCAGAAGATGAGGCGAGCAGGGGCTGAGAGATAAGCCTCCTCACATGGCAATGGAGACACCTGAATTGTATGGCAGCATTGAAGCAATTATCCACCGCCACTCCTCCACATCCCCCCGCTGCTGTCAAGCCTGTCATCAACGCTGGTCTGTGTGTGTGTGTGTGTGTAGCAGAGGCTGATCAGCCACCAGAGCCCTCAGTGTTGCTCTTTTGTTGCTCTTTTCCCAGCCAGAAGCCCTTTGGTTTTGTTGCAGCAAGACCTCGTGTTGTTCCCCTTTGGCAGCTCAACCCCTCCCAAACTCTACCCCCTCACCTCCTTCCTCCCTTCACCTCCCTCTCCCTCACCTCCCTCCACTCCCTCCAAGGCGTTGGGTAGAGAGGGAACAGCCAGTGCTCTCCAAACACAAGGACAGAAGCTGCCAGCAGGTAGCCATGGCAACAGCTTCTCTCTCACCCGCCACTTCCCCGCTCGGTAAAAGGGAGTGTGGAAAATCGCAGGGCCCCTCTCTCCTCTCTACGCTCTCACACAGTCCAAATTAGACGGGTCACAGTGTTTTTCTGGCACCCGTTTAAATAATCATAGAGATGGATGTGCGTAGAGGGAGGAGGAGGAGGAAGAAAGAGAGGTGAGGCGGGGGCATGCCAAGGAAGTAGAATGGGGGTGTTAATCAAAAAGACGCAGAATGCTGTACAACAAATGATTCTTTTTTCCAGACATAAGACTGTGGTGGGTGGAGACGAGGATGCTTGAGATATTTGCAAGCCATGGTGCAGAACTTATCTCGCTAATGCAAGTGCAGGAGGGAAGGCTCAAGTCGTTATAATTTCAATTGCTGTGAGAGGATGTGATTGTCTGGGAGACAAATCAATTCCTTGTTCCGAGCTCTAGGTTCGTGTCTCTGTAACTTGTAGTTTAGTGTCTGAAACATTGGCACAGAGTGCATGTGTTCATCCAGACCTATTCAACTCTCATTTGCTCATCCATCGCTGCCGGCAAATACACTGTCAAGCAGAGATCTCACATGTTTCTATATACTTGCAGCAGACTGATGTAAAGCCCTTGGTGTTTTTCTGACAGTTTATGTATCTAGCAGAGGTGCTGATATTAAGAGCAAGAAATTGTATGATGGTAAACCCAGTAATGTTTTCTTTTCACAAGCTGCTGCCACAGGCCTGCTCTGGCTTAATAGCATGCTGGCTTTTGAAAATAATTCAACCCTGCTTATTTTCTACTTGATTTACTCTGTGCAAGCCTTCCCTCATCAGACCGGGGTTTTGATATTAAGCCAAAATAAATCAGTTTCCCTTTTCAGCAATATGTTGAGCCTGCACCAGCAGCAGAAAGAAAACTTGAGAATACAGCCACAGGATTACATCACAACCAAACAATGTCTATTTTTACTCCAGCTAAAGTTTTTCATCCAGGAATTTCTAAAACAGGAGACATCTGAAAGATTGAGTCCAGTGCAGCAGAAAAATTAAATTAAACTGCAGTCACAAAAGCAGGGTCAAAACACAGGGATTCCACATCGTACAGGGGTGTTTGGAATTGTAATCTGTGGGGGTTAGGAGTCTGTGTAAGCTTAACTAGTTCCAGGTTTCTGTCTCAGAAGGCTTTCTTGTTGAAAAAGCTGTAATACATTGACACATACAATAACATTATAATAATACTTTCTAATCAATTCCTTATCAGTGCAATCCTGTACTGCAGCAATAGTGCTCCTTTGTATTAAGATATGCTTTTGCTTTAAAGTCCCCCTCCAGACACATGTCAATGTATGTAAACATTTTTGGCATGATGATTAAGTTTAACACACTTTTTCCCACAAAAAAAGTTAAAAATAAAAACTTTGTAAAGGGGCTGGAAGCACATCTACTCTTTCTACCTCATCGAGAAACTTCGGATACTTCTTTGCGCCCTGCCCACCACCACCGCTGCTGCTGTTGAAAAAGCAATGCACATCAGGACGGCTAGAAACTGAGAGATTCAGTTTGAGCCCCACACCGGGTTCAGGCACCTATGTTAACAAATTGGCCTTTCAGATAGGACATGCGTGACCACCCCGCAGAGCTCCGCAGCTGGCTGGCAATCTGGAGCAATAGTTTCAGCGTACTGTCTGAACACGGCGACAGACAGACCCAGAATTAGATGTGGAGTGTGTTGTGCACCAAAATTGGTGACTAGCAGATGTATTGAAAAGTGTAGTCAGCAACTTTTTTTAATGTTATTTGTTAGCTTGTCGGCATGTAACTGACCGAAGCTGTGCATTGTTATTGCTCTCTGCACTGGAGGTTTCTGTTTTCTTTTCCAGCTTTTGCATATCAGACAGCGATTGGCTTTCAAATCTAGCTTATCCGGGGTACGTTTGAACCTCAGATTTTAGGGAAGTGCACGCAGACATCTCCCCCCTTCAGTAGAGGAATATTTAACAATTTTGATAACAATATGGTTTGTGAATAATTAACAAAGAGAAGCAAAAATGCAGAAGTAAATGCATTACGTCATCATAAGGATGTTTTCGTCAGGGGCATGACATTTGCATTAGTCAAGCAACAGACAGCTGCACGCTGAGCGTATCAGTTGAATGGTGAGAAAGGTGACTCGCTATTTGGAGGTGATTGGAGACTCTGAATGGGAGGTCCATGACATGATGTTAAGGTGCTGGCCCAAATTTCTAAGAAATACAAACTCATGTGTGTCGTGTGTATGGGTGTGAACGTGTGTGCTCTCAAAAGCTTGCTTGACTTCCCCACACTGATACCAGATGGCCCTTCCCATCATGGCCAATGGAGGAATTCAGCTGGCAGGACCCCTTCTTGTTCATGGTCAGTATGTGTGTGTGCGTGGGTGTGTGTGTGTGTGTGTGTGTGTGTGTGTGTGTGTGAGTGTGTTTGTGTGTGTGTGTGTGTGTGTCCCTCCCTGTGCTCCTCCTCTCCCACAGCACACTGACCTATTTGTATTCTGGGCAGAGCAGATGAGGCTCCAGGCCCGATGCCCTGCTCCCCTCTAGCTTGTCCCCTCGGGAGGGCATCTGTGGGTCTGCAGTGGGCAGATAGGGCAGACCCATCATGGCAGCACTTTAAAGACCACCTCACTGGTCCGCAGAGAGGGTATGTGTTTGGATTCGGGTGTGTGGGCCTGCTTAGATGTCTCTCCGTCCATTTCTTTGTCTCAAGCGGTGTTGTTTTTTGTTCAGACCAGAATTCTGGAGACAAAAGAGATCCCCTGACTCCAGTGTGAATCTGAAGAACTTGTGGTAACGATCGCTTACTATTATCAAGAAATCATGATGACAGTCCATCATATGGTAACACACCTACTGTAACTGTAAGATTTTAAAATGAAATGATAATTGAAAGCAAGTGGGAGTTGTTGAGACTCTTCATCTCACACTGATTAGTCATTGAGAAGGGTCACGTCTCCTTCCTCTCCAAGACCATGCATGGTTAGCCCATGTGTTTTGTGCGAGTGTGAATTTCAATTCAAACTTAGATTCAGCTCATTTAAAAACACCCAAACATCACTGATAGACCCCAGTTTTTAACCCCCACCTCCTCTCCACGCCCATTCACCTAAAAAAAACATTATATGATGATTTGCAGTAACACACAACCAAAAACACACACTGCAAAATCGTGTACATAAAGAAGTCTCAGCACACGCACACACAAGCGTACGCACACACACATGCAGAGGGTGCCGGGCCATAAAGGAATGCAGAGCGGTATAATCACAGCATCATCAACTCTGTCCTCTGAGAGAGCGGGCCAATAATGCCCCTCTAATTGAATAACTTATCCACAGCTATTTCCCAGGGGGCCGAGCTGCAAGGCACAGTCGCAGAGCAGGGGGGGGGGCAGATGGTGCTGAACAGAGCAGATCAGCATCCTCCAAGTACCGCAATAAAAGGTGGAGTGACACAAACACACATAATCACTCAGTACAGTGTATTGTCATTCACATGCGGCAACTTTTTTATCCTTTTAATTTTATGTTTCCAAGAACTGACAACATAAAGTGTATATGTGCACTTCAAGTCAGAACTACTGTATATAGTGAATAACCAAGCTCTGAAACTTCTACATTAAAACACACAGCTCTGTCTTTGTTTTCATTTTTCTTTCAGCATTGTTGAATCTCACATGTCGATGAGAGCAGGACTCCTCTCTTATGTGATGCTGAAAAGCCTGCTATATCCCTGAGCCTGAGGATGAGGATAATTCCCCTTAAGACCTCCCAAATTCTGGCTCCTTGTTCAGCCACCCTTGGGCTCACTGCAGGTGGTAACTATACATTCTGTTTCCTTTTCTCCCATCAGACAGCATACCACCCTGGGAGAGAACACACACATGCTGTACATAATACTTTCCAAGTAAGCATTGTGGCATTTTGATCACTGCATCCCTCTGATACTCAACCGGTGTGGGAAGAAAATGTATCTCCAGACCGTTGGGAAATGTACTGGCCGGTCATACAGTGCTAAGGTACAACCTTAAAGTGTTTAGCTGACCTCAGTAGGAACTATGCCACTTGCCGACTCCTCATGGTGCCAGTTTGATAGAACAGAGATCTTGAGTCCTCATGTTTTTTGCCGGAAAACTAGCTGAACTCGTATATGGTGAGCTGTATCTCATCAGTACACATGATATCTACCCAGGTCGATACCTTTATGCCCACAAGCACAGTTGAAGTCAATAGAATTTTTATTAGGAAACAATAATGGGAGGAGGGGGTATGATGTGGAGAAAGGGAGAAAGCGAAGTGTAGGGAGAGGTAGTACATTGATTTACCCTTCATAGTTCGTTGCACTACATTTACCCAGCAGAGTGCTCAAATTAGTGCCCTCCAGCTCTCTCCCAATTAGTTTCCACAGAGACGAGGTGTAAAGCCAGTCACTGGCCTCATTACCTCTCCTCTCTCCTCCTCTTGCTCCCCCTCTCACTCGCTGAGTAAACCACCCTCCAACTCTCTTCCTCTCTGTTTTTTAGTTTTCCCCTCTCTCTCCACTTCAGCCTCTCTCATCTCCTCCACTTTTTTTTTTCAGTCCTCCCAAGCCTTTATTTGTGCTCTCTCTGTCTGTCTCTCCAGTTCAACATTTTGTGTATTTCCACATGTCAAAAGTGCGGAGCAGAGTGAGGAGAGTACATTCATCTCCGGGCACATGAAGTGGGGTGGGCTGCCAGAGACTCAACTACCTGATGAAGAATAGATGATGTTTCTCTTTTGTCACTGTGACTCTGCGGAGGTCTGTAGTTCAGCACGGATACTGCATTCAATTTGCCGCTAATACAAGAGAAATACTTTCAGCATATATTTTAATCATATTCTGACCTTTGCTGAAATATTCACTTCAACATATAATAGCTATTTCTGATTTGTTGTCAACAATGAAGCATTTAAATGGATTATAAAGCTTATAGATTTGTTAGACAGCCTCTTTATCCTTCTGGCTTTTAAGGGGTTTACCTGTGTTAGCAACCACAGAATACTTTTAATATTATGACATGGTGTCGTACTAATTGATGGCTTCACTCTCATTTTTGGAGTTTGAATATCCAGGTGGGAGTCTTCTTCTTGTCTGTTCCCAGGTTGGATTACAAGTCAGGCAATGTAGATAACTGCTCTGGGGCTTCTAAACCCAACGGGCGTCCAGCGGAAGAATTGGTTGGTTTCCTGGGGTCTGGATAATTCTGAAGCTGCCATTTGTAGTCTGCAGAGTGCACTGTACCCAATGGGTGCTTAAAGGTAACAAGATACATATAAAATACATTGAGAGTGGAGAACTTGGGAGCCAATGGGGGCTGCTGCACAATTTTGCCCTGAAGCCCCCTTGCAGGTTAATCCACACCTGGTGTGTTCCACCATAAAGACTATCGATGTTCACTCCAGCTACCCAACTTTTAAACTATAAGATATATTTTTTGACAACTTTGGTGATCATCTGACTTTTTATCTAGCTCCATCATGATGCAGATAGACACAGCATAGAATGTATATTAAGACAAACAACGCATCTCCACTTCCTCTCACTCTACAAAAGTGAAGCCAAAATATTCCAGATACTGGCGCCGCCATGTTGTAACTTTGACCGAGCGGTATTGAAGTCCCACCCATACACCCGCTCAACCAATCGCGACAATAATTACGTTTTGCACCGTTTTTTTTACAGCATCAAATAACGAGTTAAAACTTAGCAGAAAATATAACACTTGAACAAACATCAGTGTAATAAAAACTATCTAAAATGTTTTAGGTATAATTTATTGTGTTCTTTGATTTTTTTAGTTTGGCCCAAGTCTCATCTGCTAACATGCAGGGGTGGAATTTATGATCTGTACTGCAGCCAGCCACCAGGGGGCAATTGAGATACTTTGGCTTCAGTCAGGGAGCTGTCAAGCTATCCATCTACATTTATACAGCCCCTCATTTTGCCATAGCGTTATGCTAATGGTATGGACTGCCCTACCCAACATGATGACTGGATTAGATACATTTTAAAAACACCATTATTAGCCCAACTATTGTATGTTTTGACACAACATTGGACTGACATGAAACTGGGTGCAAACATACATGTAAAAACTGCTAGCACTGCTGAGGCTAAATACAGTCTCATGCTGCTAGCATGTATGTAGAAGTGGCAAAAAAATTAGATCTCTAATTAAAAAAAGAATCAGTTTTCTTACAAATACTATGATATGAGCACTTGCTGTAATATATCCCAGGCCTTGGGACAGACACAATTTGCCTTCAGAAAAGCAAACATCTTCCATTGCACCCCCAGAAATTTCTCCTCCCTTCCCTCCACCCCATGTAAAAACCCAGAGAGAATCTGGGTGAGGTGTCAGGCCAATGTACTGCCTGCAAACAAAAAGCCGCCCTGTCCACACCAAACCCAGATGTTCCTTATTGATTCCCCTGTGGATTTGGCTGAATGTAACTGCTCTCTCTCTTTCTTTCTCTCTCTCTGTCTCTTTATCTCTCTCTCTAGTGCCCCCCCCCCCCCCCCCCCTCTCTCTCTCTCTCGCTCTGTCTCTACACTCTCTCTTACAACATGACCAGTCAAAGCTGAAAGTGCTGTTTCCCCTCTGAAGTTTATAATGCAACAACCAGCAGTTTGGGACTAGTACCCCCCTGATTCCCTTTCTCTCTCTCACTCCTTCCCCTCATGTCCACAATGCCGTCCTCGACAGCCCCTCTTGGCTGTTTCTGGTTAATAATGTAGCATGCCTCGCTGTCTGATGTTGCATTGGATTGCTGTGGCACCACTGAGAGGCTGTCTACCTTTCTGGGAGACGCTGCAACTGGTTGCCAAGGAGTTGGTTTCAGGGAGGAGGCGAGGGAGGAGGGGGAGTGTAAAGTAGAGGTCTGGCAGAGACATAGCAAGAGAAAACAGCAAAGACAAAGAGAGTGAGAGGAAACAGACTGGGAGTGAGAGGGGGAGAAAAAGAGTAAAAGAGGGAAAGCATATGAGTTGGAAAAAAAAGGCAGACCTAGAAAGACAAGCAGCTCCAGCTCATACTAAACCATTGCCCATCATGCTCTGCACAAATCTTGTTCATAATGATTAAAAAAAACAGACGACGCGGGTGGAATTCTTCTAAAGACAGGTTTAGCATAAGATATACAACACAGGAATGCTGTTGGTGTTTGTCAAATGTCCTTTGGTGAAATGTGGGTGGTACTATGAAGTCGATGGGCTCATTGCGTGGATTACACAGGCGCGAGAAAAAACGTGACTGAGCTAGCTGGGTAGGATAAAATGGCCCCAGAATTTCCAAACTAGATGCTCAGGTTTACATTTGAACTTTCTTTGTAAATCTTGTGTTTTCGCATAAGAAAAGACACACCATAATGTTATTAAGATATGTAGTTTGTACACTGCATTGCGGGCGGAACATGTCATTCACTGGCTCCACGGTGCATATTTATGGCATTACAAGCATAGACATGGTTCCTGAAGGAATTGATGGATTGAGCTGCTTGTCAATGTTTCACTTAAGGGCCTTTTCCTACAACCACCAGGTTTATGGCCATGTATACACATATATTCGCATACAGATCCACCATAACTGTATTTAAAAGCTGACTCTACGCCTTCAAGCCTTAGCACAATATTTTTGCGGTGGTTAATCTGATTCCGTAGCAAGGGTAACACAAGCAGGGTTGTGTCAGAGATGTCTCTTTTTACCAGTGAGCTGCTCCTACATCAATGAGATTGTCTTTATCTGCCTGCTTGCAGCTTGGGCTCAGATTCTGCCCTCTATATACGGGCGCTGGGTCGTGGGAGGCATGTGGGCGAAGGTGCGTGGCATCCGGCCTAATGCACAGCCTGGAGAGAAATACTAACACTTCATATTCACTGTGACTTCAACACTGCCACAGTTGAGGCTCTCACATTTGGATAGAGATTTTCAGTGAATGAGTCACAGGTTTGAAAGATATTCCATGGGACATGGTCTTCTAATTTAGTTGTGGTGTGAAATGAAAAGAGTCAAATGAAAACCGATTGCAGGCATCCATGTAGCGCTGTCAGCCGCACAAGAGAATGGTGTGCTGGGTGTCATCTATCTTACTGTAATATAAAAATGCTGTTTATGAAAATCTTGCCACAAACTGCTCCTCCTCAGACCTCAGGACTGCCGCGTGTTTGACTCAGGATATTCCCCGCTGTACCGCATTCCACTGTTGTTCCGTTATTCTGGACCTGGTCCCTGCCTCTTCCTGCCAAAACGCTCCCATAAACACACATCCAACCCCGAAGTCTTTACTCTGCAGGGGGCATTCCAGAAGTGTTAGTTTTCTGAGCCTTTCTCCACATTCAAAGACACACACATACACATACTGTACATGCAGACACACTGTGCTGTTACCCTAAAGTTACACTGTAACAGACCAAACAAAAGGAATCATACACTTTTATTATTAAAATTGGGTTTATACACTTTTTGGCCACATAATGTTAATCATTAATAACCAGTGTTGTATGTTTCTTGCTCTGGGACATGTCTATCAATTTGCTAAATGGACATCTAACATGAATGTTTTTTGTGATCTTTTTTTTTAGCCCACAAACTATTGAAAAAAAAAATATATATCCTGTTAATTTAACTTTACCAACAGCTGTCACTTCACCTCTCACTTGGCTCCATAAATGGAGCATGTTTCCCTGACTCAGTTCAGCTACAGTGTACAGACTTTTATTGAGAACATTTGTGAGACGCCGTTTGACTTTCTTTTATTATAAAAGAGAGATTATTATGTTGAAACATTTCTTCACTTCATGTTACTACCTCATGTTTCTTGGCTCTTTTACACTATCAACTCACATTACCCATGAGGTAATGGGAGGTGCCCTATTAGTAGTACACATTTGAGACACTTGGTGTCTCTTATCAGTCTCAGAAGCGGAATGATTTCACTCCTTATTATGCTGTTTACATTCATTTAATTTACTGTATCTAATCTGTTGCCGGTGGCAATTGGATATTTAGTAATTAGTGACCTTTTAAAATGGGCAAATCTCTGTTTCATAATTCATATAAAGTACAGTGAGTCTGGGAAATGCCCGCTATGCAAAAGTTTTAATACCATCTTAGCATTCCCCCCTTAAAACCTGTACAGGAGCAACTGCACGTACGGTGGTCAGTGTGTTCAGACAAACTCTTGAGTTGTTCCCATGTGAATTCTGCACATCAATTATTCAGTCGGATCACCTAGCCTGCCTTCTTGCTGTAGAGGGACCTGCTCTGCCGTACAGGCAGATACAGACAGGGAGGATGGGGGCAGCCCTGTAGATAGCCTGACTGGAGCCGGAAGAGGGCAGGAGTATTCATTAAAGTTGCCCCAAGAGCATAGGCATAGGAGAGGATAACAAGACCCTAGGGTGGCTGGTGTGGGACCTCACTCCTCAAAAACCATAAATGTATTCCCCTTCATCCAGACAAATTCACAGTCTACTGTGTCAGCAGAAATACACACACACACACACACACACACACACACACACACACACACACACACACACACACACACACACACACACACACACACATCCACCTTTGTTGGAAGATAGACTCTCCACTTTTTGTTTTTACCTTTTACTTTGTTCATAACTTGAAAATATAAGATAAGGAAATATTTTTACAACTCAGGTCTTATTTTTTATTTTTTTGGGCTACCAGTCCAACAGTAACATTTTCCTCTGGAACTATTATTATGCCAAACTTTTGCAGGGAAACCAGATAAACCTTCAGACACCGCATAATACAAAACACGTATCACAAACCTTGTTTTTGCTGACCTCTGCTGACTTAGCTTCTCATCTTACTGCTGTGATGTAGATGTGTACCCCAGGGTGTGTCAGTACACTGGGACATCGATCTCAGGTTAGGTGGCCTTTGGTTTAAGTTGCCACATAGTTAACTTATGATCTCACCCAACTGCACCCATCATCGGTGGTGCAACAGATTCCAAGTTTTCAATGTGAGCAATAAAATGCTGCTTTTCAGTCTGGTATAATATTTTGGGATATATCATTATTTGCACTCTTGTTGGATCATGATTGATACCACTCTCATGTTAGATGATAATGAAACTAGAACCAGCAGCCAGTAACTTTAGCTGAGCATAAAGACAGACAGCTAGCCTGGCTCTATCCAAAGGTAGGTCCACTTACTGAGCAGTATCTCTAAAGTACATCTCTCTTGTTGACAAAAAAAATGTTACAAATGTGCTGAATTTGGCTGGAAAGAGTTGCCAAGCAACCAACAGAGACTTCAGGAAGTTGCTGGTCCTGGCTAAGAAACCAAGGCACTGATAGACAGATTTATTTTAACCCTTGGACAGAGCTAGCTGTTCCCCTCCCTGTTTCCAGTCTGCTATGAAAGTGGTATTAATCTTCTCATATAACTCTCAGCAAGAAAACAAATATGAATATTTCCGGCAATGTTGAAGTTACTCTTTCATTTTTAAAGGAAAACTACAATGATTGGCACTTTTTACAAACTTGTAAAGCTACGCCCTGGTTAATCTTTGACCCCAGCGTACTTTCAAGAAGTTCAACTACACAGTTTTACAAGGCTGCTTCAGATTTCATTTAATTTTTACGAGAACAAGTGTTACCTGAGCAATGCCAGGGCAGTGGTGTCACCACATCCCCATATCCATGCAATAAAATGTGGTGATTAAAATATCATTACAAATGATGGGAGTGATGGTCATAGCCTAAACAGACATGGGAAAACAGACCCATGCGTTGTTTTCTTTCTTGTAAGTACAGCACATTTTTAGCTGCAATACCACAGAACAGGGCCACCAAAAAATACAGCAACCAATCGATACTCTCCAAAGATGTGATGAAAGATGAGTCCTTCGTGTTTTTTTTTTTAACCAGCTGTTGACATGGCTATCCCATAACTCTCACCTTGTATCAAGCAGAGGTGGTGAGAAGCATTTAAAAGAGTCATAACTAACTGAACGGCTCCCGAGGGAGGCTGCTCTGACTGACGCATGTGTCTCTGGGGTCTCTGAGATCTAACTACACAGGGCTGTTGTTCTCCCTTGTCTGCCTGCCTGGTCTGTTGGGCCCCATACCACGGCTTTCCAGAAAGACCCCCAAGCGATGCTGCATTCAGCCAGGCTGAGCAGTAAGCTGAAATTAAAGCTGTTGCACTGCGGTTAGTTAAATAGTTGGACAGTGAGAGCATGGGGTGGCCCTGATTCAAGGCTAAGGCTGTCTGGGCTAGTGAGTGGAAATCTCAATAAGGCTATGGGTTGGGGAGGAGAGGGGAACATGCAAAATAAAGGAATAGGAGAACTCTAATGACCTGGTTAGAAGGTTTCTTGGATTTTGATGAGGATGGAAAGCTGGGAAATGGGTGTTGTGCATTTATTGTACTGCAAATCTACTAAGTGTACTGTCACTGCCTCTTTGCCTGCTTGTATAGCAGCACACTGGGAAGGAATGTATTACATAACATGATAAGATACTGTATTTGCTCAACAGGACATACGCATAACATGTTCAATGGTCATCTGAACTGAAACAGGAGAGACTGGAAATATATATGTTCAGTCCCCTTCTAAACAGATGCATCTATCATCTGAAATATGTAATAATTTCTTAATATTTTCCAAATTTTCTATAATTACTTGGTAGTAATACAACTGAAAATGCTGATCATGTGGTTGTCTGAGGGTTAGATGGCTTGTGGCTGGACTTCAGCCACAGAGTTGGAAGTGTTTATTAAATTATGTAACTGCTTGGCATTAATCTGGGCTAAGGAGCAAGAGCTGGATCTACAAGGTCCTTCTAACCCCCCATGACTTGCTGGGGTTGACCACAAGTCCTGCCCACATTCTTCAGCCTCTGCTCACTGCATTTTGAGGGGATCTGTGTGCTTTCCATGGGCCATGTTCTGAAAGGGGCTCGATACAAAATAGAATCAAACCACATCAAACTTGTCAGCAGCAAGTTTCCTTACAGATGATTTCATCCCTGGGCCCCTTGTCCTTCACCCAGAGCACACACTGAAAGTATCACGCGTGATTGTAATCACAACATTGCATTTGCTTTTATTTTCTATTTTTATGCATGTTGGATGCCGTACAAGAGAAACATTTTCCTTATGTTTCCAGGCCACAGTGAATTGGCCATACTTAATGACTGGAATGGAGGAGAGTAAATTCCTAAGCCAAGATCCTTTAAATCCACAGGGGTTCACGCAACGTATGGATCAGTATTCCAAGACGAACGGCAGCCAAGACATCTGTGTGACTAGCAGGGACTGATCCTCTCTACCAGAACACTGGGAATAGGAAAACTAGGATTATCTGGTCACATTTCATATCACAGGCATATATTCTCCTCACAATAGTACATGCCCTGCCTTGTTGCTATCCATTAAGTGTTCTGTGTCAAATTCACAGTATAATGTAATTGTAATAATACATCCTAGTTAGCATGTTCTGTCTGATGCACACATATTTGTAAGGTGGAACTCTATCGTGGACAAGCATTTATAATCATATCTGAAAGTGTGTAGCAAGGGAAAAACTCAGTGAGAATGTATCTTTCCCTGCACTAATCTACTCTGTGTGGAGGTTTTTCATTATCCACTATCCACTGTGTTCCTGTTCAGTGGGGTCTCTGTGCCCAGTTAAGAGTCCCACTAGCCTGAGGGTAAAAGGATGGTAATGGGGATGACAGGAGAGCAGGGCTTAACTATTTCACTGCATTATGTTTTACACTTGCAATAATGCAGTAAAAGTAAAAGATTATTTCATCACCGCTTGATTGTGATATCCAACATGCTTGTAATTTGACTTTGTAGGGTGAGTAAATCACAGATTTTTTTGCAATGGTGGATGACTATTGGAAGATACAGCGAATTCAGCCTGAAACTATGACATCAAGCAGTACTGTGCTATTGATTTAGAGCTTTACTGAAATTTGTCAGTGGACATGGAGGTTTTATTTGATATTTTTGCATGCAGAGTATCTAGGGTATATTATGACGCACACGTATACATGACAAGAGTCTGCGATTGTACGTGCAGGAGCATACAGGAATGGAAGCTTGTGTTCTCACATATGTGACCTCCTGTGTCCTAGAATGTTGCCTCCACCCAACCACACCCCACTAGTACACACACACACGCACACTGTACACACACACACACACACACACACACACACACACACACACACACACTCACTCGTATTCCACCCTAGACAGGCCAGGTTGCCAGAGCTACACAAACTCCCACCCATTAGCGGCAGGATTCCAGGATAACCATGGCAACCAGTCTCTCACCCCCGGGGAGACGAGCAGTAGAACTGAAAGGCTCCATTCAATTTCCACATCCCAGTACAGCACACACAAAAGGACACACATGCACACTTTTTCACACACCAACACACACTCACTGACAATCACACACTCACACAGTTTCACTCACACACACACACACACACACACACACACACACACACACACACACACACACACACACACACATGGACATGTCCAACGCAACCCACTTGCTCTAACAGCCTCGCAGTCACTCCAGCCTTCCCTGCCTGCCTCCGCTGGGGTGAGTGGGAGCTTGTTAGAGAGACTGCACACTACATCCTCTCACCCACGGTCCTGGACTGCACATACACAGCACACCAGTGAAGCATTAATTACACCTCACTCATTGTGATTAGACACACTTTTAGAGGAAGTCGACAGACTCTTTATTTCATGCACGCAGATTACCTTTCTCTCTCCCTGCAGGCACGAAGCATCGTATCAACGACAAAGTACCAGGTCATATCATCAGACTACATCTACTGTGACAATATGGCATGTGCATTCTTGTCTTCAACGCATGGTGTGTCACATAGCAGACACAAGGAGGTGAGATTGGTATCATGTAGAGTCATTTTGCTTGACACCTCTACAGTATCTCTTCTGTGCACAGGCATATAAATAAAGATTTGGTAGAAAGTATGTAATCATGTAGGCCTATAGAGCAAGGCAGAAGAAATATTGGTATATGATAAGAGAGAGAAGTGCTGTTACAGTGTCAGTTCAAACGCTAATAAGGATGCTGTTATGATCAATGGTGAAACCTCCATCCCACTTGAGTGAGTTCAGCATGCTCCCCAAGTCTCCGGCGCCTCGAACAGCTGAATGTACTCACTGGGTTTAACCAAGAGAAAAGGTTAATGACGCACAGTGGGAAATCAACCTCTAAGTATCACAGATAGTATCGCAAGAAATGGGATAGAGAGGTAAAGGCATGGAAGAGTATGGGTAGAAATGGGTTCCATGAAAATGAGCAGATGATGAGATCCTGAGAGAAAAATAAAGGAAGGCAATGAAGAAAAATTAGCAGAAAGAGACATTCACAGAAATATAAATGACTGACAAACAGAGCTCAGAAACCCAGGGTGTTGATTATCTCCTGTTTTCGCATTAGAGCCCACACAGACCATTAGATGTGAGCCCAGCTTGAATCAATTTGGAAATTATCTATTCAAGAAAATCTTAAGTGGCAAGCACACAGCACTCAGCCTTTTACCAACACAATACTGGTTGTTTTTTGTTATCTTGGTGGCAGTCAGTGGGGAGGTGACGATGTGCAAGAGTGCAGAGTCCTATTAAGAAGGATGGACAGGTGGAAAGACCGGCAGAAATTAGGTCAGCAAATGTTATAAAAGGGTGTGGTGCTGTTTTGGAAACAATGTAGGAGGGCGGGAGAGAAATCTGGAACAAGGGAGGGATGGAGGAAGAGTGGAGTGAGGCTGGCACTAATGGCTGGTGCGCCCAAGGCCACACAAGTACAGCTGTCTCCCCTCCCAACTTCAGCAATGTCAGATCAACATAATAAAACCCAGTGTGTTAGCCTGTGCTCACAGAAACAGCTGGGTTGCTTGGCGAAAAGAAAAAAAAGGGAACAAGAGAGAGGAGAATTGTGAATCACTAAATCTCAGAGTTGGTTGTTTTTTTTAAACAAAACCCAGTGATGCTCAGGGAGACTTGTATTGGTGGACACTTAAACCTCTGGAGTTCTCTGCTTGGACAAATCATTTTGCTTTCATCGAGTTTCCAGAGGCTGACGTCAGAATGTGTCCAGAGCACACTGAGTCACACACATGCAAGCTCTGCCCACCACCTCGTCTTTGTGTTTGTGCCCTTAGTGGCCTTGTGAAAATGATGTGCGCACACATATTGTATGATGTCAGAAGTGCTTCTCCAACCTCACCTCACACCCAGAGAGTCCCTTATCGCTGATATCATACGCCCAGGTCTTGCAGGGCTTAACCCTGAACACACAAACAGATAAAGTCAGCTCTGGACTTGATCTTCACGTATTATTTGCACTTTTATTGGACAGACTTACATGTAGGAGGATATCTGCCTGTCTGACTCACTCCTCGGTCTGTCTGACCACCCCCTCCTTTCAGCCTGCCAGCACTCTCTTTGTGTCTCTCGCTGTCTCTTTCTCCTCCTCTCTCGCCTGTGTTTGTCTTAATCATTGCTGAGGTGATATGGGCCACGCAGAGTCAGTGGATAATGTGATTAGAAAGGTCTCAGGCAGAAAGTCTCTGCTCTGATCATTCCAATCACCTGGGATTTCTGTCACATTTGTTGGGGATCTCCAGGTGGAAAATGGCCTCAATAAGATCTTCTTGTTACTACAGTGACGCTCCTCTCTTTGACCTTGGTTTTGAAAGGGTCTGTAAGTGTGCACCAGCCCTGTCTGATATCTCTGAACACGGTCATAGAACACAGAGGCAAGAGGGAATACAGGGTATGGGCAGCACGTCTGTGGCAGTTTAAAGTGCATGTGTGTGCATGTATTTGTAATCCCCATTTGTGTGCATCTAAGGATCTGCGTGAGTGTGTTTTTCAGGCCTCCAGAGGCCACACAGTTGAATGAAGCATTGGGTTAGGTGAGCCAGGCGATACTCCCCAACATGCGCTGCAGCTGGCCCCGGGGGATTTGGAGTGGTGTTTCTGCCAGACCACTGAGGGTTGGGGAGGTGAAGAGAGGAAGAGTTTCTCTCTTCAGGATGAAGAGGGTGTAGACATGACAGGCGTGTCATTCATCACAAAATTCCCCAGGCATTGATGGTGGATCTACTCTCAATGGACAGAACCAAAGGAATGGACTTCATGGGAATAGGAAGAGTGTGGGTTTGTGTTCAGTTCTGTGTTTCTTCTGTGGTTTCATTTTTGCCATATTCTTTCTGCCTTTCCCAGCTCTGGCCATTTACCATGAGCCCCTCTGGCAGCTGCATCCATGACAGGTAGAGAGAGAGAGAAAAGTACTCTTTAGGAAGCAAATCTGTCACTGTGCTAACTAAAACATGTCAGTGTGGTGATGCCATGAGTGCATGCTTGTGTGTGTCTGTGCAGTATGGATAGCTATGGATAGAAAGCCAAGGCTGCTGCAGTGAAGAGTTTATTTTACAGCTTAGAGAAGGAAGAGACCAGGAAGGAGCTGCAGCAGCCGGTGTATTTGCAAAGTAGGGGGACAGGGGGAAAGATGGGGCTTGAAATCAAGGGTTGCAGTGAAATGTGTGTGTTTGTGTGTTACGGGCCTCTCGGGAGCCAACTCCTCTCCCTGGACTAGACTGAGCACACCTGAGTCTCTCTCCCACCCCTCCAGCTGTTTCCCTCTCCACCTCCCACCCTCCACCCCATCACCCTTATCTCCTTCCTCCAAATTGAGTAACTCCCAATCTCTATCTGCAACTGTAAGCTGTACATTCACTGTACAGTGCTGATGTATTTTCTGCAGTTGCGTAATGTTTGCGTTTTTTTCCTTCAAACCACATTATTGATTTGAATGGTGGATGAATGTGCTGCAAAATAAAAGTTGAGCTGTTGCATAGATAGTTCATGACCTATAATACTTTGTAATGACAGCTGTAGCCCAGTGTTTTCTACTGAAACAACTCCAGCTTTTAGACTGCGCCACAAGCGGAGCTGTATGAATTCCCATATAAGGCAGGAGGACCCTTTCTGTCCTTCTCCCTCCTACTCCACACTCCCTCTCCTACCCTTTCACTCCAGCAACCAGCTCACACTGTCAGTTCACTCTTGCCTTTCTGACCGTGGTCGGATGCCCTTAAGACACACACACACACACACACACACACACACACACACACACACACACACACACACACACACACACACACACACACACACACACACACACATACACAGGCAGATATTTTATAGAGGGCTGTGTCAAACACTGGTGGTTCAGTTTTAGTATTGATACTTGTCATTTTGTGTTTTCAGTCGGTCATTCACTCGCTGACCTGTCTGGGCATCTGCATTGCTACATTTTCTGTAAGCTCCACAATACAGTCAATATTATACCAATGCTTCAGATCATGCCTCACAATTCCAATGGGAGGGAAGAAGAGAGCGGGAAGCAGAGTGGGGGGTAGAGATGGATTGAAAGATGAAGACAGTGAAGATGGAGAGAGAGAAAAAAAAGCACAAACAGAGCTGATAAGACCTTCGGCAGAGGAAGTGTCGTTCTCAGTCAATCCCCAGTGGACCCCCAGTATCCCACTCTTCCCCTGCTGCAGGATGTGTCCTCGTGTGGGAATACGCAAAGAATGTGGCCCCTTTTGTTTAGTGTGCGATATGCTCCTTGTTGGCGGTCATTTGTGTGTCTTACAGTATGTGTGACAAGCTCCAGGCTTGGCAGAGGCTGATCAGAGCAACACTCAACATACCTTTCTGGGTAAGACCCTCCTAGGAAAACAACGACTGGTCTCGCTGCTATCTTTCAAAGCCCCTCAAATGGCTGATGGTGCTCTTGCTAGGCTCTCGCTGTGGTTCATTTTCATAGACGACAGACTAGTTAACTAGTTAAGAGATCAATGATTCCCAGCCCTTTTTGTCTGAAGAACCCCTAAAACCCATATGTTATAGAAGTTATAGCTATTTTAACCACATTTTCACCATTTATCCAGTACCTTTAATGTTAGCTAAACACTTCAACCTTTTACCATTACTTTTTGCCATTTAGCCATTACTTCATCAAACTATTTCAACTGTTTATCCATTTAGCTTTTTTACCATGTATCTCTATTTCTATGTTAGCTATTTCAACTGTTTATTTATTACTTTTAGCTTTTTCACAATTTCTCGAGTACTTTTAACGGGGTCAGTCCTATGTTCCCCGGGTCCAATGTTCCCCGACCTTTTTCCAGAAAAGGATCCTATGTTCCCTGGTTGCATAAGCCTCTGCCTTCGCTGCTTTAATTCAGCATTTTGTTAGGGTTAGGGGGTTACGGTTAGGGTCAGGGTGAGGGTCACGGTTAGGGGGTAGTGTAATGGTCTACATAAGCCTATTTGGTGGGGAATTCAGCACTGATTGTGGGAAAAAAAAAACAGACCTGGGAACATAGGAACATTGCTGTGAAAAGCGGAGAACATTGGAAGCTTTTTTTAAAAAAAGGTCCGCTGTTCCCCAGCCACAAACAAAGCATCATATACAAAGCGAGGAACATAGGACTCTGAGTATGCTCCCCTTTTAACATTAGCTAACTATTTACGTTTTTTTCCTAATTTATTCAGTAGGCTACTTCCCAGGTTAGCTAACTATTTAAGCTGCTTAACTATTACTTTGAGCCATTTATCGAGTAGCCTGCTTTTAACATTAGCTAAGTACTTATCCATTATTTTGAGTTATATTTAAGAAACCATCCATTACTATTAACTATTTTAACGGTTTATTAAATACTTACGCTTAACTGTTGAATAGATGTCCATACTTTTAACTATATAATTCAGCCATTTATCCGTTACTTTTAGCAAACTGTTTAGACTCGCTACAACACTTCCTTATTTCCATGCACTCCCAATCACAATACATAGCCTAGTGCGTATGACTGATTTACACTTCGTTCATTGTTACAGATACTTTGTAAAGGGTATACATTTTCATAGAGGATTTTTCCCCCCATTGGAGAATGTATTTTTCTATGCCCAAGGCACTGACAAAAGTATAACTCTTGAAAGGCCTTTAAATAGACTCTCTAAAACTGTCGGAGCCTATACCTTGGCCTTTTACGCAATAATATGTCTACACACAGATATCATTTCAGCTTGAGGCTACGTCCTACACTTGAAGTGCTACAGTACCTTGTAGAGCAGAAAAAGAACATGATTTATGAGAGCTTACTGAGCAGGAAAGACATTCAGACATGAGCAGACAAAAAACAAGGCAAGGTGAAGTTTATTGAAGAATTCCTGACAGTTTCTTTGTTTTTGGGTAGCCCTCGTGTTGACAGAAAAACAATCCATCAATTATTAAGTGTCTTTCCTTACAGCACAGTGATACAAGCACTGTTTAGTAGTCAGGACTCAGAGCACCTAATGTAAAATAAAGACCATGAAGATGTACTTAACCTTAGATATTGACAAAATGGTCTCATATCTCAGACTAATGCAGAATTAAGATTTTTTTTATTTTTGGCACAAAGGAATAAGATGACAATGATGAGTAAACAGGTCTGCCCATGGTCTTTTTTTAAGTTTTTACTGTCAATATTTGGTATCTTGTCAAGCCGTATCATGTCTTAGTACAAACCTAAAGAAAGCTGAAAATGTGTAGTGACGAAAACATTATCACGAAACATTTAACATAATACGTACATCACTGCATTTTGTATTGATTCATTCATTCATTTTTAAAAAGCAACCACACCTTTGGTTCAACTGTCCATTTGTATTATACACAAATACTGTAGATGAGCAAAAATACAGGCAAAATGAGGCAAGAAAGCAGTGTAGGTCTGTGTCCTACCTAACCTTCACCAGATTTCAGAATAAGCTGTTTGATATGGTTGACTTTCTGAACTGTTGAGAGAACCCCTGCTATTCAGAGGTGAACATTTCTCTATTATTCATTAGAAGTTTGGGATAAGCCTTTACATCACCTCAGTTACCACAAGAACATTTCATGATGACAGAGAACCTACAGTTGGATTAAACAACCTATAAAAATGTATGTGAATAAATGTACAGTAGCTCCTGTACAGGATTGTATGCCAAACGATATGTCTGCTTGGACTAAAGTTTGAGAAGAAAAGGTTCACACTGAAAGACAAGTTTTTCACCACAACATATCACCAAGGACAAGATGACTGATAAACACTGTTAGTAAGTACTTTTTTTTCATGGTAGACATCACCTTGGTTTTAATGTAAGGGTGTTTTATGAAAGCGGAGCTGAGCCCAGGACTGTTTTGTTTTCAATCAGAGCGGGCGATGGTGAGTCAGACACTGAGGTTGGATAAAACAGAACCGAGGAGAGAGCCAGGGACACTTTTTGAACCCATTTGAACGGTCTGTTCTTACATTCAGACAGTTCACCGCACAGCTTGCTTGAGTGTATGTGTGCATATACTGTATATATATTACCCAGTATCAGGAGAGCCTCATACCAACTCAAAAGGAAACTGAATTAAGTTCTACTCATTTCCTTTATAATCTCTCTATTCACCTAAACACTGCAAACATAAAATTGGTCATGTGATTGACAGTCATGCAACTACAGATACACTACATACACTTCATGTGCCGTCTTGAAATCTTGAGCCGGACAACACTAGCTGCTTGTAGTCTCACCTTTGAGAACCACAGGAAGAGAGGGTGTTGCTCATTTTGACTAACCACGGGCTGACAAAAACAAAAATGTCACACATGTTTAGAACAGAAACGTGTGATGCATATTCAGATCAATCCTCCACCTTAGTCTGTTTTTCAATGCCTCCTTGAGAGTGTAAACGCTGCCCCAGTCAGTGTCTGAGGGTGGTGCTAAAACAAGGTGTCATGCAGGAAACTGAGAAGGCAGACAACCTCACGCCCTACCTGAGCTTTGGAAGAAGCACTTCCTTCTTAAGAGCAACAAGTGCACGTACTAAAGATCTCTCACATGAAGGAAGTGATGCGGTGCTGAGGGATGAGCAACAAGATACCATATATGTCTTCTGAAATTTAAAGCCTTATATGGTAGACATGCACTCAGATGTCTCCTGTGAAAAACAATATTATCACAATGATCTTTGGAGACAAATTACATTCACACATTTCAAGTGAACACAAGAAAATGACAAAGCAATGTGATTACTCTGAGGCAGAACAGCCACAAGTTCAAAAACAACACAAAACAATTGGGCATAAAGTCCAGGGTCATACACACTGGTAATGGCTATAAGTTGAACCTGAAGTCCAAGCGAGTGTTTGCCAACAGGCAACCACTGTTCGCTGCTTTTCTGGTGCTACTGAGACTGGTAGCAAATACATCAAGGCAGTGCTCAAAAAAGATTTGCAGAGGCAGACACATTTCTCACTTGTGTCAATCTAGAAAATCCCCCCGTGATTACCAAAAGATCTGAATAAGGAAGGATGTGCATCTTGATCTCAACTTCAAACTGGCAGTGAAACAGATGAGGCACAACAGCAGCTTTGATGCACTGATGGAACAATTTGTTTTCTAATATAACTGAACTGAACCATCCTCCCACTGCTCTATTATATGCTGACAAATACCACGTAGATATTTCCTATACAGTTCGCACGTCTTATGTCCAGACATCACACATTTAGAAAGCCCTGCTACTCTTGTGCAGCAGTACAACAATAGCTGTGGAGCTCAGCAGCCTTCCACAAAAGCAAGTCTCCATTTGTTCACTTCAGTCTCTGCCTGTGCTTCTGCCCAGAGCAGCCAGCCCCCTGGTTGCCATCAGGGTTTCTTGGCTGCAGTTTTGGCTTTCCCGTTGGGTCCTGTTTTGATCTGGGTCATCTCCACATCTGTCAGGGCGTCAGGGGGAAGGCATGAGCGCATGCGTTCAATCGTCTTCTGGTAAGCTGCCCTCTCCTGCTCCAGAGAGCGAATCATGTGCTTCATTTTGCTCTCCCGAGAAAGGAAGTTCTCTACGCTTGTCTCCAGTGTCTGAATCTTCTGCCGTGCAGCCTGGAGGACACAAATATTGTACCTAAGTTAATACGAGGCACAATACAAAGACAGACAAGGTAAACAAAAAGCACAGAAGCTACAAACCCCACAAGAGGTCAACACTAGTATGGGGTTGTACCAGAACCATAGCATATGGTCTCATCAAAAGTGCCATCAAATAGGATTGTAGTTCATACCTAAATTGATACCATGCTTTGTGTAATTCACTTGATAAGTAACAATTATCTGACACTATAAGTCTAACAGTGAACTATTTTTTTGAGGTTTGAGAACAGCTCAGTAACTCTATGACCCTCATTAATATACAGACCATCAGGTGTGACTTTACCAGTCCTGCTGCCCAGATTTACAAACTACTTATCAGCATTTGGAGGACATATACTGTAGTGTCCAATCCCTTTGTCCTGCTATCATTTCTATTGAATCCTTAACTTGTGTTTTAGTGCCACCTATGGGTAATCTGAGGCATGTTCAGTGGCATCAGTGTGGATCTGTACACAAATATGCGGGCAGACGTTCAACAATCCAACGAAAGAAGGACTCCGACAGTTACACAGCAACTATATACACATTATATACCAAGCATTTGCTGTTGGTTCCAAAAATCTTTCCCACTAATGTAGATGAAAGGTAACAATTGAGTGGGATTCTTCTCTTTCTTACCTGAAGTTTTTCTAGCAGGTCCATGTTCTGTTTCTTCAACTGCACATTTGTCTTTTCTAGTTTGTCGAGCCGCTCAGAGTCATCAGGCTGTGGCCCGGCATCCAACATCTCATCCTGCAGGACGTGGTACTCCACCTCGTATGCGTGCAGCTGCTTGGAGATGTCCATCTCCATTACCTGGCAAACAACAGGATACACAGTGAGACAGATGCCAACAACTGACAAGTCATTATAATATTGATACGGTTACAAAAATGAAAATTTAAGGTCCAACAAAACAAGCCTGTTTAGAGAGTTTAAAGAATAAGTCATTGATTTGAAAGATTTACATCTTCAGTATGAACAAATGTGCTTGGGGTTGAGTGTCACAGTTGGAAACGACAAACAAACGTTTTTTTGTTATTTTCATGGGATTTGTTGACAAAACAAAAATGTACAATTTCACCAACCTTATCATTTTATGTTTATTTGCTGTATGATATGTGCATAGTCAAATCCTACAAAAAAGTAGACTATTGTGATGAAACCAAATGGGTTGAAATGGAACTGAATCAGTTTATTCATGACTGGCTTAACATAAAGGACCAGTACTTTTGCAGGTTCTGTCACAGAGAACGTGTAAGGGCTAGTTATTGTCTTAAAGACAGCACACAACAGAATGCAATTCTTTGTCTATATACTTTAAATACACAATCAATTAAAATTCTATTGTTAAAGTTTTGTTTGCATCAAATCTGAAAAACTACCGGTAATCGAATTACTATTTCACTTCAAATTTATCTAATCCTTAATTTAAGATGTAGTCGCATTGAGACCATGTCTCTCATTATACTAAGTAAGAATACTGGATCTTTAACAATGTGACACCTCTAACCCATTTTCTAATATCACAAGTATCAACAAACTGTCAGTTTACCACTACGATAATGGTGGGGTTAAGTGGCCACCCACGAACAAATATTAAGTTTACATGCGTCACTGTACTTTATTATCTGGAAACCTACGACTCTATTTCATAATGTACCTTTGCAATGGTCTGCTCCATCTGTGTCTGAGTAAGGGCAGGAAGTGTAGTTTTCAGATAGTCCACAATGCTCTCAAAGCTGTCACACTCCACTATCTCCCCCTCATGGCTGCTCAGCAGACAGAGTGCCACTTTAAAGATCACCCCAGTCCCTTGGACAAATACAAAATCTGAAGAAAGAACATACAAACGCAGCAATAAAATCACCATGTTTGACACACCTTCCCTTCAAACTGTAATTACTACAGGGCTATTTCAATGTCATACTCTTTTGAAAATAGCATTGTGCTGATAAGCAAAAACACATGTGCCTTATTCAAAACACATACCAAAGACGCGGGACACAAAGTTGAGGGGGAACTGTGAGGCAAAGAGAGTGAGGAACCACGGCGCTGCGTAGAGGCTCGGGCAGATCTCGTACTCCTCAAAGTGATTGTACAAGTCGCGGTTGTAGTCGTGTAACAGTCTGGAGAGTTGGTACATCTGAACCTGGGATAACACAAACAGTGTGCATGGGGAAAAACAGAAAAATTCAAACAGATTACAAACACAGGAAAAAACATACTGTGCCAGAACAAACTGGTATATCTGGATCTGCAGGGGAAAGAGGACTAAAGAGCAATCTGAGAATTGTTAGCTGGCAAATGAACATTTACCCAAGCTGGAAGCTCCTTAAGTATTACCAGTGTTGTTTTAGAGACTTGCACAGACATGCACCAAGGCCAAGCCACTGATGAGCTGTGCTAACTCTCCAACAATGTTTTACAGTGATCCTGACAAATGCTGCAGTAAAACGCACGGCAGACAGAAAAGAGAAGCAGAAGTTAGCTCAAGCTAAAATTAGACCATTATCAGTCTTACAATTTCCTGACCGTTAACAAAGAAGACAAGCAATGCCTTTACCTCCTCGTACTGAACCACTGCACAGATAAAGCCAATATTCCTCTTTGCTGTGCAACCTTTTATCTCAGACAGAGATTAGTCTTAAAAGAACAGAACAGCAGTGTAGAGACCCAAGAGGGTACTGCTTGGTTACCTGCTGTAGATTAAACATTACCACGCCTGCTGATGCTTTTATCTCAGGTCAGCTGATGTTTAACAGAAGCTAACAGAGCAGGCATTCAGGTGTGGTCTGAGTAGGAGGTGGAGACACTTGACTACTGTTTGCTGTTGCTAAGTAATAACCCGGATTTTAGAAAATGCAGATGACAGCTAAAACACGAATGAAAGTCCAGTGGGCTTTTTACTCACATATTGTTTCTAACAGGTTAGAAATGAACTGTTATTTTTTCAAGGATATAAGGTTTTGCTGACAGCAATTTTTCATACTTTTCATTGGTTAAAACTTTATAAAACCTGCACACAAAGTGAGTGACCAAAAGCACTGATATATAAAGAAATATAAAAAAAATGAAGAAAACATGGAGACAGGAGGTTTCCACCAGACAGCGGGGATATGTTCTAACATTAAGATTTCAAAACGCCTACGTCTTTGACCACCTGGAAAAGCGCTATATGAAATGTACGTATTATTATGCAGTTTTTATGTGATTATAACTCTTTTAATGTTCCAAACTAAATGCTCAAATTACTCTGAGCCCAAATTATCATTGAAAAAATGGACAATGCTGGTGAAAACTAAAGCAGTCTTTGTGTTGCTGCTTAAAATGTCAGTGTCCCTTGGTCAGCTCTGTTAGGGGAGGTGTAGGGGATACGGTGTCTTTTCAATACTACGTATGTGGGGCACTAAAAATGTCAAATTCTTTTCACAATTGCTCTAATGTCCAGAGGATTTTATTTCCTGCAGTGTCAAATGTTCAAATGAACAACACTTTATTTAACCGCCAGGTAAAAGCTGTGGCTCAGATTTGCATTAGTTTTAAATTAAATGTTGGTGAAACAAGTAATCATGTCCGTTTCTGAAATGATCTTGCAGGAATTAAATGATTATGTAACTCAAATAGTAACAAGATCTGTCATTGTTATAACATGTTCTCCTGATCCACCCAGCAATTCACGTACTGACCTGCAGAGAGATCATGTCAGGTCTGAACTGCTGCCTGATGCCGAGGTCATACATGAAGAACTTCAGCATGTCAAAGGCCTGTTCTTCACTCATGTGTAGCAGAAGCACTCCAGCCACAAAGCTGATACCTTGGCAGTAGCCAACCTGTGGGGCACAAAAAAAATGTAATATTATGTTCTACAAATGTCATGGTATTGGATGAGCTGGTCGGTATTGCCATGGTGATGGACTGTGGGGAAAAGAGACAGGATTGCAGTATGTACCTCTGTATCCAGCAGAGAATAGGCTTTCAGGAGGTTGTAGAGGGAAAGCTGCCCTGCGCCCAGCTGGGCTGAGAAGTACTGGTGGGTGGGGAAGGTCCGGCCTGAACAGGAAGGCATAAATAATATTTACATCTGAACATTTACTAAATGTTTACCAGCCGCGACAGCAACACTGGTATTCTTTTCACCTTGGGAATCTGTGTGTGTGAGTGTGTGTGTCTTCCCATCATGGCCAATGGAGGAATTCAGCTGGCAGGACCCGTTCTTGTTCATGGTCAGTGTGTGTGCGTGTGCGTGTGCGTGTGTGTGTTTGAGCAAGTAAGGACACCACTTAACACCCCTGGCCCCAAATGGTGTTGCGGCTGGTGTGAACCAATTGCAAGATGGTCTCTAATACTGTGAGCTTTCAACATGATGAAAAGCATTAAGGAGAACTATTTTTTTGCCAATGAATAAATTCAAGTCAGAAGAATAACAACCTAAGTACTACTTCTATGACAACTACTACTACTAATAATAATGATAGCTTCTACACACTGAGGCTGAAGCTGTCCTAAAATTTCTAAACATCCTTGACATCTGTCCTGAATCATTTTCCCATGTCTAAAATATCAAACTTTTCTCTGTGCTCTGTGACTGTGGGAACCCTTTTATATAATTGCGTGCACACCTAGATCCACCAGAATAGAATGCTGCTGTGCGGTGAGCTGCTTGAGCAGGTCATGGTAGGGGGTGTCTGGGGCTTGCTGACGCTGGGGCAGCCTGTGGCGCAGACGGTGCTGATGGGAAAGGAGTAACCAGACCTCCCCACGCCTGCTCTTGGGAACACCTGCACACATGAATGGAGAATACATTAGTACAAACTTACACAAATACATTAGCATGTCCCCACAACCACTTTTGGATTGAATGCACGCACACACACACACACACACACACACACACACACACACACACACACACACACACACACACACACACACACACACACACACACACACACACACACACACACACACACACACACACACACACACACACACACACACACACACACACACACACACACACACACACACACACACACACACACACACACACACACACACACACACACACACACACACCTCTCACCTTGGCAGAGTGCACGATACATCTCCTCCTTGTCCTGTGGGACTGTGGTTCTGCCCGGGGCTGTCAGTTTTCTCTCCCATAATGCCTGCGCATCTTTGGAGCACTGGCCCACTTCCTGGTAGTTTAACTTCATCTTGCGGATGTGCAGCTCATCCCTGCTCGCTGCAACACAATCACCAGGATAAAAGGAGACGTAAAGAACATATTCAATATCAATTTGTCAGTTAAGGTTCTCTTGTCGGAACAGAAAATCAAGATCAAAGGCCAACAATGACAGCTGTACTTAGAACAAAAAAGCCCTTTGGTTTTCCTTTTGTAAAAGCCTATTAAAAGACACCAGATGTGAGAGCAAGATTGGATATAATGCCTCATACAATTTAGCAACAGTAAGCGTGGAAAGCCTACAATATAGACACAAGCCACACTAACACCAAAGAGCCATCCTTATACTGTCGGAGGCTCTATCAAGATAGTGGGGAGAGGTACAATGGAAAAAAAGAAACAAAAACACAACCATAGAAGTACGATTGTCCCTGAACATGCAAACAAAAGGAGCTGGATTCAATGAACATAATAACCAACACCCGGAATCATGCAAAACATCCAACTGCCTTGATCCCAAGGGCTGATTTTTTTCTTTATCTCTTACCTTCTATTGTAAACGGATATTCACACTTAGGTCCTCAGACCAGCATTGGTTTCATAGTAACAAACAAAGGGAAAGATGTGTTGGTATAATATAATTTAAAGGCTACAGATAGCAGACGCATCTCAAGACTGAATTTTTTTTATTCCATTTCCTCCTTTTCTCTGTGAGCAAGACGTAAATGTTAGAAGTTGTTCTTTTTTGTTTGAGCTAAGCATGCATAAAACTGACACACATTATGGACTTTTATGATTAAGGTAGGGTTTACTTCACTTCACTGTAAAGATGCATTTTTTATATCAAAGTAGATATTTAAGTGTCCCAAATGGGAATTCCTGGTTAGAAGTTAAAATGGTTGTGAGGGGATTAGAGGAGAAAAAGGGAGTGATAAAATAAACTTTGGGATACTCCCTATATAACCTTGGGCCTCATCACATACTCGGCCTGAAATACATTCTTATCTCAGTTTAGGAGGAAATTTAGAATGTTAAGCATCACAGAAACATTTTTTCTTAACCTGGGGGGGATCCTCTCTTATCTTAGGATATGAAATTAGCTGTTACGGAACCATCCTAACTTAGGGAGGTCCCAAGTTAAGAATACTAAATTAGGATGGCATAGACCCTGTTCTAAATTCAAAATAGAAAAAACACTGTTGTTATGTCTACATGGCAATGACAATGAAGATGGGGAACATGGACATATATACCTGTGTGTGTGTGTATATACAGTATATATTAATATCTCAGCTAGGGTTATTAAATACTTATATTGACTGCCAAGATGATGAATTCTTAAGAAGAAAACTTCCCCAAAAGGAGGATTTTCCTCTCCTTAACTAACACAATTAACGCCTCCGACTCCTCATAGCTAAAATGAAATGCTCATTGTTTTTAGTCCATCAGTAAGCTAGCTAGCTAGTGACAAGGGAGAGCTGTTGATATTACTGCTTGTCCATCTCAAAAAGCCTAGTTGTACATTTTAATGAAAGATAAAGGTGTGACAGGATGAGTGCCGATTAAAGAATCAAATGTACAGTTATAGGATTCCATAAGACAAAAGGTCCGAGATAGGATAGTACATAACCATGAGTTTAGGAATAGCTTCTCTAATAGGAAGATAAGAATTTTCCTAATGATACAAGCTTTTCTGTAATGAGGGCCCTGTGCATTTAGAGGGCGATCTTTTCAAATGCTATATCCTGTTCTTTAAACAATTACTGTTTTCATACACGCACTTTAACCTACTGAGTGTTGGTTTGAGTGTTCTTGCATATCTACATGCGCTAATGTGTGTGTGCGCGTGCGTGTGTGTGTGTGTGTGTGTGCGTGTTCGTGCGTGTGTGTGTGTGTGTTCAACACCAAAACGTTTTGCTCTAAATATAGCTGAGCTCCAGAATCTTAAACCATGATGGCAACATTTGACTTCTCAAAATAAACAGAAATGACAGTGTAAGGAGTAGCTGAGCCTTCTATTCCTGTCCGCACTCATAAAGCTTCGGTTAGGGACAGCAAGACAGAAGTGGAATTTACCAGTGTGATAAATATCTTAGCAACTTTAACAATAAGACCCAGTGTGAGCCGATGGAAGAACAGCCCCATGACATATTATGAACACCACCAGTAACTGCAGAAAAACAAAAACACTAAACATCCAGGGACACTGAATCTGATCTGATGATCTAGCAGCAATAAAACTACGTCATTAAATCATGTTCTTCATAATTAGCATTCATGTGACAAAAGGATGGATTCCTCCTAGGGCAAGTATCACACTTTATGTGCACAGTACCAACAGCAACTCACCCTCCAGTCTCTGGTTCTCCTTTTCCATGCGCAGCAGTAGGATCTGCTGGTGGATGGCAGTCTTCCAGAGGGCCTGGTAATCAGCCCCAGTTCTCTTACGCCTCTCCCCAGACATGGGGTCACCTGTTGGTGGCAGCAGACACCCCAAAGGATCCAGATTTAAGTCAAAGCCACGAGGAGAGAGAGGCAACAGCTCCCTGACATCAGAATGGTCTGAAACACAATGTAAAAAAAAACATCAACAGGAAGTACACACAATATTTGACATGACAAATGTGTACTATCCAAGTTTGTGCGGCAAAGATGTTATGAATTCCTGGGATCTGGGAATAATCTACATGCTACATTTTTAAGCTCCCTTGGGAAAGCTAAGAAAGATTTTGTTAAAGTCAAAACAGTTGACGGGTATCGCTTTCACATGTTGAAGGAAGGATGAAGGGGAAAATCCCTGTCCTTTCAACCATTATTACTTTCCCCATATATATGCATGCAAATTGAAAGTCAAAAGTCTCAATAGTTTTTTTCCGCTAGCGTCAAATGTCCTCCCTGCCTTTTCCTCATTTTCTATTCACTTGTGGATTATTCAGAGCGTACTCATTGTGCATCATGTTGTGCCTTGCCTGAACCGCATGAGGGATTATGTTACCAGACCTGGGTGCTGCATGGATGCAGACGGCTTGTTCATGGGTGAAGCGACCCTCAGGAAGATCTTCTGTCTCCAGGAGACCCTGCGTGGGGTCGGAGGGAGACCTCCACTCACAGAGTCACTGCTGCAGCCAGACAGAGTCCTCTTTCTGCCTTCTCCATTGCTACAAGAGAAGAAAGCAGTGTCACAGGCACCCGTTGAACGAGTCAGGTATCATCTTGCACCAACACTCTTTCGCAACTTTTACAATTGCACACCCACCCTTTGGTTCAACACAAACACAGGAAACCTTACACAAGCTTCTCATCAACAAACTCTGTGCTGATGAGAAATGGTCAATTTGAAACACACTGAAGACGAACATGTGCCAGGAATTGACTGATTCCCAGTGTTCATGCTATTAGGGTAGAGGGCAGTGTTGTTATGTAAATTGACAACAGTCATCACCCACACAAACAGCCACAGCTGAGGCGCATGCATGTTTGTTTGTTTGTTGGTTCGTTCTGAAAAACAAGTTGTGATTGTGAGTGGAGAAGAAAACTTGGTTACTGAGCTGCTGCAGTTCTGTAAAACTTGCATTTACAGTATTACGAACTGGTTGTCTGTGGCAACATTCGATGGAATAATCACAAGTAGTGCACAGTTAGGGACGCGTTTTCCATTACCCACCAGTGGTTGTTCTGCCAGAGAAGGTAGGCGGAGCTAACCCAACACCCTCTCTTCAACACATTTGTGTGTGAAGCAGCTTACTGTTTTTTTATGGTCTATGCTAGCGTCGACAGTAAATAGTTACTATGGCCGCACAAACAAAGAAAAGATGACTGAGGGTGCTGGAACTTCAAAAACATGTGAAAGTGAAATCCAAAAACAGTCCTGCAATTTATGCCAAAGGCGCCACCAAAGAAAATTCAATGAAGCTCTTCTGAGATTGTAACTTTAAAGTTCAATATTTAATTTTTTTTACATGCATAATGATGCACCGTGCAGTTACGGACTGCAGCACAGCATACTTAGTACTCACAGTTTGGGTCGTTTTACATAATTAGTGAGGCTGCATTCAACCAGATCTGATTATGTATACATGTGACGTTAGTTTCATAATGCTACACTCACTCAACCATTTTTACAGACTGTATCTCTCTAGCTATCTATGTATCTGTTCTCTGTCTTGTTACTCATAGGATTCTTTTTTTTTTCAATGCATTCATAACTATAAAATGTATTCCAAAGCTGTTGAATGTGAATGTCAAAAACTGGAGAGATCTAATGAATGATTGGTTCAAATTCCATTAAAGAAAAACATTTTTTATGTCACTCCTTAAGGACCACTTGAGAGGGCTACCGTAGTTAATAAGCCTGGTCAGCACACAAGCGCCTGTCTGATCATGCGGACAGTGAAAAACAGGAAGTGACCTTTATTGAGACAAATGTGACCTGAGACCATGACTCTACTCTCACAGCTTTTCAGCACATCGCCTCCTTAACTGATTAAAATTCCTCACTTGACATATTGCCTCTTATTATCATAAAGAGTGTCACATAAAAGACAGCACTGGAGTTAAGTCATCTCAAGCATCGAGCATCTAAAGTACAACCGACTGAATATGTTGGCGTTCTCATGCATTTATATTCAACAGGTTGAGGCTTTTCAAGAGGTTTTCTTTTAAACCTGCTCTCAGAGGAGTGCTCAGAGGATTGGACTGCTGTCAGGAGAAAAACATCCTGTGGAAATGCCATTTTACAATGGTCTGCGCCACTGAATATCATTCATAATGGAAATGTTAACCTTTACTTTCTGCCATCCAGACAATTAGTAGACCCTGTCAAGACAGAGCTGAGAGGAGACTCTCAGGCACACAGCGGTATGTCTTGTTTACTTGAACATAGTATAATTAGCTGATTGATTAGTTCAGCTGAGCCTTAACAGCAACCTTTCAAAATAAATACATCACTAAAATCTTAAGGCATCATTGATGGCACCTCTAAGGAAAAGTAAAGGCATGAATGCGACGTGTGGTTAATAAAGGCTATAAATCCAGGTTAAATACAGATCTCCCATGCAAAAAAGCTTCAAATTCACATGCAAATACAACAAGAGAGGGGTATATCAGTATCCCCTTCTACTTCTGAGTGAAACAGGAAGAGGGCGGTCCAGCTGCAGAGCCGAGAAAAGAGTAGCTGGAAAGTATTTTACCAATAAAAAGGTCGTTATGTGTGAATAGACAGGAAAAAGGTAAGAAGATACAGGGACAAAAAAGCTAGGTGTTAAAAGGTTCGGACAGCCAATGAGTACGCGGCTTCTGCCATCCCAGCAATGACCAGTTTGTCCCTCCCACCAAATTCATCCCCTCTGGCCCTGAGCGATGCGTTTGGGTCTAAGTAGGGGGGTTTGTCCGAGCACCCCCTCTCACCTCTTGAGGTTCCCACTGTCTGCCAGGGAGCTCAGGGAACCCAGTGAGCCCTGGTAAATGCTTTTCAGGAATGTGGGGGCAGAGAAGGAGGAGGGGAGGCTGAAGGTGGTCTCGCTCTCCGAAACGCTGCGCGTTCTCGAGACAGCCACCGGACTAGGCGAGCCAAACATGAAATGCCCACAAATACAAAAAAAAACAAACACATTACACACAAGAAAAGAGCTTCTGGTCAGAGCAAAGAAAAACATGGAGGAACACATGAGGGATCAAAACAGTGACAGGAAACTTGTGATGCTATTGTTCAAGGATAGTGGAGCAGGAGGTGGAGAAATGCAGCGGAGTGATCAAAGCACTGTAAATAGATTACATTGTGTGTGTACATCAAAGGTTAACTTCATATTTAGTTTGTGTTAAAATGATTTAAAGAAAAGCAACAGGTTCTGATTTTCTAAGCAAAGTCAACGTTAGTCATATCTTCACTCCTATAGCAACATTTTAGTACAACCCCCCTGTGCAAAACATCCACTCCTGCAGCATTACTGTAGAGATATCATACTGCATTGATCATACCTTTCTCCCACATGTTCACACTAGGAGGGCAGTGACTGATAGGTGAAGTTTAAGTTACCTGCTCTGCAGCAGTTCTGGGTTAACAGACTGTTGTCTGCGCAGTGGTGCCTGTTTGCCCTGGCTGGCCGGCTGGCCCTCGAAAGAGATGCGTTTCTTCACAGGTGGATGGCTGAAGGTGTGGGCACGTCGACGGAACTGCAGGCCGGCTTCCGGGTCGTCATCAGGGAAAGCAGGAGGGGAACCTGGAGGAGAGTGACCGGGAGATTCCTCATCCTGCTGAGGAGGACAGAACGTGAAATGGAGAAAGATGTCAGTGCATTAGTAAAAATCTTTGACACTAATGTGCATTTATGAAATTTTTAAGCATGGCTGGATTTTCTGATAAACAATGAGATCATGGTGAATAATAACAAATTCCTCTAAAACACCCTGTACAGCTAAGCAGGTCAATAACCTAGATATCAGGCAAATGGGTAATATTCATGCTAAATGTCCTTGGAAGTCAAACCACACACAGCTAGTAACTCCAAAAGCAGAATAAAACACCACCTCAAATGCTCAAGTTACAGGTCTGCACTCACCTAGCCAATGTAATCCTACAGCAAGACTCATTCCAGGTTTAACTTTCCACTCAACACTCGTGGACTCAGCGTTGCCTCATGCCTGGCAGTACAACTCCCACATCTATTGTATTCTAATGGACAATGTCCTGTGACTCACAGCATCACACACTATTGGTGGGCAGGCCCAAGTGGCTCAACTCCACACGCAAACGTTCCAATCACCTCCCTTCACGGTTTTACAGTCCTTCCTCTCTAAGAACTGACATGACAGAAGGGATTCAGCGATATGTGTGCTTCTTTTTTCTTGAATACAAAGATCAAATAAGTAAAAACAACTGCAAGGTCTGACAGAGCTACTGGTGCTATGATGAGTCCTTGCACTGCTAATCACTTTGCAGGTTGCAAAAGGCCTGTTTGTCTGTTGCACATGTAAATCCTGTTACTTTCAGCTTGATTCTGATGTGAAGATTTTAGGAAACAATGATAAGATAAACTTCGATTCGTGTAGCGCTATGACAGGGCTAATGAAGAGGAAGCCAAGACAAGCATGGCTCAGCAGAAGCACAACTGGACATCCTGACTTGAATTTCCTGCTTGACATCGGCATCCTGACACAATCCCCAGATGACTAGTTGTTGGCTTATTGTCAGGGAAAACAACATTCTTCTCACTGTCACTAATATAAGAAAGAAGGGCACAGGTGAGCCTTGAAAGCGAAGACACCAGATTCTGCCTTTGGTAGCTCCAGAGGGAGTTATGTGAAATCTGATAACTGTGAAGTCCCCAGACGTCTCATTTAGGGAAAAGACCTACATTTTAAAAATGAAAAGATTCTGGGGGTGTTGAGTTTACAGACTTCTGTAGCTCTTCAGCTACGCTGGATGCTAGCGGCTTGAGGCTACAAACATAAAAGACTTGAATCTTCCAGTTACAAAGTCGGAGAACCACTATACTAACGGTTAAGCCAGGTTAGCCATTGTTAGCAATGCCAGCTGATAATGCATTATGCTGTATTCTGTGCTTACAAACACTGTAGTAACATTGTGAGTTACGAGAGATCTCCGACTGGTAACTTGTAAATTTAGAATTCCGAGTTCAATTGTAACGAAGCATTTGACTAAACTATTGCTGGTTGATTGTGGGTAATGTAGGCACAGATTTTGATAAGGAAAAGCAGAATAAAAAAAGATGATGTCTCTGGATCTGTGTCATCAACTTTGATCCTTTTTCTTTTTAACTGTCCACCGTGAGTCCGACATTGTTCCAGATGTACAATGCTAGATCGGTGGAGTACTTTTAAATCCATCATGTCTGATGGGGAGTCAGAGGACTACATCACACGCTCACTCCACATTCTGCACAGCTGTGACACAGTGGAGCAACCCCAAATGGTTCCCTGACTGCTTTGTAAATGCACTCCCCGCCGTTATGTTCTGTCTTTGGGCCAATGCAGCTGGGTCATGAAACTATGTGGGAATAATGCAGGGCAGAATCATTTCTCCATGTAGGAAAAGTGAAAGCATGTCTATCACACTTGTCCTTTTCTGAGGACAGAGATGGAATATAACATGCTTTCAAAAGCCCCTGGGTATAAAGTGAGAATTCCCAGAGTCCCTTGAGCACTGTTCTCTGAATTCTCATGTTCCCCATCAAGGACACTCACCCTTTCAAAACTGCTGATGCTTCCCATGCTTCCCAAACGGCCACGCATCCGACTGGCACCCTGTGACAGAGATAATTATACAATGAAATACACGATATAATATAAATGTTTATATAATCCTTTTCCAAAAGTGTACCAAGTGTATGACAGAAAGGGTACATAGGCGCATACATCATAAATGTCAAGAAAAAAAAGGACTAATATTCTCTGACTTAACATGAACAGTCTCATTGTTCAGATAAGTCTCTGAGACAATAGCAGATGGCAGCAGAGGTCTCAGATTGACTGGATCCCTCTACTAAGGAATTATTCTGCTGTCTCACTGGCAGATATGGGTCAATCCAAATCCCCTGGACGTCAATGACACAGAAACGGCAACTGATACAAAGCTACAAATTACAGTGGCTATGTTCTTGACTGGGGTGGATACATAATAGACAGAGACGGGGGATTAAATTTAGAGAAAGAGAGAAAAAAAAAAAGATAAAATAACGGCAGGGTATTAAATTAAGATAGACGCGTCCTTTCTTGTGACCCACCCTTGCAATGATGTTCTCCAGGGAGCTGGTGAGGGAGGAGCGTGCTTTATTCTTGAGGATATCAAGTTTGAAGCGACTGCTGGTGGCTGAGCCGTCTCCTGCTGATGAGCTGTTTGCTGCATTCTGTCGGACAACGGGCATAGAAAAAAATAATCACACAAATAATTAATACTTTCACTTTGAGCCTTCAGTACACACATGGTTCTGCCATTTCAATGATAACATTTACCATACAATCAATCAGGCTAGATCATGCTCAAGTAAACCTCCATAACCATAACCCTTTCATAGTGTAATGTCATAGTTCCCCCGCAACAATATGGAATACAACAGTGATTCATTTAATAACGATCGTATGTCTTTTGTAGGGAGATAATACTTCCAAGCAGGAAGTGATGAACTTTACATTTAGGACGGCACCGTTTGACCAACGTGATTACAAGTGTGCCGTCCTTAATGCACAATTGCACTGACGAACACGAGCATGAGCACTGACGGCGGTCCTGAAGACTATTTATATGCAACGGACAAAAAGATGCCACTGAAGGGTTTGTGGTGGTCTGATGCGGAGGTGAAGTGTTTACTGCAGATTTGGTCAGATGAAAATATTCAAAAGCAGTTGGACGAAAGAAAACGATGATGATGTATAAGCTAAAAGCAATCGTGCTGTGGCCCGACTGTTTGATTAATGTAAGTTCAACACATGCCCAAGCTCGTCTCTGTATAATTAAATGCAGACGGATTGAACTTGACAATGTCTCTCCAGAAACCTATGGGCGATGTCACAGAGACTGCATCCATGTTCTACAAAGTCTGGGATTTTACCTGTGGGGCCTCTCCGATGTGGTGGTGGGACTTTTGTTTGGCTCCACAGAGCTGTCTCAGATGGAGAATCACCAGCTCATTCTCCTCTTGGTCTGACCCGGGCTTTAATCTCTGCAGATATGGATACACAATCACTCAAAACCCAAGATGGAATAACAGTGCTTTGAAGCAGATGCACGATCCGTAAAAATCCACTGTCAATCACCAAACTGTCAATATGTCACTCTTTTTTCAGATACTTAAGTGTGCTTATTCTAAACAGAGCCAACCCGTACCTGAACTCGCTCAAAAATCTCTGCCTGCTCATTGTCAGTCACCTGGGAGAGATATTTTTGGATGGCTAGCTTTGCTCTGGGTGGGTACAGACCTGGAAACAGAGGAGGAAATAGAAATGCTCTTTTATGCATCAATATATTTATAAGTCAGGCCAGAGACAGTGACTGAGCTTTATGTGGCTTACCTTCAATCCGCTCGCACAGCTTGTGCAGGTCATGCATGGGGCAAGCCTCGCATAGCTGGATTTCGGTCTTGTTGCTCTGTAAGGCAGCTGCTGTAGTGAAGGCCTGCTTCAGGGTCAGCATCACTTCATCCACCTGACACATACGGTCAAGGTTAGGAGCAAAAGCTAAAGTAATTTTAATGCACAAGTTTAGCGTGACTCACCAGGGACTCACTGGCACACTGGAAAACGTAGCACACATACTGACTGGGACCAGACTCTGATTGGTCCCGACAGATGAATCCAAAATGGTCGGACTGCTTGACGCCCTGCATCAAGTTCAAGACAAACAGGAAATTATAAATTACAGCAAGCGAAGACGGAAGAAGGGTATTCAGTCCAGCAATACAAATCACAAAAAGGCAACTAAGAATAGCACACGCCAATGACACTCCATTTCCCTTTTACATTCAATAGGTAAAATGACCACTTTGCTCACACTAAACAGTGCATTATCTCAATGCAGGAAGTCTATTTCAAGAAATTGAAAAAGGAATATATTTCTACATAAGTGATAAAGACATTATTTTTCATTAAATTAAGGACTGAAAATAAAAGGCTTGCTGCTGTGTGAAGACAGGAAGTAATGGATTAAAGGTCTAGAAAATAAATGCATATTGTTAGTTATCTTGCCACTACAACTGCAGCAGAGTCAGAAAACATAGGCTCTTAATGTAAATACAGCAAGTAAAAATAAACCAACCTGACAGCAGGATGAGATATCTTTGAAGTTCTTCTCTAGCACCACTGTTTTACTGTCTGGACTTATAAGATTCACTTCAAAACGACCAACCTGTGAAGCACAAAAGTATATTATGGTTTGATAGATTCATGCAAGAACACATACAGATGCATACAAAAAAGTACCGACACAAAACTATAATGTCATCATACTATTTGTGGATCATGGCAAGGACTACGACTATTGTGAGATCCGTTCAATGACATAAACAACCTAAACAATCTCGCACACTCTAAAAACCAAGGTCAACAGGTCTGCATCAACGATTTTTCCCATAATGGACTGCTATGTGGAGTAACGTATTGAGCGATGTGCTCTAGTTTTTAAAATTAGCTTTGTGAAGAAATGGGCATGGTGTATGACGACTGGCAGCCTGCTCACATTGCAGTCCACATGCTTTTCATAAAGCGCCTTACAATTACACAGAACTAGCGCCGCAGTCAGAAATTCTACTCAGAAATTACAGCCTCTTTAGCTGAGGCGGTAACACTGGGCCTAGCTGCTCTGTACATAAGTGCCTGCCACATGTACATAAAAATGATTTGCAGTTGCAAGACGCTCACACCTCATTGCAGCGAGAGTTTCAATGACACGGTGTGAAGCAAGCAAGCATTTGGTTTTCTGGTGTGACAGGTGGGAGTCAAGTGAAAGAAAACATCCATCAATCTCATTGACAAAGGGAGTATATTTAGAATTTTGCCCATAAACCCTAGATCCACAACAGTTTTGGAGACAGGCCAAAGAGTGTAAAATATTACTACAACTCAGTACAACTATACCACAATCACACACAGTATCCATTCATTTCAGTTAAAATCATTGTAATTCAAATACAATAAACCCCTTGGTCCAGGCCAGGCATTTGAGTGAAAACTAAGCTTCAGGTTTTAATGAGAGAACATTGCTGTTACGATAAAGGTCCTCAGTGCTGTGGTCTACCAACGGACTGAGCTTCTACAGACAGCTGAGCGCAGAGATAAGAAACCTCTGAGCCGCTACACTCATTCGGAAACCAAGACATCAGCAAAAGTAAAGCCCATCATTTGATTTCATGGAAGTATATGGCATGATTATATATCATTCTACCTGGAAGAGCATGGTGCGGTTCTTGTCTGAATCAGATGGCTGAACATGGGTTGGTGCGCTTGAGTGTCTGCGACGAGTGGGACCCATGATGACCCCTTCACCCGGCTTCCTCTGCAGACTCCCTGCCAAGCTGCTGCAGCGCGTACGGAACTCCTGAGGCTCCTCAAACCCAGAATCCTCCAGGATGCACTCAGGGAAGGCTCCTCGCAGGCTGCCCTGACTGGTGCTGTTACAGAGGCCTTTAAACATGCAGCAAAGAAACACTTTATGTACAGGGGACACCACATAACCGATAAGACAAATTTGATTGTGTTACCCAGTTGAACGATATCGTCATCTAATCTTAGATTTTCCCTTATCATACTTAATAATAATAATAGCCTGGCATCATCAGATTCATTTCCAAATTCTTATTAGTCTGGAACATCTCACTCTGACTTCGAGTTTCGTGAGCCTGGACTGTTCCACAGGCCAGAGAACTCCTGTTATGTTTAATACTATGCTATACCCTGCCCTGTCAGTCGTCTTCTTAAACCCGCCCCACATGAGATAAAGGGTTGTGATTGGCCAGCTGGTAAGTCTGACTGAATGGAACAGGGGCCAGGCGTACCTGTCGTAGCAAATGAAACATGAGCTTGGAAGATTCATCTGGTTTCCAGGCTACCGAGGAGCAATGTGTGGCTGTATTTTTGGTTTCTTACACCATATATGGAAAAATTAAAGCGTTTGCTGATTTTGTAAAAAGCGGCTGTCCCACTCTATAACAGCAACTAATAAGAGGAATCACCTGCCAGCTTCCACCCAAGTAAGGTAGTGGCAGCCCCAGAAAGGAGAAAATTACACCATATGGGAAAATGTGATAACTACACTGAAGGGTAAGACACTCTGACTACCGGCAGATGAACATTGCTGGTGACACACAGCACATTGTACCTCATGCATTACAAGTTGCATTCAAAGTAATTTTAACAAATTACATGTTAGTTCAAATTCGAACTTGACTGTTAAAAGTGCCAGCCCTATTAGCTAGTTTCCAAATGTACAATGAATTCCAAGAAGTAAATCAGCCACTGGTATAATTGTGAACCGCAAGAACATAAATCTTGACAGGCGTAGCAACAGTAACCAAGGGGTGCGGGTCTAGGCGAACGGTCAACTGTGTGCTGCAAAAATCTGACTAAGGCTACTTTCAGATTCAGCTTTGACCTTTTGTTCTTACAGCAAAAGCGTGCGCGCACATTATTTCCATAAAATGGCTAATGATAATCCTAAACGTGCATGAGGCTCTTACCTCCACCTGCAGGCATGTCCTCCAGTCCAGGGCCTTCAGAGTCTTCTGCGTTCCCTTTCAGAACAGAGGAGAGTGGGTCTCCTTCTGGCCCAATGAGGAACTCCACAGGGGCATGCTCTGTGGACCCTCGCTGACCGTTGAGCAGTCGCAGGCGCTTGCGCTCCACTTCATGCATTTGAAACTTATCGATGCAGTCATCGATAAGAGTGACTGGAGCCTTTTTGTGCAGAACGGTCACCTGGAATATTTTTATATTCAGCCACATTAATAAAATGTCTAATAAAATGAAAACACTTTACATTTGAGGAGTGCTTTATTTTCTACCTTGCCACAATAAAGCACTTCAAACTTCTGGGAGTTGTAAAAGGCCTCGTCTGCTTCTTGTTTGGGCTTGGCATCTTCCTTTAGGGCTGATTTGGACACTTGGCGGATACTGCTGATCACCTCAGGGACCTGTAAGAAAGGAGAGTGGAATGAAAAGATATGATGAATAGGAAGAGGCACGGAGGAAAACCATAACAAAAGAGAAAGGGAAGTGAACTGGAACCACACCAGAGAAAGTTTTCTCTGCAGCTCTTCTTACAGCTGAACAACGTGAGAATAACAACACAACTAAGAAATGCAATAACACTATTACCTTGAAATACAGTTTACTGACTTGTTTCTATTAAATTGCAAATCACATCATATCATTGCAGGAGCTTTGGACATGCATAGACTCAATACACCAACTGACAGTTACAGTTCATTCAAGAGCTTGTTTTGACATGAGCTGACTTCATGTTGCAACTTTAAATAACTCAAGGTTAAAAGAAATAACAGCACTAGCCTTGAACCATCTAAGGCTAGTCAACAAAAGGGACACCAAACACAACACTGGTAACAGAAGTAGGCGAGGAGACAGGAAACACCCGCACTCTAAAGGAAAGCAGACGAAACAAAGAGGAATCAGAAACTTGAAGGTCACTGAGTCCATTTCTGCTTCACTGTGTTGGACACTTGCACCTTGTTCAACACCTGCAGGAACAGCTAGAAACATCCAAGCAGGAACTGGTAACTTGATTCAGGAAAAAACAAGTCAAGACAGAAAAATGTAAGTCTTTCAAAGCACACTCTTAAGCAATACTTGGGAATTTAAAGCCAGTCCATCTCTCAGTCATGAGACAGTTGAGATTACAGTGTTTTTGGCAGACACAACAGGACAGACAGCCTCAGAGTTCTTTCTCTCTAAAAAGTGAAAGTGCCTAGAACTGGGGCTGGAGCCAAGGTCAGCCAAGTACCGTGTTTAAGACGACAATAAGCACTAAAAACAAACAGTGGCTCCACACACAGCACACATCTCCTGCCCTATCTGATAAGAACTGCCAACTGAATGTTGAGCAAATACATTTATTATGTAGACTAGGGAGGGAAGTTATGTAACAACATCAGTCTTACTGCACAGGTGTGACCAGAACAACAGGATAGAAGCAGGAGGGCAAGGCAAACAGGTAAGGAATGATGGTGAATAAACTACAACAACCAGAGAAAGTGTATCCCTGATTTTTGGGGCCAGTTTATATGAGGCACAGGGATTAAAACCTTGTCTACCATATTGCTCTTGTGGCTTCATGAGCTATTTTGAAGCCTCATTTTCCAAGTGCCTGCCTTCCCAAGGGCTGAGTTGTGCGTGGCTGGTGACAGAGGGCTGCATTGAGATGAGGAAGGGGGCAGGTGGTGGGTGGTTGCTCATACGTACTCAGCAATGGGTTCCCTCGAACAAAACTGACCTGTGTAATTGATTTTGCAGCTGTTGGCTGGTTTATTTCTTACATTTTCCACTGTCCTCAAAAATGTTCGAAGAATCTTCTGAGGTAACAGCACTTCTAGGTACAGATACACTAAATAACCAGAAAGATGTCACCCTAATTTGCCAAGTGGGAAAAACAGTATGTGAGATCAAAGTGGCTACCATTATGAGGACCAAAAAAAGTGCAGCTCTGATACTTTGAGGTCAAGATAATTCACTTGGTGGACTTAGTGGCTGAGAATCACAGCTGTTGGATCTGTCACACTAGGCCTGTGTAGGAAAAACAGCGCCGTCTTAACATTGAAAGGCACTGCTGGATTATACATGCGTAAAATGACACCACAGCACCATTTGATCCGATTAATTATTTGTAGTCAACCCAATACAGAGCAAAAAAGGGTGCTCAATCCTTGGGTGGAGACAGGCAAAAGCTGTTGGAGAAATAGAGGATAAGCTATGTGTTTTCCACTGGAAATCTTTTCAAACATAGCCTCCCACTATATGACGGTTCTTCAAACTGGTTTTTACATCTAACCTTCACCCATCATTGCCTGGCTTTATCAAACAATATCAATGACACTGACTGTGATCCAAAGCCTGTCTACATAAAGGCGAGCAGCTTTAGAGCTTAGGAGAAAACAAACACAAGGATTGTCCTCTCTGAGCTGGTGGAGTCCTGAGCACTCTCAGTGCATGGCTCAGGTCATGTCAAACCTCCCTACAGTAGGCCCTATAAATATCTGATCAAACAGTAGCTGGCACATGGGTCTGTTGCAATTATCAGCACCATTAATTCAAACCGCATTAAGGACCCAACGCAGTTGCCAACAGCAATTAGCAATTAGGCCTAATTTAGTCTTGCATAGCCAGACCCATGTCCACAGCGCTGTGTCAGCACTGGAGTATGGTCTGGCTACACCGGCTTATCATTGGGATGGGGGGGGGGAAACATTCTGTGGCTTGTTTGTATTTCTTTAAATCAATCACAAATGTCTTGGGCGATGCTAAGCCCTGAATGCTGTTATGGCGCCTTTTTAAAATAGATAGTGGCGAAAGCAGAAGGGGTCTGACGTCCGGCGCACTTTGTCCCAGCACTGTACATCTGGTGAGTTACTCAATTATAAATACAAGACTGAATGTCAATTACAGCTTAACTTAATTTGTCCAAAATTAAAATGGTCAACTTTTAGCTGTTCAACCAAACAAGCCAAAAAAAAAAAAAAGAAAAAGAAAATCAGAAACCACCTTATTAGGATTTCTTTTGCTTGTTAGTATAACTTCAAACCTGGATAAATAAATACTGTTGCTTCAAACATATTTGTCTCTGAGTGGCTGGAGCTCTGCAACGATTGGTTCTAAACGCACCTTACTGTTCTCACAACAGCTGTGACGTCCTCCCAGTGCTTTTCCATTTGCCTGAGGACAAACTGGACACCGTAGTTAAACACAGTTCACGTCCGGACTCAAAACAAAACAAGACAAAATGCTCTTGTATCACCATAGCAAAAAAACAATGTGTCAAAGGCGGGAGTGAAATTAAGTGAGTTTCCTTAACTTTCCTTCACATCCTCCTGTACACTTTGTTTTGCATCAAACACTTTTTCCATGGAAGATTTATGTTGTGTGTCTTTAGTATGTCATTAAAGTACAATGTCAGAAATAGACCAATTACATTTTAGCTAGAAGATGTTCGGTTCAGTTCTCTATTAGAACAAGTTTACTCTCACAGTGTGCTTACAATCAGAGATTTGCACTCTCAAACAAATTATACGGCTAAAGAGAATCACTTGCAACAGTTGGAGGTAAAGCCACTGCAGGCAATATTTTTCAAGCATGCAGAGCTACTTTAATAATATACTGCTTGGATGCAACACATGTCAACATATAAAATCAATGGGTTTCCAATGCATCAATGAAAGAGCAGATTAAGCACTGTGTGCCATGTCTCATAACATCCAGATGAGAATATAGGGACTCATTTGGTACCTGACATGCCCTGGTTAACCAAACCTCGCAGAGGTGTAGTCGGACTCACCGTATGTAGACTGTTGGTATAAAGCCTGCCATTGGCCGCCTATTTTAGACAGCCTTCCCTTCCACTATCGCCGCTATCTATTTTGCAAGAGCACAAAAATGTTTTTTTCCCCTTCAACAAAATGATAAGTGGTGCAGAAGGACTTTTTTTCCAGTGCTTACACAGCACTGTGGAGGTAGGTCTGGCAATGTGAGGTCACCCTTTCACTGTGGTCCAGCTCCAAGTGGGAGCATAGGTGAAAAACACACAGGCCTGTGGTTTACACTGTGCAGGCTTGGACTAACTACTGCTGGCTTGATTACAGCCCAACAGAGATGAGTTAGGTCAGTGTTTTTATTTGTGCAGGCAATGAGAGAGCTTCACTGAGGATGTAAATGAGTATCCCAAACTGTTACAATTAAACTAAAAAACAGTGTCTAGCAAACATTATGGCTTGCCTGTTGTCATGGATAAACCAATCAAGTGACAGAGTTTTAAATGCCAGAATGGCTGCACCTTATGCATAACTGATTAAGGCAGACCAAAAACCTTTTATGTTTATAAACGTAAGGATCAAAGTTGTATTTCTAGTTGAGGAAGTTAAACTTGATACCAGACCTTTAAACAAGGGAACACACACAATGAGACATTCCATGCATATGAATACTTTGCTAGCATCTCCTCTTGTTAAAACTTTTTTTTATTTTCCTTGCATATAAAACATAATAAACTGTACTTGAGTAAGCTGATGTGTGTGTCATTTCATTTTAACCTTCACATCAAATTGGTGATGCCACGGGTCTTTCCTCAGGCTTTACACAATGTACCCGTGTCATATCTACAGCTAAGAATAGATTTTAAATACATGCCATTCACTAAAACACAGAGCAAAGACTTGTGTCCTCAAAAGTTCCTCACACAGTAGCATAATAAGAATGCCTGTATTAGAAAAAGGAAATACCTGGCAAATAATCAAACCATTAACAATCCTGCAGCAGGGTGTTGTACTGTACATGGCAGCAGTGTACTGGAAGAATAACCCATGCATTCCACGTGGCCCACCTTGCACGTGTTGCTAGCTAGCTGGCTGCCAAACCAGTTTTTGTTGCCTAATAATGCTGAATGATGTATGTCCAAGATGCCTTTCTGACTGCTGCAAACATTTGGATGCCAGTTGAGACCAGACACCTCTAAAGTGTGTCTGCCTCAAACGTGTTGCCTCTTCAGCTTTCACCAGTAGACAAACAAAACTGCACATACCACAGGAAACATGATCCAACACAGGCGTATGTGAAATCAATGCATAACGTCAGCATGACTGGGTATCTGTTTGTGAACATTATTTGTGAAGGCTTCCTTTGTTCATTGGGAAAAAACATAATAACACGGGCGAGTGTAAGACTTAAGCTTGACTTACAGTAGAGCAGGTGAATAATCATGTTGGCACAACCCCCAATACATGATTCATATTGCATATAAACACACCAAAAAAACATGCATTAAGCATTCACTCACTCTCACACAGTCATACACAGTCATACACAGTCATACACAGGCGCACAGACACACACAGACACACAGACACACACACAGACACACACACACACACACACACACACAGGCATACAGTATCAGTGCCACTGGGGTAAGCCTCTGAGTGTGTCTTCACACATGACACTATGACCTTAACTGCTTTTCAGCAAAGACTTAAAAACATGACATGACAGCATGTCCATCACTGCCACGTTCCTGATTTTGGACTGTTTACCACATTTCGGTTTATTACTCAAGAGTGGCATGCTGATCAGCATGTAAATGTGCTGACTCGATATTGTGCCTATTCAGTTGTTGTTGTCACACTATAGTCACCAGAGAGATGTCTGATCCCCTGAAGAGGAAAGCACACTGATAGATTAACTGCCAAAAATCCAGGGTGCTCTGTTTGTCATTCCCATTGACCAGTGGCCTAAATACTTAATACCAAAGCAAACATGTTTGGACCATTGGACTAATCTACTGTGTTAGAGATTAAATGACATAGTTATCACCTAAGAGAAATTGCAATTCAGGCTTTGCAGGACATGCCTCCGTCTTGTGTTTACACCTTGAAGCTAGATTCAGCCCATCATAGCATTTAAACAAGTGGACCTCACTGTAAATCCTGACATCATAGATTTACTGTTAAGGAGCATCATGACTTTTACATTATAATACTTTTGGAATATCATAAAAACATAAGATTGGTATTGTTTAAATTGGACTTTTCAGCAGTATGAGGTCCCTAAAACCTCACTCCTTAAGTGCCTATAGCAATATTCCAGACATAATCTTTATTATTTGAGTGATTTTACTACTGATACCATTATTTTCTTTCAGTATTTTTGTATATTTTTTTATATTTTGTATTATTCTCAGTCTATTGTTATTTGCCATGGTACTGTGTGTACTTCTCTCTTCATGTGATAACTGTGTTTGTGTCAGGACATGGGTAAAAGCATTTAGACATGCTTACCTTGTTGGGGTCGCCGGCCTTGAAGACGTGACAGGACATCTCAGACTCGGGGTTGTCGGGCTGGCCCCGCATGAGATAGGCAAAATAGGTGAGGTCATTGCTGTTGTGAATGAAGCGAGAGATGAGCTGTGCTTTGTGCTCAAATATAAAGACCGAAGAGTTGTTGCTGCTGGACGGGACGCATCGGACGAAGGGGGGGTTGAGGACCAGCTGAACTTCTCTCGGCTGCACCACGGGGCCGCAGTCACCTTTCTCACCCTTCCTGCGGATCTCCGCCACCAGCCACGGCAGCATGGGCAAGGTGGTGCGCCTGTCGAGCGAGGACCAGCCGATGTAAGTCAGGGCGAACCTCCTGTCCGACTTCGGAGGACTGTTCTCCCTCTCATCGTGACTCTCCATGTCGACCCAGCAGACTTTCGGCCGAAGCTCGTTGACAGCGACGAGGGACTAAAAACTACTTTCAAAAATGATGCAGATCTGTACCATTCCCTGCAACCAATAGCGTAGTTGTGGTTAGTTTGCAACTGTTTCCATGTCCACATCCACTGCAAAAGTTCATACAACGAAACGATGATTCTCTACGTGCACAACATGTGCTCGCCCTGACGATCAGCTGCAACACTCCATGTTTTCACAAATGTCTCCGATGGACTGTTTTCCTTCTTGGATTTCAAGTAAATTCACTTATAAGGTCATGGATTTGTAGCTTGCTTCTCTGCTCTGGTGCTCCACTGTTTGCATGGGCAGTGACTCAAATGGTAAACAGTCCTGTACTGTACTGTCCCAACCAAGCTTGCTTGCTTACTTGCTAAAACGTGGCTTTGGATGGCTCCTGTGTAAACACAAGTCGCCCTGAGAAATCTGATTTCTTTGACGCGGTGCTCCTGAGCGCATAAATGGGGCGGCGCATTGATACAGTCCCAACCCTAAAACCCTATTACATATTGCCTAAGCTTAGTCGGCGCGATTGCATTCTTTTTCAAATAAAATACATACATTGATGCTTGTTTATCGCCTTAATGCAGTGTCCCGAATGTGCTCCTTTCTTCCACAACGCCTTGGAGGCGGAGCGGCTGTGCGCCTTGACGGCCCGCCCAACCATCCCATGTGCCGGAGGAGTGGGCAGGGCAGAGCCGCCGTGTAAAACGTGACAGGACGGAGCTCCACCTTTCTCCACAGTGCATAATAACTGGAAAGCCTCTTCATGGTAGTGGGGAAAGTGTATCTAGCCCCCGCGGCAGTAGTCCTCCGGGCTCTACTCTGTTTGTTGTTGTAACCCTACCTATACTGCCTGCACCTGGTAAAAATGAGCATGAGTTGTGAGGACGAGACTTGGCTAAATACTATATGTTGGCATCATAATGCAATACTTCTCCAAGGCAGTTCACAACTGTTTACAAGCAGGCTTTACTGATTCATAGTCTTGCAGAGCTGTAATCAAATCGGATATGGTTTCCGCACAGGAGGAGTTCCCATCTACCAAATGCCATGATTCCAAGCACTCCACCTATCCCCAAAATAGAAGCTGTGCCATATATAACCTCATCACTGAGGCAGTATCCACTAGAGCTCTGCAGCCTACCAGACCCCACAGGACCAGTCCTGGAATATTGTGTATTCACATTTGAACCGTAGCTGACTTTTATTACAGGGCAACCCAACAAATAGCCAGACACCAGACCCCCATTTGATGAAATCATATGATTGTATTTTATTTTGAGGGTTGACATTTTATTGAATTGACTGTCAATGCATTGTAGTGGAAATGTAAACTAATGACATGTGATCATAAAACCACACACCAGTTAATTAAAGTATCTCTTATCTACCAGCAGACCCTAGGCATCCCACCAGAAATCCTACTGAGAGTCAGAATTATCTCTCTGTGGATGGAGTCAGATGGTAAACTGCCACTTATTTACAGCAGCCAATTGATTGAATGTATAGTTGTTGTTTTACTATGATTTGCTCTTAGCTGTGAAGTTTGGATCAAATAACCATGCAATGAAGGTTTACATTTAATGAATGTTTATTGCATCACTGTTGTATGGCATCAAAGAAAGGACGGACCAAAGTAGAAAAAAGTCAAAGGTATCTTTAGAACCACACAATATGCATTTCAGCATTAGCAGGGAAAAACACAAACAGCAAAAGTCTTCATAATTTAGACATTAACAAAAAGCAAGAGGAATGTAACATATCACGTGGACCATTTCACTTCACAAGCTTGTCAAACTAAAAACTCTTCTGAAAAGTAGATATGACATTTTAACCACTAAACGGAACTATATTGTCTACAGGATGTTGAATAGTGGGCTGACCAAAATATCTCATAGATATACATAGATATAACCATGTAAGCAGCAACTGTGGCCACTGTGGTGTTTTTTTATTCTGCACAGTTTTAGTTTAGAGGTAAACTGAAGTGCAAGTGCAAGCTAGGATTAATATAAACCATAACTTTGTTAAGACAGTTTGTAACAAATTAGGCACAATTTAAATATTAGTCAGGGTTTTGCATTATTAGCAGTGTATATATACACTCAGTTACCAGTTGATTTGGTACACCAAGCTAAAACTAATGCAGTTAATCCAAATGTAAATTTAGGGAGGTTATAATGTAAAAAAACAAGTGTTTCTATTATTTTGTCCACCGTACCACTGAAGGTAGACTAAATAACAAAAGCACCTCTCTGTTTAATGCAATATAGTTCAACAACACCTGCCTAGAACAGTTTAAACCAAATACTGAACATTGTAACCCTTGTTAAGGTAGGCTGTATCGTGTATTAGACCGCATGTTTCCTTAATATTTGGATAAGTTAATAAGAAGTACACTTAAGTCCTTGCATGCAAATTGAAGACAGATATGTTGAGCAGGAGGTCCTAAAGGTAAATAATTCAGGAGCTTACGCAATCGGTGGAAAAGTGGAAGTGCAAAGCAGACAATTGATATTTGCAGTAATTCATAACCACATTTTGAGACAGCCTGAAAACACACACCTGTATCAAGCTGTTCTTCCGTTAGTAACATGTAAACTGGGGTGTAATAACAACAACATAGGTGTGCTTGCAACCATCACACAGTCTCCATAACAGCTGCCATCTCCTTGAACTGCTTGTGAAAGTTCTGCAGAGGACAGAAAATCGTCAGAAAATCAAGCCTGTAATAAATGACACCGACAACACTGCATTCAACATCAACACATGCATACCTGGAACTGTGGAATGGTCATCTCAAAAGACCTCTGACAAAGCTGTCCAGAGGGCTCTACGAACTTCAGCAGTAGCGTCACATACGGGGAGTTGAGAGATCGGCAGGTGTCGGAGCTCACTGCCATGCCAAGCTTCCACTGCATGTCCACTAACTAGAAAGATATGGCAAAAACAACAACTAAGTCCCATTGGCCTTGAATATTGGCAAGTTCTGTGTTCAGGTCATCAGAGAATGATTGAAATTGAGACTTGGTCATACCCGACTGATGCTGAGCATGGCCTGGACCTCCTGCTGAGCATGGACCAATGCACCATGTTCACTCCACAGCCTTTGCAGCACCTGAAGGGAAGCTTTGGACCACTTGTTACTGCCATCTTCCAGCCTTGACACAAGGTCAGCCCCAGAGAGGTTGCTCTTCCCAGCTGACCTGATGATACAAATGGTAACTAGACACACCTTACAGTACAACACAGTGCTTCTTTATGTATGGTCTAGTCCAGGGGTGTCAAAGTGATCCAGTAGAGGGCTGTGTGGCTGCATGTTTTCATTCCAACCAAGCAAGAACACACCTGACTCGACTTACTCAATCACCTGAACTGTCTTCACACAGTTGGTTTGTTGGACCAGGTGTGTTTTTGATTGGTTGGAATAAAAACCTGCAGCCACACGGCCCTTTACTGGATCAGTCTGACACCCTTGGTCTAGTCTCTTTGCAGGAAACATAACCCAAGATAAAATATGTTAAATTGAAGCCAATGCTATCATTCTTTTATCAGGGAGATTAGGATCCAACATGCAAATACATCAAACTGGACAAACATATCAACACGTTGGGTCTTGATCAATAATATAGGAATAAATGTGGGACACATTCTCCAGTTACCAAATAACAAACCACATACAGAGGCGCAAATAAAAATGTATTAAGGATACCTGAATGTCAACAAGAGGAATCTGATCATGTTCTGCAGAGCGTCATGATCAAGTCTGACCCCAGCTCTATGAAATCTCTGCCCAGAAAAAAAAAAAAACAAGTAATGAAAGAGGAACTTGGGAAATGGGTTACTATAAGTTAAAAAAATATTGTAAGGAAATGCTGACTCACATCAGAAATTTCAGCTGAATCCACTCCTCTAGTTTGCCCTTTAAGATAAGTCAGAATGTGCTGACACTGTGGAGATTAAACAATTAGAATTACAGTATATCAGACTCAGAAATACTTGTCATAATTAATTTTTTTTTTACAAAACTCCAGATATACAAACAAATATTATACAGACTAAACATTTATTAGAAAAGACTCAAATTTGAATTTACAGAACTGAATATTTACAGAAATTAATATTTCATATTGAACTTAATTTAATTATATTTTTCTACAGAAACACCATCACTTCCCTGTGCAGACCTTGTGCAGAGCTGCTATTAGCCCTACAATGCACACCATTGTGTTGCATTTACCATTCAATTGTTAATGCCACAGAGGTTTGCTCCCTGACAACTTACTGCTATTTCAACTCTTATTAGGTGAAGTGTGAAGGTGCATGTTGCCGTCATCGTGTGTGACTTGTGTGGTGCTTCTCTTCGTTTATGAAGGACTATGCTACATGCTTAGTTACCTATTTTTAAAATTGTAACATGTTTTCAGCCTGCAAGGGGATAAACAATAGCCTGGAAACCAGATGAACCTGCCAAACTCATGTTTCAATTGTTCTGGCAGAAACCAAGCATTATAATAAGCAATAATAATAATAATATAATAATAATTAGCATTTGAAATGAATCTGGTGATGCAAAGCTAGATATGCAATACAACTAGAGATAGAATAGAATAGAATATAATAGAATAGAATTACTTTAATGATCCCAGACTGGGAAATTATTTTGTAACAGCAGCAGAGGGTCAGCAAATAAACACTTTGTACATAACTTAAATAGAATCCAATATATACATAGTGTATATATATAGTGCACAGTGTGCTATAAACAATAAACACTAATAATATAAACAACAAACCAGTAGAGAGAGCAGAGTTCTCTGTCGCGCAGAGGTGAGAGAGTTATTATATACAGTGATGGATTGTGGCAGGAAAGATTTCCTTTATCTGTTGCTACGACAGCGAAGCTGAAGCAGCCTTCTGGAGAAGGTGCTCCGCTGTCTGACCAGTGTGAGTTGGAGAGGGTGGAGAGGATTATCCATGATGGATAACAGTTTTTTCAGTGTACAGTGTTCAGTGTATGGATTATACTCACTGTTTCAGCCAGCAGATCTGGAGAAAGCCTACAGATGATGTCCACAGTGCTGTTTACACCTGAAGAACAGAAGTGAAGTAAGTCACAGTGTTATAGGAGTCTGACTGTGGTAATCATGGTACCACCGTGCTCACCTTTTAAAAGCCGGCAAGCAACTTCAGCTGCAATAGCATTTATTCTGTAAATGATGTATTTAAAATAAAACTGTTACAGATATGAGCACATTGTTAGCCTATTGTTATGAGTTTTCTTTTACCTGAGGTAAAATCTAAATCCCTAAATAAATCCTTTTTTTCTCAGACCTTTATTTAGTAAACAGACAAAACATAACATCAGGACATGGATGAAGAAAGGACACAGGGGGGATAATAAGCAGGGTTAACACATGAAGTAGATACAGGAAAAATCGATTTCCCCAAGGTGCACCTCTGTGAAGTCAAACTAAGCAGCTAAGAGAGAGAAAGAGAACTGTATAAAAAATGGACGTAGCCTCTCCGTCGGGTCCGTTCTCAATGTGATCCAATTGTACTCGCCAACGGGAGTCGCCATCTTGTCAGACTTTGACTCTGCCTCATTTACTCTTACCAAAAAGGGCATTGATGTCACGGGGGTGTACGTCTAGATGACGTATACCTCAGAGGTGAAGTGAGGGCCAGCGGGTAGCTGTCACTCAAGATGCCACCCCATTTTTTTAGTAGAGGGTCTGAAGATAACTATGAGCCTTTCGATTGATATAAAAAAAAAAACATTCAGTGGTGAACTCCTCTTCCTTGGGAGTGAATGGGTGAATATGCTTCTGGGCACAGGACCGCCACTTAAACAGGCGTGTGCTGCAGTACCTGTGGCATCCGATTAGAGCGCGGGGCCTGGGGGACCTGGGTGGGGGCTTGGGAAGGGGCCATTTCCCATTGCCCCACCACTTTACGCCCCTGGCCCAAGAAGATCACAATATGGTCTCTAGCTGGGGTTAAGTTTGGTTCAACTAACGACACAGGGCAAACAATATTGCCTCTGTACACTCGTGCCAACAACGCATATTGAATTGAACTGAATTCTACCAACGGTGAAAGGTGGGACACACCTCCTCCGGCCATACCGTATTAAAAAGTTGATTTCTAATACATCGCCTGGATGGGGCACAATACTTACCCGCGTCTTAGTCACTCTAGTCTAACTATAATCTACTAAGAAACGCTGTATAATGCAAGTTCAAACCATGGTTCAAACCCACCATGTGACTCCTCAGCTGCGGGCATCTTCTCCCTGTCAGGCTGCAGGTTTGGCTTTGGACTTTCTCGCTTGGCAACCTTAAAGACCCCTTAAGCGACTATTCCCAAAAATATATATATTAAGATTCTTCAACAAAAACGCCAAGTAAGAACTATAGTGTGTTCCTGGGCAGAGGAACCCCGACAATAATCCTTTCCTTTCTGTTTTGGTGTGTCTTCTTCTTCTTCTTGAGGTTTACGGCAGTTTGGGGTTATTGTCGGTGCATCACTGCCCCCTTCTGGATGCTGGTCTTCTGCTCTAATGTTTTTCCAATACAATTGATGGTGGGGAAAACCCACAATCCCCTTTCCCTGCAAATATGTATTCCAAGGATTATCTGACGCGAATATGATGATCCAACAATCTGTGTTAAACACGCCATGAGAATATCTTCCACAGTTAGTGGTTAGTAGTGTTTATTATTGTATGATGCCATCCTCATGTCAGTGTTTCCATGCTGAGCCCTGTCAAAAGGACAGTAAGGAATTTCCAATGACAATGACTGTAGCTTTAGAAGACACCCATTTAATTTAACTCTAAAATCTAAAACATGATATGAGCTTCAGTTAAACTCTGAAATGTATTTTTACACACAAAGTGACATTTGTACTCCATCTTCTGCACTCTATAAGGAATCTCTAAATCTAAATCAAGGGTGCCCAATCCTGCTCCTGGAGAGCTACTGCCCTGCATGTTTTAGGTTTCTCCCGGCTCCAACACACCTGACTCTAATGATTATCAAACCTGTGACGAGCTTCAGCTGCTTGATAACGAGGACTCCATTGGACTCAGGTGTGTTGAAGCAGGGAGGAACCTAAAACATGCAGGGCAGTAGGATTGGGCACCCCTGCTCTAAATAGACAGGGGGGGACAATTGCAGCAAGTAAAACAGTTTCAGTATTTTTATGGGTACTTGCCTATTGAACTGAGATTTTTTTTAATGTGAGCCTGTTCTGACTTTGACTCTTCGTCATAACACTTAAGGCACATTTTTACCGCACTCAGGTTTCTGCTCTCTGTTGCAACAGGTAAATCATATTTACTGCTTTTACTCAGAAGGATGCACTGTTTGAGTTGGTTCTTTGACTAGCCATACAATAATTCTCCAGCAGAGGGAGCATTGCACTTATCCTCCAAATTGAATTGAAAGTGTTGATGATAAGATCCTAAGATCCTCTTTTTGGTTGGTTTATGCACTATTTGAACCCTTAAATTATATTCAAACAATATCTGCAAGTAAGCCCAGCGTGAAAGGTAGATCCCCATCAGTTGTGAAGAAAGAAGACAAGGCTCTCCTTTCAACACTCCTCGGTGCCTGCTGCCGTGGTCCTGTGTGTAGGTGTCTGCTGATCGTGGTGGTGCCTGCTGCCGTGGTCCTGCATGACACTTCCTGCTACTACTATAACTATTAGTCATATATAATGTGACTAGTCTTATAAATTTTAACATTTGTAGCCATAAAAACACCATCAGTGGTATGGCTTGCTGTATCGCAGCTGCTATTGCCCCCACTCATCATTGATCATGTTTGCCATAATTATTATCATTTTATTTTCTATTACCTTAGATGTGTGTGTTCCTACTATTCTGCTGTATTAACTGCCATTACATATAAGTCATATTCACATTACTATAGATATTGTTATAGTTACTGTTACTCTTTGGTTGCTTGCATCTCTGGAAGTGTGTCTGTCTCTCTGTCTTTTGTCTGTCTTTGTCTTTCTCTTTCTCTCTCCTTTTCTTCCTCCCCAACCGGTCAAGACAGATGTCCGTCCTCCACAGAGCTGGGTCTGTCCGACGTTCCTGCCTGTTATAGGGAAGGTTTTTGTTGCCACCGTACTCTACAGGGGAATTGTTGGGTCTATGCCTACTCTGTAAAGTGTCCTGAGATAACTTTTGTTATGATTTGGCACCATAAATAAAATTGAATTGAATTGAATTGAACAAGTCCAACATGTCTTAAAACAGCAGGAGGAGATGTTGAAGTTGCTATGGTTCAATTATAGTAGCAGCAAGATGAAGATAGAAACAGTCAGAGATTCTTATGATCAGTCATCTTAGTCAAGTTTTATTGTTACGGTACATACAGTGAACAAAAGTATTCTTTGAAAGAATGTGCCTTTTACAGTGTGTGTAAAAGTATCATGACGTACAACACATCTGAACAGTAGTCAATAGAGTTACTGGTAAATAAGTGAGGATGGTTTGATATACTGTTGGATTCGACTTGAACAGAGTCAATTATGGTTTACTAAGACGACGGACTTACCAAAAATAAAGAGAAACCTTAGCCTTAAAAAGACAACCCAATATCAAGATTAAACTCTACTCTCAGTGGAATGAGCAAAGTATGAACGAAGACAGAATTTGGAGAAAAATAGCTTTAAAATCAGAAGTAGTTAATTATTGCCTGCAGAGAATGTTCACTAGAAATCTTACAAAGTGCCACAGACTAACAATACATATCACATGAATGAATAAGTCATAGATTCACAAAGACCTGTTTGGTTGTCCAACTGACAACTTGTTTGAGACGACTGTGCTTGCTAAGTCAGACACTAATTCTCTACAATTCTTTAAAGCATATATTAGACTCAGAGGGAAGTTAAGGATACACTCAGAAGCATGTTAATCAGTTTGTAGCACATTTGGCTCAGCCACTTTTGTAGCTTCTGTCACCAGTTCGCTGTATTCGAGCCGTGAGCATCTCCTTTGACACCCACTTGCGGTCTTTTGCCAAACCGAGTAAGCACATGAGGTCTATAAAGGCAGTGGTGGGATTGATCCAGATGCCGAGCTCACTGGTGGAATAGTCATAGGGGAATGTGTGATGGTAGTTGTGGAAGCCTTCCCCTGAAAACCAAAAAGAAAAGCTTAGTGTTTCACTGAATGTCAACAAGATTACAGACATGCATGAATGAAAATATCCATGGCAGCAGTTGAGTAACATACTTTAAGACGATTTGAACACATCACAGGATTGAAGTACTACCTTAGAAAATAAGCCTAAGACTCTGCTGCTCACACAGCTAATGTTTTTGATCAAGCTATAGACTGAAATCTGTGGAACTTGGATACATTTTTGTTGTTTTTAAAAATAAATAATAATTATGAAACTCGAAGCACTAAAAACGAGGTGAAAATGAATTGGCAGACAATGTTTTTTCAGATAAGACTGCACTGAAATATAGACATGCCAAGATTGTGCACTCTCATGCATAAGTTACTTTTATTTTAATTCCATTTTGAAGCCAACAATGCTCAATGTTGTTTGCAGTATAATACTAGTATTTATACCCGAGGTAAGGGACACTACAATATGCAAAATTAAGGACAGTGAACACAAATAATAGAGAACATGATGTTTCTTTACCCAGGGCGAAAAAAGCCACAAATGGGTTTTCTGACGGGTTAATGGTCTTGTCATAAGGCCTGTTGCCCCACATGTGTGCAGCACTGTTGACCAGCCAGGTGCTATGGAGCCCCAAAACGTATCTCAGGAGTACACAGATAGAATATGCCACAATCAAGGATTCGCCCCAGAAATACCAGGGCACCAGTGTGGGCACGAGGAAGCAAAGGAGCACCACGGAGAGCTTGTAATGCCTGAAATGAAAGAACAAATAATATCTGTCACTGATCAATTCTCACTTGGCCGTAATTCAATCTGAGGCTGAATTAAATAAAAGAGTTTTTCTTTTTTTTGTCTTACCTCTGGCCAGGCCACATTACATCCACCCTCTTGACATTGACAACAATCAAAAGTGTTTTTATTCCCGTAACTTTAACAACAAATAGTTGCAACATTGAGACTTGTGAATTAATAAATATATGTGGAGGACTCAGACCTGTTTAGTCAACATGTTTGAGCTCCTTTCAGAGAGACAAATTTAACTTAATTAATATTTAAAAGCGACAGCAGTAAATCCAAAGAAAAACTCAGGGTCAGGTCAACGTTTGCTCACCTTTTCTGAAACATAACCACTTTATCTGCCTTCAGGTCTGACAGATCTAGTTTTTTCCCTCTTTCAATGACATCGGGATGCTTGCGACTTAGTAGCCAACCAATATGGGAGAAGAAAAAACCCCGCTTGGCATTGTGGGGGTCTGCGTCCGTCTCGGAGTGCTTGTGGTGGACACGATGGTCCCTCGCCCACTCATATATGTCATTCTGCACTCACAGAGATAGACAGGATTATAAGAGGCGTCCAAAAATAAACATGAAAGTGTCAGATTATCTGATTAAAGGGCTCATATTATGCTCATTTTCAGGTTCATACTTTCTACTAGAATAACGGTTACATGCTTCAAAAATATTTAATTTTTTCTCATACTGTCTGTCTGAATATACCTTTATTCACCCTCTTTCTGAAGCGCCTGATTCTTTTAGCCCTCCCTCTCGAAAAATCCAGTCTGCTGTGATTGGTCAGTATTTCAGGGTCTTCCCATCTGCTCTCTCGGCTTCTCTGCACCATTATTGCAGCCGGGGAATGACTATAACAGCTCTGTAGCAGCAGCACCTTCTTCCTATATAGTATAGTTGTACAGAAGTCCTGACGGCTCATTTAAAAGGCACAGTTTCTGAATACAGACTGTGTGCATTTCTCTGTGAATTGAGCATTTATATACTTTGACAGTATGTACTGTATATTGCATCTTGACCTGATTTATAATAAAAAAGGACATGGAAATCTCCGATTTTACCATATGGGAACTTTAGGGTTAGGCATCTTATGGTAAAACAATAAAACCAAGCTGATTACTTTTATTTTATTGTACCATTTTAATTATTTTTGATAGTAAATGCTGTAACAAGTAAACATGATGGATATAAAGCATAGCTTAAGGTAACGTAGCAGCTACTACGGAATAAATGGAAATAAATTAGAATATTATCTTTTTGTTTTTTGCTTTACCTGAAAGGACATAGAGTTAGCGACAGCGAGGAAGACTCGCAGGGCAAAAGAAGCTTTATAGGATTTGTGGCTCCACAATCTGTGTGCTCCAGCCGTCACCCCAAGATTACAGAGGAAGTAGCACGCTGCAGCTGGAAGAAAGAGAGGTGAAAAGGACAGACATCGTAGGGAAAACTGTCACCAATTAATCAGCCATTCACTACCACTGACATTCACGTATTTCTAATCTGAGACAACTTTAGTTGACAATGAGCCACAGACCTAAACTCTGAAAGACACAATCGATTAGGAGGCTTACAACCACACATCTATGATGAGTTAAGAGTGACTCCTTCTCCATATTTCCCACAGGCATGACCCCTCAAGCTATATGCACTGTTTACTATATACTTACACCATAAAAGAGTTGAAACCGATGCAGAAGAAATGTGAGTCAGTCCATAAAGCGCACCGATATGTAAGAGGGACATCAGTATGACATTTCTCCACACCACCACCACCGGTCTGGACCCTGCTTTCTCTTTATAGGTGTTGTCAAAATCATCCTTCCCCTCCGATGTTCCTGCCGTGGCATCTCCATTAGGTTGCTTGCCAGCATGATAACTTATGGTTTCTGTTTCTGTCATTATGCTGTCAGAAAAAGGGGACATGTTACTCAGTTAAGGTCACAATGTCATAACGCCATATACCGATTCTTGACATATTCCAGTGATGATCGGGATTATGCCGCTGCTGTGTGCGGCTTATAAACGGCAAGCAAGTAAAGTTTATTTATATAGCACCTCCACAGTCAAAGTAGTACAATCAAGTGAAATCAAATACAGTTAAATAATAATAAAGCAAAGATAAAAACACCAGATACAATATACAGGGAAAACACACTTAAGACACAAGTTTAAACATTATATACCTTAAGACCTTAGGCTTATTAGGAGAGTACTCCAAAGCTTAAGGGCAACCAACTGGAAGGCACAATCTCCCTGAATATTAAAACGTGTCCGAGGTAAACTTAAAAAGCCCTGGGCAGAGGAACTAAGTGCTCAACTTGTGGTATGACATTGCAGAAGATGACTGATACACTGTGGAGCCTGGTCATGTAAGTCTATACAAGTGAGCAGCATATGGAGAATATAATTGGTAGTGTCATACGCCCAAGAGGGTAATATCCCCCGGCTATGGGGCCTCCCCTCACCTTTTCTGATTTTCTTATAAGCAGCTGCCGCACTGCAGGGTATTTACTGAGTTTGTCATTGTCTTTAGTGTTGTTTCCCTTGTCAACTGTGACAGTCTATAAGTAGACCAAACATGATGTGACTAAACATAATCCTAGTCTCCACACATGGAATCAGCTGCTGGCTATTTACTGAGACTTTCACAAGTTCTGTAACTTGCTCACTGTTTCACAATGATCTTGTCTCCTTTACAGTAATTGTGCAAGATTAATATAGACTATATGCAGGCTGTATACCTTGTTGGTAAAAGTTGTTGGGGCTATATGCAGCAGAAAAAGGTGTATCTGTAGTTTACAAAGGGTGCTGCCAACTTCTGTGCCTCTATGCCATCCATATTTTAATTCACAGTTAATATTTTCCTTAAAAGAAGAAGAAGAATTACTTTATTGATCCCGCAACGGGGAAATTGAATTTTTTCACTCTTATTATTAATCATTTTACACACACACAGTCCCAAACAGGACCTACACATGCAATTAAGGATAGATGTTAGAGCGAGGGGGCTGCCAGTGACCGGCGCCCTAAACAGTTGGGGGTTTGGTGCCTTGCTCAACAGCGCCCAGGAGATGAACTGGCACCTCTCCAGCCACCAGTCCACACTCCATACATGGTCCACATCGGGACTTGAACCAGTGACCCTACGGTTCCCAGCCAAGTCACCTATGGACTGAACTACTGCCGCCCCCAAAAAAGACTGTTTATTTCATTTAATTGTAGGGATGCAGTGATCCGATACTGATTCAAATAGCTGGATCGGTCACAACGGGATTGATTCCTTCAATTCAAGCCTATGTTTATATACTATGTATATTATAGGCTGGAATTTGAAGTTTTGTCCAATTCGTTGCTGCATTTGAAAGGCTTACACTTGTATGGTAATTCCGGTTAATTTGAAAGATTGTGTGACTTATTCATTTTCTAACAATTTAGTACCTTTATAACTCACTTATATACTTATACTTAACTTAACGTATATAAATAAAAGTGTAGTTCTTAAAGTGGTATTTCAGTAAAATACTATTGCTATCAAATCCTAATACAAATAAAAATTAAAAAAAAGGTAATTTCTCGCCCAGGTTGAGCTGACTCACCGAATGCTCTCCAACTGCTTTTCCCTACAGAGGAAGGTCCCACATCTGCAGGAGATCAAGGTGCTGTGAGATGAAGGTTAAGATTAAAGAAAAATTGAGTGTAAAGGACACCGTTAAGTGTTACTTAAGCCCTCTTATTGCTCTGTCTGATGATTGGTCGGTTGGGAAAATGTTACCTCCGGCTGGAAATGTCATATGGCTGTTTGTTTAACTGATGTTTACCTAAACAAAGTGTTTGATCTGTAACGGCTACAGAGTTTTTCTCTCAAGTATAGAAGAAAATGGACATTGCCATTTTGTTATTATTCAGCTAATAATACATAATAATTAGACACAAAACAGCAGTAACTCAGAACCATATTTCAACACAAGGACAGTACTTAAAGGGGAACTAAATTGGAATTCCAATATGTTATTTCCATGGCTTAGGAAGGGTCAATCAATATTTTTCTCAACATGAGCTCCTCTCTCTCAAAGCCAGACACCAGAGTGGTAAGTCTCAGACTTGTGATGTCATCAAGCATAAAGTCTGGAGCCGCTCCACAGACCATGAAGGGGAGATTGGTTTTCTTTGTTTTCTGTTGTTTAATTCCCATATGACTTTTATCCTAATGTACGGTTCCCAGTTCTGAGACAGAAAATGTCCCTATATACTCAAAACATATATGAATGTTGAAAATGGGCATAGGTCGCCTTTAAAAACTTTAAGGATTGGTGAGAGGCGGAATAGGTGAAAAATTGAGACCCTCCCAAGCTTTTTTTATATTTTCCTTGGATGTCACATTAACATTGAAGAAATCTTTAAAAAAAATACAATTATGGGAAACATAAAGAGATAAAATACAAGCACTCTTGAAGTTTTAGTAAACAGCTGCTACATGAAACGAAAGGAAACACTTATGTAATGCTTACACTAATGCACGACTCATGATGAGTCACTATGACATGTGATCAGTTCACATTTATCAATTAAGCATGTGCTCAGTCTCTTTTTAATCAGAACAGTACTCATATAAATATGAAGCTATTTTTTTCCCCTCTTATATGTCAAGTGGTACCTTCTAGATTCGATTTCACTTCTTTCAACAGCAGCAACAAACGGATATCATAATAACACCAACAATGTTGTAGCATGAATGCAGCAACATATACATGTCTGACTACATCCGTCAACAATTTTGATTATCAACAATAGATCAGCAGAGAAAAAAAACCCTGAAACAATGTGTATAATATATGACATATACTGATCAAACACTGTGAGGATATTTGGTTAACATCTTTTAAACAAACAGCCATTGACTGTTCAGAGACGGAGGCATCAGTTTCACCATCGACCAATTGGGGGACGGAGCAATAAGGACTTAAAGGTATAGTATGTAGAAAGTAGTGCTTGCTGTTAGTTAACACACAGAAGAAGAAGAAGAAGGTTTCCTTTATTAGTCCCGCGAATGGGGAAAATTCAATTGTCACTCTATTATTTTTTCATTTTACACACTCACGGGCCCAAAATAAACACACATGCTCAGACAGGACCTATATACATACAACTAATGGAGAGATGTTAGAGCGAGAGGGCTGCCAGTGACCGGCGCCCCGAGCAGTTGGGGGTTTGGTGCCTTCAACAGCCCTCCGGTTCCAAGCCCAGTCACATATGGACTGAGCTACTACCGCCCTAAAGATTTCTTGGCAGCTTTCCAAGCCTGTTATTATATAGGACGGACAGGAAATGGTTTGAGAGAAAGAGGGGTAGACATGCAAAGGGCCGCAGGTAGGAGTTGAACCCACGGCCGCTGCATCTTCGGCCTCTTTACATGGGGTGAATGCTCTAACCACTGTTCCCCCGGCCACCTGCATTCAGAGTCAATGTTCATTCTATGCTCATTCTATTTCTATGGATAAAGTAACATTCTATCTTCAAGCCAAGGTTGTCTTGATGATGTAGGATCATCCTGCATAAACGGGGGAGCCTCTTAGAAACATTACTTACACTCATTAACAGTGAACAATATTCAGGGGATTAATGTGAAGAATGTTTATGCGTCACAAATCGCTGTATTGATGCTGATGTTGATGCTCATGTTGCCAAATTTTGGCTTGATTTTAGTTGTCATTTACAACATTATAATCAGAAAAAAAAATGAATTTTAAAGTCCACAAACACTCACTCACTGTGTTTTGCTTATTCTTTCTTCACCTGGATGTTTGACCTTCATTGCGCAGAATGATGCAGAGTTTGACAATAGAAGGCTGTTTTTATTTTATACGTTCATCTACTCAAGATGGAGGTTTTCTCTCTCATTTGAACATTTACGATGACACACACACACACACACACACACACACACACACACACACACACTATAATGATTACATAATTAGGCCTATTGCGTTGTAGCAACTGCTTTTCTTTATTGTCCTTGTCCTCTCTAACATGTATAAATAGAGATTGTACTTTCCAGTTACAATATTTAACACTGAATGTGATGAAACGGGAATCTGTTTTGATTATAGACTCTAAATCTTTGAAGCAACAGGTGGTCCTCAGAGTTACTGCATGGAGTCTGCCAAAATTGTTTGATAATCTTTCCAATCTTTTTTTTTTTTTCAAATATATCTGAAAATATCCACTAACATGAATGCAGCATGTTATAAGCAAAGATACATCTGTGAATAAATAAATAAATGCATTTCCACAACGTTCATGATAGGTTTACTGGCTTATAGGCAAGGTAGCCACTAAGGTCGCTCTGCACAGGTACAACTGAGCTGAAGGATTCAATGTGCCTTCTTAGTGTATGTTTAACATTAACATATAATGCATAAATACACAAATGTGTTAATAATGATCATTGTTATAGCTTAGTATTGTATGTAAGTGTATAGGCTTTAGGTCACCCTAGCTGTTAGGCCCAATTATTATTAATAATATGAAACTAAATGTAATACAATATTTGTGATAGGGGGCCCCTGCTTCGCCTCTCCTTCAGCTAGGGCTGACCTTGGCATTAAAAACCGTTGAAGACCTCTTTACTTTGATTTGGATATAGTCGTTCAAGGGGCGACTGTGGCTTAGTGACAGACTGGGTCGTCCTCCATTTGGGTCCACATGTCGAAATGTCCTTGGGCAAGACACTGAAGCCTGAATTGCTCCCTGTGCTGCGCATGAGTGTATAAATGTAGTGTGAATGGTTAGCTTAGATGGTCTGTAGATGTCCACTGCAATCAGTGTCAATGTCTGTGTGAATGGGTGAATATGACAAACACTGTGAAAGCGCCTTGAGTAGTCAGAAGACTAGAAAGGCGCTTTATAAGTACAAGTCCATTTACGAGCAGCATCCAGCAGCAGACCCGGAGCACAAGCCCTACTATTTACCATTACGAACAGCAGCGCCCCTTTCTGGCGACTGTTAGGGCTACACACTTTGAATTGAGCCGATTCCCTGATTTGGGAGCATTTTTGTTTTTTGCAATAATAATAATAATAAGAAGAAATAGATGTTGAATATTGGAAAAGTCGACCAACATTGACATACAGTAGGAAATCTGCACTGGATCATACTAACGGGAGTGAATGTATCTCTGAAGCACGCCGATGAGGCTGCTGGACTGATCCACTGTTGGGCTGATGTGGGGGAGCACATAACAAAAATCATTTTGCAGATAAATAACCACGACATACCTATCAACAGTAGAAACATAATGTTATACATAATTGATAAATGTCACCTGGCTGTTCATATCGTAAAGTAGTGGGTGTGATGTCTTATAGTTTACATGAAAGCAACTAACTCCCCCCCTGCGCGTCACCTAAATGTCAAGTCGCACTTTTCTGACGCGGAAGCAATTTCCAGCTGTCAGACAGATTTTGGAAAATCAGTTTCAGCTCTCGGTTAAAGGGAACTTTTAAAACAGTTGACGTTTCTTCAAAATGGCAAGTCCACGCTGGTTGCCTTTGGAGTCGAATCCAGAAGTACGTGTTGTTGATATTTCTACAAACTCTATAGTTTTTAATCGAAGTCATTCATTCACAAATGTGAAGGCTAATCGCTAACTAGCAGTTAGAACAAAAGCAGAAGCTGATGTGGCTGCTTTGCTAAATCCAAAGGCAATTTTATTAACATTTTTATTTGTGTCTTCTCATTTCAGGTCATGACAAAAGTGAGTAATTTCTTCTGATTTTAATGTATCACTTGATGGGTCTGAATAATAGGCGACAGAGCGACTTGCAGAGGGACAAGGCCCAACTTACCCTGTAGCGATGCTACAGCCAACATGCATTAACAGAAGTCAAGGGTAGCATTTTGTAATTGTGTGTCCATGAATATATTTTATAAAGTAGTCTTGGCTCTTTCCACGACCTTTATACATAAAACAGAATCGCAGCTTAGTTAAGATAAGGTAATTCTTTATTAGTCCCACAGTGGGGAAACTACAGTGCTGCAGCAGCAAAAGAGGATAGTGCAAATAACAAAAGCACCAATAACAGATGCAAAACACAAAGTATTATAGTAGCCTATGTATACAGCAAAAAAATAATGACTGTTAAAAATAGCTAAAAACAGTCAAAAAAAGTGTGTGTGTGTGTGTGTGTGTGTGTGTGTGTGTGTGTGTGTGTGTGTGTGTGTGTGTGTGTGTGTGTGTGTGTGTGTGTGTGTGTGTGTGTGTGTGTGTGTGTGTGTGTGTGTGTGTGTGTGTGTGTGTGTGTGTGTGTGTGTGTGTGTGTGTGTGAACATCCACCTGTCAATGTAGCCTCTGGACAGTCCGCAGTGAAGATATCAGGAGGTTGTCTTAGTCTATAGGTGTAAGGCCAGTTCATCTCGATCATTTTGTATTGTTCACAGGAACTATGTAGTTTGGTGCAAAGTATGAGAGAAAAGTAATTGTTTACTTGGTAAATTTTCGATTAATTTAAATCGATTGCATGTGTAACGATTCAGTCACTTCACAGCACGTCAGCTGTACACAATAAATGGGGAAATGTATCTTCAGGCAACTATCCAATTTAAGAAGTTTGTCAGTGATACTTAACTTAGGGGCAACTTTTGAGAAATATGTATCAGCTAAAATGTATACACATTAAAAGGCAAAAGGCAAGGCCTTTATTACAGAAACATCAGATTATTGTATTGTATTTTATAGCTGCAACTGCATGTAGTTTTACATTTTTTGTCATGTCACATGTGCATTCTAGTCTTTTTGGTCGGTTGTAGGTCAGTTGTTTCTGATGTTAATAAGCAGCCAGCTATTAAATACAACTTTACTTTGAGTTAAAAATGTCTGCCAGATAGTCTTAGTTCAGATTTACATCTCTGTATGCATACAAATGTACTCTCATTTTTTGTGTAGTTCGTCAATTGCTTAGGTATGAAACCAACCTGGCAATTTGGAGATGTATACGGATTGGAGCCAGAGCTTCTCGGCATGGTACCAAAACCAGTGTGCGCAGTGCTACTTCTCTTCCCAGTGACAGAGAAGGTACTTATTATTTTTGCAACATCTTTGGTGTAAATTTGTATCGCATGCTTATCAACCATAATGAATGTCTCCACATTAAGCATGGCATGTTGTAACTTACACATTCTATACATGTACTGGCTCATGTCCATGCCATAAGGTACAATGTTCAACAGAGATTTCTCTTATGTCCTCCTTCTGTCCAGTATGAGGCATTCAAGCAAGAAGAGGAAGAGAAACTCAAGGGTCAGGGACAGGAGGTCTCTCCTGACGTCTACTTCATCAAGCAAACAATTGGGAACGCCTGTGGGACAATAGGATTGATTCATGCCGTGGCAAACAACCAGGCACATCTGGACTTTGGTGATTATTTATTCTGTTTGTGTAATTTTGCAAAAAAACAAGATACCCATGTTTTCAACTTGAGAGCAACACCTCAAGACGGTTTTATGAGTGCAGAGTTGATTGTGTGTGTGGGTCGGTTAAAAATTCTGTGAGTTGACAAAATAACACTTTTTAGCATTGGGTTTTTTTTCTCAGCCAGTTTGGTATCACTTAGTTTTGTCATAATAACTACAATGCATTGCTTTATCTCGCATTACAACAGCAGTGTGTTTCCGCGTCACCCAGTGTTTTCTGTTGATTTCACTGAATGTTGTCCTTTCTCCTCAGAGGCTGATTCTGCCCTTAAGAAGTTTATTGAAAAAACCTCAAAAATGACCCCAGAGGAAAGGGCTGTCTTCTTGGAAAACGACGAGGTAAGAAAACACTAAAAACAATATCTTTGCTCACGGATAGGTTGACGAGGTGGTCAGTTCAGCATAGTTTTGTTTTTTTGTCCTTTATCTTGCACAGCAACCGAATTCTCACGATAACACGAGATCACATGAGATTGGCGTTCACACGTCACACAAATATCCATCTTGTCAGGCTCCAAGTAATGCGTTTGTGCTTTGACCAGAAAGTCCCCCGGCAAATCTGCTTCCTTTAAAAAGCTACTGGCTTCAATACCCTCAAAATGAACCACTGCTTACACTGCAAATCATTGGCTTTTTTTCCTCTCACTGTTTCAGAGTATACGTGTTACACATGAATCCAGTGCACAGGAGGGACAGACTGAGGTTTGTATTGGGTTTTAACAGATTTATGTTGTCTGAGGGTGCTTCTGACTGAAATAAAACCACTCAATTTGTGTTGAAAAAGAATGTGTTTAACTCAAAAGCACCCTGTGTTTCTTTCCCATCTGTTTTAGGCCCCAAGTTTAGATGAGAAAGTGAATCTGCATTTTATAGCTTTTGTGAATGTCGGAGGACAGTTGTATGAACTAGGTGAGTTAACCGCTGCTGGAGTATGCGTGTATATCAAAAATATTGAGTAGCATTTGTCTCATTGTTAACGATAATTGCAATCACAAGCAAACCTCCTGATGAACTGTATTTTTTACAATCACAGATGGCCGGAAGCCTTTCCCTATTGTTCATGGAAAAACTTCAGAAGATACTTTCCTCGAGGTAAGACATCAAAGAATAGAACAGACAAATTGTCATTAAAAAATATCTTCTCAAGTTGAGTTGCCGTTTTCTGATGTGTTCGATTGCACCGCAGGACGCTGCCGAGGTTTGTAAGGTCTTCATGGCTCGCGACCCTCAGGAAATGCGCTTCACCATCATAACCCTCTCCAAAGATTCATACTGAGGGAACTCCCGTGTGTCCGAAGAAAACAAAGAAAACATTACTGCCAAACATTCTCAAGTGCTGACTTTATTGGAAATTGTAATTTGTTGTTTTCAAAATACTTGCGCAGAAAAATATTGAAATGTCAGGGATATCATTCTGAAGTAATGTTCCACTATCGTTATATAGCACTTATTACGTCTTGGATAACATCCTAAGGGAGTTAGAGTGCTGTTGACTAAAAGTATTTCTTGTTTAGATCAAAATCTTCCAATTTGCCACTGCTGAACCATCTCGATACCTGTAATACAGATATCAGCTGTGCTACCTTGACACTGCACTATAGTTGTTTACACGGCGTGTTTGGCAATTAAGAAAGAAATGTTCTTCTTAGCGGAAGGAGATCAACTTCTTTTTTTTACTCTGGGTTCAATGTAGTGCTTTGTTTTTGACCATGTCATGGTCAAAACCAGCTGAAGAAACAATGTTTTGCAAGGCTTTAAATTCAGGCATAGCTTTGAAAAAAACAGATAGCTGCTGATGCTGTTGTATGCAGTAACGATGTTCTGAAAAGATTATCAGAAGAAAACAAAACCTCTGTCCTGTAAGTGAGGCTAACTGAAAAATGCAGACTGTACATCCCTGTGGAAGGTGCCTACATTTTTGTAATGAGAATTAGAAATTCTGACAAATAAAAGGCAAATTTATTAAACATTTCTCTTGTGTATCTTTTTTTTTAACACATTTCTTTGATGGGTTTACTGTCTGATGTGTGCAACTTGATTAGGCCTACTGGAGATAATTAAAAGATATATTTTGTCACACTGCAATTGCAATTATGAAACATATCATTACTACTATTAAATCATCTGAGAAGCGTGGAACAGTCCTCTCCCCTGGAAATACAAAACGCTGTTTATTTATTGCTGTTTACATATGGTGGCTGACTTGAATGCGAACAGGAGCCTACTCTAAAAGCTGCAAAATTCATCCTAATTTATGTTTTTTATCTTGTTTCATTAGTGTGCCACTGGACAAGTACCTCAAAATTGTAGCGTTGCTTGTCAGTGCTGCTCTTAAAATTAAATGACCAATTAATGGAGTCACATGCTGCATCAAGTCCAGGGGTGTAGATCCAATGTCAGGATTGGGAGGGACGCAAAAGGTTTTTTATTTATTTTTAATTTATTTTCTTTTAAATACCATGGCAATTTATGTTTTTCAGAAATTGGGGTGGATCCAGATCTGCACCCATAATCAAGTCAGTCGCTGAATTGCACCCTAACCGCCGCTGGGTGGCGCTGCAGGAAAGAAATTAGTTTTAAAAGGAGAGCCGAACTCCTTGATGCAGAAGAGTTTACCCAGGGACTCAAGCTTTGTAACATTTAATTCCACATTTTGTTCTCTGCAGCCCACTTCTTTTAAATTGATACTATTGTGACGTGAAGACCTGTAACGTGAGAAAATGTTATGATTCGGTGTAGAATTACACTCTTGTGCACAGACTGTGCGGGCAGCAGTGGAAACCTGGGATCAAAAATAATCTCCCAGAGAGGGAAATAACTCAAGCTCGTGTTCACCTGGAAGCCGTTCAAAGGGACCCTTGGGTGGTCCTCGGACCCCACTTTGGAAACCCTCCTGCCACAGCCTCATGCAGCTTAAACTTCATGGAAAGAGTATCTCCCCTGTCAGTGCCTCTATGCCAGAGGAAGTGAGCCCTGGTCGGACTTTGAAGACTCGTTTGATCGCTGCATAGGAGTAAACTGAGCGGTGTGTGAAAATACCCGACAGAAAAAAAAAAACAGGTGTGTCGGATGAAAGAACAGGTAAGCAGGGTGATGCAGAGGGAGTGCATCACTGTTACACCCTGCATTCAGTCAGTGATGAGCTGGTGGAAATGAACAATAGGAGGCATTTCTCATCAATGAGTAGTTTGATCACAAGTTCACCTGTGTTGCTCTAGATTGCTGGGCGAGTTTAAAGTGCATTCGTTGTGTCTTGCTTGTCTGGACCGGACCACACTTTGGATGCGGACCACTTGGAACCGATTTGGCCCGCCGGTGCAGCTCGGATAATACGTTTTTTGTGATGGAGTGGCGTGAGCAGTCCACTGTCAGCTGCGACGAAGCCTACATTGAGGCGCAGAGATGGATTGAGGTGAGTAAAAGCATTTTAAAACTATTCCCTATACCTTTCTATGAAGTTACTGACAGCACTTGATAGACAAGGTGAAATACAATTGGCACTTGGCTTGTGATCAACATATGGCAACTCAGGAAAGTGGTTTTGTGTGTGTTTTTTTGTTTGTTTTTTCAGATTAAATGTTTTACCCTCGTATATTTGGCTACTATGTGATAGGCATGTGTCTTTAAAGGTGTAAAACTGAGGTTTACCTTTCAACACATCTCTGATTTAGAAGTATGTTGCATGGTTTTAGCTCAGCTGCTTACCCCAAAAGTTTCAGGTAATAGTCTGGACCAGGGGTCCAACAGAGGCATGTGTCACTCCTGACCTCACAACTCAGGTAACTGGTGAAACACAATCAAGTCTATTATTTCAGCCACTTGAAATCATGTGGCTTTAAACTACTCCAAGCATTAGCCAAGCCCCCTGTCTTATCTGTGTCTCTCCTCGGGATACAGGTAGTAGATATGACCCCCATTCATCACCATTGTTTGCTCCCTGTGTCCTTTGTCAGATCTTGCCTAGACCTGCTCATCCGTTTCCCCCAGGGTTTCTTTGAGGCTACAGTTTCAAGCATATAGTGAGAGAATCAACAGAGCAATTCAAATATATATATAAGTGAATGATCCAAGCTATCTCCCCCCACACACGTTGATAGAATAGAACAAATTCACTGGGTTTGGGGTTTCCACCTTGTTTATGACACATGCCATTAAATGCAATACTCTTAGCCATACACAGAATATTGAAATAGCTATTTCAGGTGACAGTAATGAATCAAAAACTTAACAAGGGGTCACATTACTGCTCATGCAATGGTTTATGGCAATTCCTGAATAACGTGTAATATATAGAATAAAGGTTTCAGCGGTTTCAGGAGGTAAAAAAGAAGATATTTTTTATGTTCTTAACAAACCCCCTTACTCAAAATACAAAAAAGCTACCAACTCACATAAAACCAACACTTTCAAAGAACAGTCCCTTTTCTTTATTTCTCACCATATTTAAAGTTTCCATACACACTCCAGCCTGCTCTTTCTTTCCTTTTTACAAGCGGGTAAAATTATGTTTCCTCATCTCGCAGATTCTCTTCCCAGCAGGGTGGCGCGGAGCTGCTGCATGGCTGTGACTAAACAAATATTGTTCTAATTTCATGAGGGGTGAATCTGAATTCTTCGGATGTGACATCAGTGTCTCTCACACTTGCACACTGGCTCATTGTAGTGGCTTTTCCTCGTGGTTTGTGGTGGGGGGCATGATCTCAGACAGGGGGAGGAAGATTATAGGGAGAGTGAACAGGAAGCTGAACAAGTTCAATAGGTAAAGGTACAGGCCACGGGACGAGTATATTAACAGTGAAGGTATGTGAGGTTTTGGGGTAGAGGAAATACAACAGCAATCGGAGACCAAGTTCTGGCATTGGGCAGAAACTTTCCCCTCAAAGACGTAAAGTTTTGTAGTTATTGGATTCTGCCACTGAATGATTAACAAGCACTTTAAACTGAGGCATGTGTGCATGGCGAGGTTGGTGGTATTGTTAAAAAACTAAACTAAATGGTCTGGAGCCTGTCACATGGACACATTCCTGCATTAGCTGCCATGGCTGTGAACATAGCTCCCTCAGAGCTGGCCTGCTGTCAGCACAGGGTGCCGTGTCCTACAACCACAGGGCACAGTAGAAGAATAGAAGTCCTTGTTAATTGAATAGAAAGGCTGTAAGTGTGACCACTGTGACAATCAAGAGCAAGCGGCAGTGTTTATGCAACTTACAGGTCAGAAGATCATACAGTACATATGGCTGTCTGTAAACACAAACAGTCTGTTATGAATAATAACTAAATGAGTTTGCAGTTGGTTATCTAATCAGTACATATTCGTCAGATTTGATCTGTTTCAGACCTTTTTATGGCTCTAACTGATGGTGTTTTAGCAAATGTTGGTTGTTATATAAATGAGCGTAGTGCAACAGCGTCAGACACGTCATGCCAGTTTTTCTTTTGTTAAGGTTGTGATGGACAAGAACTTATTTTCTCAGGAAGGTGCTACCCAGAATTCTTAGGATGCCTCTTTAAACAGGTTTTAGGTTTCACTACAGCCATTGATCAGGTTTAAGGTCGTGTTATAACAGAGGCAATCATCTGTGTAAGATTTCAGCTCTAGTTTTGATTCTACTCCCCTGAGTTTGTGTGTGGCTTGTTCAATAGGACCATATTGTGTTTCGTACACACTCTGGAACAAAGCAGCCAATCAAAGGTACTGTAACACAATCCTGTGGATTGACTGAAGTTTTGTTACTTATGCTGTTGTTGTTGTCATGTTTCACTGAACCAACTCCAAGCCTCCTAGTGGTTTGGACGTACGTATGTTTGTTGGAAAAACAACGTAACACAGGTACATTGTCAGTTGATTTTGTACATGCTTGGATTAAGGGATGCAATTCGCAATTATTTTCATTATCTGTCAGTCTGTGATTATTTTCTCTGAATTGATTAAATGTCTTTGTCCATAAAATGTCAGGAAATGTCAGTTTTATTAACCCAGATCCCACAGGGAAATCTCCAGGTTGTTTATTTTGTTCAACAGTCCAAAACTCAAATATATTCCATTTTGGAGAGGGGAGAGCAAATCTACATGTTTGAGAAGCTGGAACCGGACAACGTTTTGTCTATTTTCTCATTTATTGTGTTTTATATGTTTGTTTTTTTCCCACATTAACCCAGTGGTCCTGCAGCCAACACCTGCCTTCCGTGACATATGTCACAGTGTTGTTTTTCACATGGATCTGTGACTGGACCGGATCATTAGTCACCTCACTGTAGCACCATTTAGGGTTGTTGACTGTTCAGATAGAGAGCAATTAGGATACATGCATTCAGATGTACTCATGTGAAGCAGTACCTCGCACAAGAAGCCATCCACCCGTAGTTGCATGTTGATGTCATCCTATTATTGTGATATGTTGACGGTGTCGATCCTGATGGCTTCTACAGTGGTATGTTTTCCTTGAGTCAGATCCCTCAAATATTTGGATAAGGTCCCAGTTGCCCTCTGATGACCCATGCCCCTGTCCTGTGCAGAATAATCTGAGGAACAATTAGTAGAGATAGAGAGGGGGGGCTTGAATACTGATTTGCCTCAGAGCCCTGCATGAATAAACAATAGCTGTGGTCACGGACCCAGAGACTATTCAATTCCTCTGATTATTTGTGTTCTGCCAAGACACCATTCTTGGTTCACTGCAATAATAGTAAAAAATATTTTCACACGTGTATCATAACACTTTAGGAGCCTTTTAAGAATTCTAACCACCACATTTCTATATTTTAATGTCGGGAAGGAAAGTCATAACGAGACTCATTTCTTCAGCGCGTTCAGCAGCACATTCTTGAGGGGAGCGAGGGTTGATTTGCAGGAAGGCGAGCTGTTTTTGAAATATCTGCTCCTGCCTTAAATCTCCTCTGTTAAATCAGAGTAGCAGTATGTTGTTGCAGATTAAAGTTGTTATCCCACATGGCAGGTTTAACAGGAGAGAGAGAGAGAGAGAGAGGGCACAGCAGGCTGGATCTAAGTTGAGTTAATACCTCTAATGATGACGATAGAGAGGAGAGAACTATTCTGTTACAGCCAGCTTAGTGCAAGCTTCAGTGCTAGGGTGGGTCCCACCTCCTACACATGGGCGAGGAGATAATATCTTAATTATCACATTCATTCTGTTTCTTTGTTACTTGGCTGTTTTTCCTAGCACATTTTCCTATCTAACATCTACAGTAAGCACCACGGAAAAATAGAGATTTAAGTGATTGTGCTGTTTCTACCTGTGTTGTTTGTTTGCAAGTCAAAAGCAACTGGACTTGGTTATATGTCTTGGAAGACGTTTCACCTGGTCCGGTCCTGTCCCAGCCTGGTCAGTTGCGTCCACGAACTGATGAAGCCTCTTGAATGAGAGGTGAAGCGTCTTCCTAGACAAATAACCAAGTCCAGTTGCTTTTGACTGAAATTGCTCAGGGGATAACGAAGACCTGGACAAATGAGAACATTCACAGGCTCTTTGCATACATGAATCCCAGCTGCTGGCCCCACATACATACAACAGCAGGGGTCAGGATTTCATATGCCAACTGCAGCGTCCGATTGATAATACAATACACTGTGAAGTTTGCTATCTGCGTCTGAGTATGTGTGTGTTCAGCTTTGCTTGTCTGTCTGTGTTCCTGTTTAGTATTTACAGTCTTATGATTGTATTATTTAAGCCTGTCTCTCTGTATGTTTAGTAAACAAAACAAGTATTTCCCAACAATACCTGGATCACGTTGCCTAAATAAATAGATTGCAGACAATGTGTCAAAACTTTAATCTTATTCATCTATTCCAACATGGTCTAATTCTCTGGAATGATGAGTATTTGAAGCCATCTCAGGTTATCCAAGGTGTGGTCTGAGGTAACACGACTTTGTTTGAAAAATAATAATGGTGTCCTCCAGCCTGTCTATGTAATTGCTCCGGTTTCTCCTGTTATCAACAAAACGATGGGCTGTACTTAACTTTGCCAGTAATTTTCCCAGCTTTTGTCCCTTTCCCTTGAAAGTAAAAAGGAACATCCGACCAATTTGGTTCGTGAAACCAGTTCAACTTGTTTTCCCTTGTGCGTGAGTGTGTTTGTGTGCACTTTGGTTTAATGGCAGCTGTCTTATCTAACTGTATTTACAATGTGATATGTGTGCTCATCTGCCCTGTCGGTAATGTAGATTAATCAATTACCATGCAGTCGTTTTCAATAATGTTTATAATTATACTCATCCTCCCACAGCGACTGTTATCAAACTAATTATGCAACAAACTATACTGTAGTTACACGGTTGTCCCAGTTTGTTTGTGTGACTGGGATCATTTGGCAGGATATTTCAAAAACTTGTAAATATGTTGGAAAGTGAGGCCATGGGCCAAGTAACAAGTGATTAGTGTTTGGAACAGATCCAGATCCAGGATGTTTCAAAAGGATTTCTAGAGCACATTTGCTGTTTTCTGTTCTGCACTGTGCATCCATGTATAAACATCTTTAATTATGTATTTTTATGTACATCCAAAATATTATATGTTTTCTAATGTGTCGTATTTAGAAACTCAGGTACTGTATTGTCCAGACGTTGAAACATTCCAACAAAACAGAACAGGAAACTCTGTGAAGGAGTGGCCATTAGCAAGAATTTGATATCGCATAACAAAGTTGCAGTTTCACATGAAAAATGTAAAAAAAAAAAAAAACTATTACTGCCTTTTATTGGAAATACAGATTGCATAAGGCTACAATATGTAGTAAAAATACAGAAGGATGTTTCTGTGTGTCTCCTGTAGTGTATATGTGCATGTCTTTAAGTGTATAAAGCTGGACGTCATGCATGCAGTGTGCGTATGTTTTCCTGCATAATGACTCGTGGTGTTCCCGAAATGGTGGTTTGAGATCATGGGAAAGGCATGAGGCTATAACACAGCGCTGTGTTCCTGCAGCGCTCCAGATGCTCCCATAGCCTTGCGGCTTGGGCAGCCTGGCTCCAGCACAGTTTTAGCACAGCTCTCCCGTTTACCAGCGTCTTTTAGCATTCAAGCGAGAAGAACGGAGACACTCCAGAGCCCCCGAGGAATACCTGAAGAACTGTGCTCAACTCTGTCCCACAGACACTGTAGGAACTCGGGAGGAAATACCTCTCACTTCCTCTGCTACTGTTCTCAACATCCTACCTTTCTTCTCCAACCACCCCACCCCAGCACACATGCTAAACCCCCGCCTCCTCTCCTCACCCAACCCTGCTCACTGCTTTTCTCACTGTTTTTCTATCCCTTTTTTTCCAGGCAGTAACCAAGAAAACATTTGGGAGCGACGACTTCCGATCAGCGCTGGAGAATGGCGTTCTGTTGTGTGAGTAAGTATTGTGCTTTTCCCAGGCACCTCTCTTAAGCCACTCATTCATATGGAAGTCCTCTACCCTCAACCAGGTCTGCACTCCAACGTAAGTGTTACTGATATTTCCCAGGCAGACCCCCTGCCGGGGCACTGTTTGTTTGTCAGCCACATGAAGTAAGCCAGTGTTTTCAGACAGCACAATAGAGGCTGTATTTGTGTTAGTTATTTGATGTTTCCAGTGTCTGATCTGCCCTCTGAGAATATGAAGCGTGATCTATTTCAAGAGGAGTTGTGTTGCCTGTTGGACAGATGTTACAGATCTTTGGATGGGCGATGTGCCATCCTTTAATGAGAGCTGTGAGAAACCGTGTAGTGAATGGAAAGCCACCGACTGAAACCACATCGGAGAGCCAGGGCACTCTGCTTTCTCATTAGCCCGGATGCAACAAGAGGTCTGATGAGTTAGAGGAGCAAATTTATCTCTGCAAAATTGGCTTTTGCATTCATTCACCAGCTTCTCTTCTAAGAGTTGTGGAGTTGTGGCTTTTCTCAGATCGGGGATGTGTTTATGTGTGTGAGAGAGAGGGTTAGCATCGTGTCCCTTTATAAATGTGTATGTGGTCAGCTCTTGTGGATGGACGCAGTGATGTGATTTGCACGAATCAGCAGGAAGCTATAATTACCAGCAACCCATGCAGAATCTTCCAAACCTCTATGGGCATCGTTTCAAAGAAGAAGCCCCTCATTCTGCTGATTTGAGCCTGACTCCACTGTTTGCTCCGCTCTCAGAGAACAACCGAGACACTTTCATTCTGGGAGCTGTCCATGTTATTCTCAGCTTGAGGAAGAGGAAGACAGAGATTAAATCGCTTTCACCTAGAAACTCCATTCCCATTGTGTTGTGGTTATCCCAACTACTTGGAAGGGAACCTTTAGTGTGGGTCACACACATGATTACATCCTACTTAGCTTACAATGTGTGCTATCTGATTAAATATTACAGCTTTCTATTGTTTCGCTGCTAAATGACTAACTTAAACTCACATTCCTTTTGCATTCTCTCTCTACATCTATTGTCAACCTATTCTTAAACTCCCCCGTTACATCCACCCCCCAGTCTGTCTGCTACAGAGCAAAAGATACACCCTGCAAACACCTTGACAACTCATGTAATCTCTAGTTGAGCTCTCTTAAAACAAGGAAAGGGTGAGATATTTGTACTTTTTTATTTGCAGATTAAGGTTTCACTTACAAAACATAGGACCAATTTATATACAGTATATAAAGCAGTCAGTATTAGCTTGACCAACTATGTCATTAAATGCTATTTACTTGTTAGTGCATCTGTAATAACAATCCAATAGGTGCTAATGAAACACCCTGAAAGGAGCCATTCTGCACATGAGCACTCTCACTTTTGAGGCTTTGAGTTGGAACTGCAACGATAAACACTATTTTGATAATTAATTAATCGTATAAGCCACTTTTCAAACAAAAATGACAAACCTTTGACTGTTCCAGATTGTTATATCATAATAAATTGGATATATTTAGCTTTTGGACTGTTGGTTAGATAAAACAAGATATTTGATGCAGTTGCCTTGAGCTCGAGTGAATTGTTATCTTTTTTCACCGTTTTCCGGTGTTTTATGTTGTTGTGATTATTACAAAACGAATTAGCTTATAAAGTGTTCATTGTAATTTACTTGCAAAAGCAATACTTGCACCTGTAAACGGGAGTCTTTTTTACACTGGTGGTACTTCTTTTGCTCAAGTGAAATATCTGAATAGCAATTTTCGATTTTAATTTTAAATTTTCTTTTGGAGATTTTTAGGTCTTACTAAACTACCTACTACCTAGACTAAACAATCCCTTCCCAAACCCTTTGAATAACTGAAAATGCATCATCATTTATTTGTCCCTGTTTTTCTTAGCTGGTAGTTTGTGTTTTGTTTGCTGATATGTGGTAATTCCAGGTTTGTTTGGGGTTGTTCCTGTTGAAGGGAATATGTTTTAGGAGCAGAGGACCCAGCGTGTTTACATCACGGTGCAGCACCAGCCATTTACTAAACTAAAGCCAGGTGGCCACCATTAAACTAAGTCATAAACAAACAACACCGAGACTTTGCAACACTTTTTTCATTCCTTGTTAGTTAGACCAGCCAGGCCAATGACCAAGTGCTTTCACTTACCCCTTTTTCCTTTCCCTGATGTTCACACTCTCTTTCTTTTGCTTGCAGTGTGATCAACAAGATCAAGCCTGGTATCATCAGGAGGGTTAACAGGCTGCCCACACCTATTGCTGGACTGGTAAGTCTCTTGTTATTCAGCTTAAATGTGAGACATAGGACATTCCATGTACATTTTGTTTTAAATATATCTTACTACATAGCCACAAGCTGTTATGGCTATGTAGTAAGATATATTTCCTAGGATGTATATCCTAATGTTCTTTACACTCAGTTTTGTTTCCTGTTATTATTGATGTGCACTTGTCTGCTGTGGAGCGTATTTGTTAAATTAATAGTTGTGATTTTATTTAAGTGGGGTTCTGTGAGGTACTTATCCATAGTTAGTGGAGCACCTACAGTATATGGTGGTAGGCCACCCTCAGTTTGGCGAAGCAGGCAGGAAGACAGGTATGAAAGCTAGGAGATGCACTGTTGTGGATGGGGACAGTAGCTAAATGTATTTTAGCCACCTAAAAAAGGCCAGCCGAAACACTATTTAGTTTAAGTGTACACTATATTTTGACTATTTTCACAGCTTTACCTTGCTGTCAGACAGCCATGTTTAAGTTGACACATGGGGAACCAAAGACGTTCTATGCTCTTTTCAAAGCCACCAGACTGCATTGCATTAAGCTATCTGCCCTGGCCCACAGCAGTACATGTCTTAGCTTCCATGTCTGTCCTCCTGTCTGCTTCAAACTGGTGGGCGGGCTGATCTGATCGCCATCTACTGTGGGTAATACAATGAGTCTGAATAAGTACCTCATACAACCGCACTTCAAAACATCTAAACTATTACTTTAAGTTTAAGCAGCAGTTGAGCTGACTGGTGACAGGTCTGAGGCATGGCTACCAATGAGAGAGAGGTGTTTGCCTCAGTGACTTGTCGCTCCTCATATCCATCCACACTAATAAGTTCAGTGAATGTGGAGCTGCTTGAAAGGGCACTGGCCCCATTTGAGTGCACCCTAAATATGATGTCTGCCATGCCTGAGGCTGCGTTCAGTCAAAGTCATTTTAGACAAAAAGTCTTTGTACTGGTATGATAATTACGTTTTTGATTGAGTGACGGGAGGTCAAAAGGGGACAGAGTTTTGGTTTACGTAATAACCCGTTATTGAATCAGTGTTTTTTCAATCTTTCCACCTTTGCAGGCCTGGCATTGTCTCCAAATTTAAGCTGCTTGTGGCAGAGGCAATGTGGGCCACAGTGTCTCTGTTGAAATAAATGTTTTGGGAGTGTCTGCATACAAGTGCTCGGGAAGTAGAGGGTTGAAAACCCTACCTTAAACCCATCCCTCACAAAGCTCTCTCTTGTGGGAGTAATTGAGTCCAGCTGTCTAGAGGAATTATAGAGAACCCCAACCTTAACCCAGCCAGTCTGAGTGTACTTCGGTGGGCTCAGTAACACTCAGCATGTTTGGCAAGACAATGACAAGTTTGCAGAAGAAGAAACAGACTGGCATTCATGCTAGATGTAAACAGTAAGCATAGTGTTTGCAGTATCAAACACTGTACCATCATATCTGTGTCGTGACATAAATCAAAATTCCTGGCAGTTTGTTTTGGACAAATTATAACTGACTGGGCACCTGCTGAGGTAATGAGGTAAAGTATCTCCTCCATCAGTAGCACTGGTGTGGTATTTCCAAGACTTGGACACAAACCTGAAACAGCCTCATCATAAATTCTCCAGCAAATGTGAAGGGCTCCTGGTTGGCCTGCGGCTATCAGTTACTGCCAACCACATGGAGAAATGTGGAGAACAAACATTACTCACTCTCACTCTGCTGTGAGAAAAGCTTTTCTCTCAAAGTAGTCAAGTAGAGTTGTTAAGATTGTCCTTTATCTCTCATCTCTATAAATAGTAACGGTCTGTTCTTTAAAGGGGACATATGTATCAGGAAATAGTTTCTTTTTCACGGCTTGTGCACATACATTTGTGTATCTGGAATGCCAACCATAAACTGTGACATAAGACTCTGTTTTTTGTGGGCTACCTTGAGTAGATAGGATTCAACAAACCATTCAGAATTGGCTCCCCTTCCTACAGAATGGCACATACAGGCTCATTAGAATATATTAGACACATAGTTATGATTGTCTTTGTGTTGTCTTTATGTATGCTGTTGCCAGAGAAGAAGAAACCGGGAAAATGCTGCTTTTTTAGTATGCTTAACTTCCAAAAAGGTTGCACGTGGAAGAAAAATACAGAAGACAAAGACCAAGTTATGTTGGTGCTTTTTTCCCTTTAATCACAGCTGAATACAAGGCTCTTTGCAAACATGCCTCATTACCACTCAAATATGTACATTTCATGTAATAACTGTAGTTTAAGTTTACTATCTGAAAGATTTCAGCACTCAAATCAACACCAGGCTCCAGCTAGGACGGAATAAAAAGCCCACGGAGGGAAAAGGGGTAAAAACGGAAATCTCTGGTTTTGCGGAATATTTAGCAACATTGGCTCCAGACCCGGGGCCTATTCTTTGGCTTCACTTGTCTCCAAGGGAATATTTCCCATGTCAGCACACGTCTCTGCCTGTTGCTCAGCACTAGGGAGCTGTGGGTTTGGGTCATGGCACTCTGGTTCGGGCCCGGTTCTGCTTTTACCAGTTCTGGGCAGGAAGCCGACAGTTGTGTGGTGGGGCAGCAATCTACTTGAGCGGGGGCCTGGATTTGAAGTCCACTGGTCTGACTCCAAAGGGACAGAGTAAAGATGACTCCGTTGGCATCTTCCCACTGTAAATGCACTGTAATTGACATGGTGCTGTATGTTCCCATGTACACCGACTCCTTGGTTACTTGAGGTAGCAGTGGGAGGACATAAACAGACAGTTTCAATGGACCTGAGGGTGTCTTTACTCATCTAAATGTCTGTGTAATCATCTGTGCAATGATAGGCATTTTACCATGTTATGTTACTGTGTTTGTGTTGTATGGGTGCATGTTATGACTGGATCTGGCTGTTGGGAAAGGAGGGTCTTTTATTGGGTCTCTTTCAGGAGAGGCAACATTTCAAGTATTCCATCCCCTCTCGGTTTATTGTCCCAGGACTGAATGTGTAGCCTGATATTTTAACCATAGCTTTGCTTGGTGTTTGAAGCACTGCCAAGGGTCAGTTGAGGGTAATTGTAGTGTATGCCCATCTTAGACAAAGAATGCAGTGGAAGAAATAGAGTGACCACAATGTGACCAGTATAGAGGGAGATCTTTTTATACCAAATCACACACCTTATGAGTCAAAACCTTCCGTTTTCTCGGTGTGAAGTGCTTAAATCAGGGTCCTCAAGTCTGCATGAGAGGATTAGAGGCTGCTGGATGGGTACAGCATATTTAGCAGGATTATGTGCAGGCACAAGTCAGCATAACATTCCTTCAACATCATTATCTCTGCATGTTCTGGGGCCGGTGGTTAGGGGGGCTTTTAGTGTGTTCATAATGCTTCATGATGATGAAGATCCCATATTGTAAAAAGGGAGATTTCTTTTTTAATGATAAAGCAGATGAAGGTGCTATATGGATACTGTGAAAGTAGCAACACTCAATCCACAGAGAAATTCTCACAGCCCATATTCAGACACTGTGTCTTTAAACGAGCTGTGACAACTTCTGTATGGTTGTGATGTCACAACTATACGATATATAGGTAGAAAGTACTGCTACAGTGCTATTACAGTCATTCCCCTGCTGCAATATCGGTACAGAAACGCTGAGAGCACAGATACGGGAGACTCAGAAATGCTGACCAATCGGAGCAGACTGGTCTCTTTTGGGAGGGGGGGTTTAAAAAACAAATACAAACATTTCAGACAGAGGGTTAATACAGGTAGATTCAGACAGACAGTTTGAGAAAATCATGTGTTTTTTGCACATTAAAGCATGAAAAGATGTTCTAGTAGAAACTAGGGGTGGGAATCCTATTACGATAGTACGACCACCCACCGCGATAATGAAGGGTCATCATGATACAGCGATTCTGTGCGATACATTGCAGGACAATCATCTACGATGCATCACAATATCTGTATAACTGAAGAAGAAAAAGTATCCCTACTAAGGCAAAAAGCAATTGTGTGTATTTATTCACTGCATTATGGTTTCAGTTCCACAGAATCTTATATATATATATATATATATATATATATATATATATTACAGGAATTTACAGGAAACTAACAAAACCAACCTTAAAAATTAATACAAAAAATACACATTTCTCTTTAATAAAAAACACTGATTTGGTGCCAATGTGTGCAATGTATTACAAGAGGAAGTAATACAATATAAATTGCCCTATCGATATTTTGCCCCACCCCTGGTTGAAACCAAAAATTTGTATGTATGAACCTGAAAATGAGCATAATATGGGAACTTTAACATGCAGAGTACTTGAATGTTACCTGTATTATTCCTGTCTTGTCAGACAACATGCTGAGGTGAGGCGAAGAATGCGTTCGTTATTTTTGAATGTACATTCTGTACGTATTGAATAACAAAGTCATAAATCTGAAAAATGTGCATGTCAACTAAGTCACATGGAACAATGAGCTCTTACTTACTGTATTAGATAAAGCTTAACATTCAAAACCCATGTAATGAACTCAGTCCTATTCTGTGTCAATCTGGGACAAAGCAGAAGAAAAGAAAATCCACTCTAATATGATGATTAAAGGGTGACCCGGGTGTCTGTATTCAGAGTAGGGGGGGTTGATCCTTGGCCTGTAGGGGCCCACTACGCCCTGTAGAGCCCGGCAAAGTGCAGTTTAGGGACACGCAAAGTTGTTAGTAAGGGATTCCTGCACAGAGAGGTCAGCTCTGTCCTACCATTTGTTAATAAGCATGTTTGCTATTTAAATATAGAACTAGCTAACCCTTAATTATTCCAGCCCATGTTGAGGCCATGCGTCACTACATGAAACCTTCTTGTGCCTCAGTGCTGCCCCAATGGGAAGTGCAGACTTACAAACAAGACACTTTATTACAACTGGAAAAGTCATTACTCCGGAAAGGAATGGTGTTTTTGTGGTTAAAGATTAGTTTGAAATGCATGGGATGTGTGTGTATTTATAGAGCAACGTGTATTTTTGCTATTGTACATTACACTCCCACATCTGTGCAAGTCATATGCCCACATACAGTATAAACTGTATGCAATATGAAATGATTGATATAGGACACTCCCATGTCCTCTTGAGTTGCTTCGGGAAAAATATTTCTCAGTTTCTGTCACCCGACCTCATGTTTCATAGCAACCAAATGTCTCCAAAATACTCCACCGCCCCACAGATTCCACAGGTGTTCTCGAGTTAAGGGCTTGGCAGGGAGGGGAGGGGACAGTTTCAGGGTGTGAAGGGAAGCAGACCGCAGTAGACATTGTGCTCCTGCGTGTGTCAGTTTTGCACTTGCATGGCCGGTTGGGTGGGACTTGTGCAAAGCTCTGATGTCATCCTTCCTGGTTTTGGTTTTGTCCCCACCCTAACCCAGCCCACAGGTAGCTTTGCTGCTGTCAGTCAACTCCTGTCACGCAGCCTCTCCGCCTGCATGTGTGTTTGTGTGTGTTCTGCACTGGGTCACTTCTTATTTGCTACACACATGCTCCTCCCCACCCGTCTCTGTTCACTGGTGATATGAACTTTGGAAGCAATGAGTTGTAGGCTGTGTCCCTGCCAGAGAATTCTTGAGTGATTATTCTTTGCCTCTGAAGGTAGACAACCCTCATCCCTGCTTTGTTCTTTGTCCAGGACAACCTAAACGTCTTCCTCAAGGCCTGCGCGAAGCTTGGACTAAAGGAAGCACAGCTCTTTCACCCGGGAGATCTCCAGGACTTATCCACAAGAGTTACAGTCAAGTAAGTGCTGATCATATGAACTTTGTAATATATTGATACTACTGTGACATTTTGATACCCGTCCGAGTTGATAAAGATTTCAGAGCACGTGTTTCCTTGTGTGAGGCATAATTTAGACTGCAGTTAGCAGAAGTCAGAGCTATTTTCAGTTTGCATGTATTGTTGTTTTGGTTAGCACCTCTATAAGCACAGTTCTGTGTGTTTCTTTAAAATATGATGGAGGGAACAATTGATGAAACTACACAGGTCAGAAAAACAAACCATGTACTTTCCAGCATGTCTCCCCTGTTCTGAACTGATCAAATGTATTTCCTTTTTGGTACAAGTCTAGAAAGTCATCACAATATATTAGTCAGGTGCAGGATTTACATCTTAAATGAATGTTTTTCTTTGAACAGAAAGAAGTTGCATTTAGTAAGAGCATGGGTTAGAGAGCAGGACAAAAATGTCAAGACACTACCCACAGTGTTTTTGTTTTGTCAGTTGCAGAAAGTTGCTTTTGGCAAGTTGTGTGCCATGCAGGGATGCATGTGGTATGTTGAACAACCTGTTCAGTTGTAGGTCTGCCTTCAGGACGGAGCGATGTAAGGCAGAGCTCAAAGAACAGTCCATCCAGTGTGACACAGCAATGCTGTGCAAGCACAAAGAAAAGTGCTTTAGCAGCAATATCTGCAGGTTGTTAAACTTGTATACTGTCACCCAATAGCAAATAGGTGTCACAATAATGTAAAATGATGCTGAGATGCTGCCGCAACATTTAGGAGAATTTCTCCCTTGATCCACCCAAGAACCTGTCAGTCAATCTTCATAACCAATGACAATGGTGTCGAAACAGTTGTCACAGTCGTCACAAAAACACATACAGAGGCATATGTACTCAAGACTGGAATATGAACTCTTAATATGCAAATCCCCTGCCTTTGATTAAGACACACCCTCTTCCCACGGCAGAGGATATGCTGCCCTAAGATAAGACAATATGAGTCATTAAATGCCTGAGTCAGTGTCATAAAATATAAAGACTATTTTATGGCCCTATATGGACACTTTTCCCATGACATTGGCGGTAAATGACACCCATAGTTATGTAGCGACAGCTGACGTGTAACTAAAACTAACCTTTACATTGTGTTTTTTTAATGGATCAAACTCTTCTACCATGAAATCCTTCAAATGTCCTAGTCCCACCGTTAGGTTGGAGCTGAGTGTACCTCAGCTCTTTGCCACTATGTCCGCTTGCGTGCAGGGGTTTGTATAGAGGGGGGGGTCACTTTCTATTTTCAGCACATGGGTGTCACTTTGACAAGACGGATTGATTGGAATGGTATCAGGACTCAGAAGAAGATCTTTTAATAGTTTGTTGTCTCCTCCTCCCAGTACATTCTCCCCCTGCATGTGGTCTTAGGAGTACACTTGTATGTGTGTTTGTGCACGTGGTTTGCAGTTGAGGTTGTGGTGTTGTCACTGTATCCCAAATGTGAATGTGTTCATTCAAAAAAAAAGAAGAAGTGTTTTTGTGTCTTTGCTTGCTGCTGCAGCACAGTGTTGCTCAACAGTGACAGGTTTTCATTTGTTAGATGAACCTGCAGCTGCTCTGACTGTTCCAGAGTCAGTGTTGATGAATTACAAAGGGAATCTTTTCTTCTTCGTCACTTTTTTTTAATTAAAAGCACCATATTATCTTTGGGCTAAAATGTAGAAATATTTGAGCTTGTGGGCACAATTATGTGGTTCCCCAACTGCAGTATTTATAACTCATACACAGAGAGATGGCACACACAGGGTAACATGAGGACATAATCCCAAACAAGGCAAGCAACCAATGGTTTTATTTCACTGTTGCTTATCAGAGCCCATGTTGCAAATGAGCCACAGAGAGCGGAAGAAACAGAGAGCAGGTTGTCTCTATCAGCTGTCTTTGCCCCTGGTGTGTGTCCAACCTCCACTCCCTTTAACCCAGTCTGACAGGTGCTTTGCTCAGCTTCCCTGTTCTGTGTTTCAGCTACAGTGAGGTTGTAATCCTGTTGGTGCTGTGAGTTTCGTTTCACCTATTTTCAATGATATATAAAGCATCATACATACATCAGCTGCTTTTCATTTTTATTTTCTCTTTTGTACTGTCTTTAATTTATATACATTTCAATGTTCCAGTTTATTTCATTCCACTTGTGTCATTTTCGTTGAATATTAATGCCTGATAGAGAAAGTTATAGGTACATACAGTATAACTTTAACCTCTGTGTTTGCATTAGTGCTTGAAATGTAATTATAAAAACCCTGATAACTTTCTTTTGGCATGAAAATGGAGTCAGATATTGACTGAAGCAAGGTGTGCTGAGAACACAGTTTAATTCATACTGGTCTGTGTTTGCTACGACAGCCATAAAAGATTATTGGAGGTCTATTTTGACCTTTGAGCTTTGCAGTTGTTGTAGTATTGACCTTACACCATATGGCGTGCGTGTTGGTCTATTGCCTCATGTTGTCGAACCTGCTCTCTGATAAAGGCATTTATCAGTTAAAATATCAAAATCTGTCACATAGCATGACAAACTGTTGTAATATAGAAGCAGACTGATAAGAGGAGCCTGTTTGCCGCTGAGTGATGTGTCCTGGAAGATTTCCCCACATCATTGACGTGCTGTGAACTATAGCCGAATGCAAATACCCAGAGGTGTAGACTGAATCTGATTCATCATTGGAGACTATGATTCACTGGCTACTTTGGACCAACTCTGTCAGTTTCTAGCAGCTGCCCAGGAAATGGCGAGTGAGGGCATTAGAGTGCTTCAGATGAATCATGGCATCTGAAAGTGCTCTTTTTAACTTCAGCCACTTCCTTTGGACCCTTAGCTGCCATTTGGAAATTCAGCAGCATGGAGTCAAAGTTAGACTAGGACCACAACTCTGAGTTGACATAAAGGAAAAGCCCAGAACATGCCAGGATTTCCCTAATGACACAGAATGTCAGCTGATTGCTGTACGCTTGACCTCTTTGAATGTTTTAATGACTACCATTTGTCATAGAGATACTTAAACATGCCATCTGCCTTAGAAGGTGGAAATTGCAGTATGTTGAAGGAAGCACATGTCATACTGTAGCATTAAAAATTGTGCTGTTGCTTATACACCTTATTTAAGCTACATCCTCAGGTTAACCCTCCACAGATCTACTGTATATTAGAGAAAGTCTAAGAGGAATTACAACATATTTGATCCTCTATATTCTTGTGAAAGCCAGATGCCTTGGAGAACAAGCTGAGTAGTTTTGGAAAGTAAATTAACGTGCTGTATTTAAACAAGTCTTAGGTATTTGTACTTAACTGTAGTATCTCAAATGTATGACACTTAATTCTTTGTAAACTACATCTAAGGGGAAAGTATTTTACTTTTTACTATACTACATATATTTGGCGGCTATATTTAGTAGTTACTTATAAAATGAGATTCACTGTTAAATATGACATAAGGGATGCATAGTTAGATTCACCAAAATCAGGTACAACATTAATTCAACTCAACATTAACATCAACTCTGCAATGTTCGTCTCTGCATTATGAGTATCTATCTTTGATACTTAAAGTGGCTATAATCAAATTTTTTTTAGTAACAATGTATTAGAAGACAATTTTAAGCCAACTGAGCCCACAATTATCACCTCAATCTTCAGATCTCCTCCAGGAGTTGGTACATCCTTACATCGTACTTTTTCTGGATCTTCTTTGATCTCTTCTTGTTCAGGACCTCTTCCTCTTCAGGAGTCAGCTTGGCATAAACATGATTCTGAATAAATGATAATGTTTTTTCATATTGCTGGATATGCAAAAGAGCTAATGAGAAGAAGAAGAAACTGTTTGCTAACAAGTTAGCCATATCGACATATGTCAATGCTGGGTTCACAACTTGTTTCTCCTGCCCCCAAGTGGCCAAAAATCAGCTCGTGCAAAAGTATATTTTGCCAAAAGTACTTCTGTACTTTTCATTGTAATACTTTTACACTACTACTACTACTTCAAATGATATACAAAATATATGGCCAGCTTTTGCTCTGTGACCTCCAAAAACTGACAGAACACATCCCCCGCAGAGAGGAGTCCAAAGTCTCACTCATTGCCGCCGTTAGATTAAGCAAATAATTGACAACGGTTGACTGCTCTCCAAACCAAAAAAAAAGGAAACTTCACTGCATTGGCAGATACATCAAAATAAATTGTCCGTTGAGGAATGTCAATGACCCCCTTTAAACAATAAATAAAGAGGAGTGGCTATGTGGTGTGATTACCTGATTTGGATTATGCAATGGCATCCCTGGCTTAAGATCAAACCAAATGTTTGAACTACCTGAAGGAATGTGCTGTTTCCCAGATAAATGTGGACTCACTACAAAGCCTGTTATCAGAGTTTATAAAACACCAACGTATATTGAACCTCATGCCATGTCTGTACTGTTAGTTATGTAGTTTAAAGCTCCCATTTTAGGCTCATTTTCATGTTCATACTTGTATTTTGGGTTTCTACTAGAACCTATGCTTTAATGTTTTAAAAAACATTATTTTTCATACTGTCTGTTTGAATATACCTTTATTCATCCTCTGTCTTAGCACCTGTCTCTTTAAGCCCCCCTCACAAAACATTGCAGCTGGGGAATGACTGTAGCAGCACTTTCTACCTATATATATATATAGTATAGTTGTAACATCACAACCGTACAGAAGTCTTGACGGCTCATTTAAAGGCACAGTTACTGAATACAGGCTGTGTGAATTTCTCTGTGTTTTTAGAGTTTTGATAGTTTCACAGTATTTATATAGCACCTCGACCTGCTTTATTAAAAAAAAAGACATGGACAGCTCATGTTTTATAATAGGGGACCTTTAAAACGTATTGTTTCAAAGTGAAGTTCATAATGCAAAGAAGACAATGTGCCCTGTGTGTTAGTATTTCGGGTGTGGTCCACTGAGCTGGCACTGCACGTTCTAGTTTTGTGGTTTAATATATGGTACTGCCGTCACTTGTTGCAGCAGTGTTGTGTGAACTGTGGGCAGATTGTGAAACCAAACGAACAATGATGATGATCAAAGGCCAATAAAGTTTCTTCAGCATGGACATGGCCCTGGCTGTGAAAGGCCAACACAAGGCTTATATTTGTGCTCCGTAGTTGACTTGGAGAGAGAAATGCCAGCCTCACCCTCTTTGCTCACTCACAGAGGCAGCAGTGTCTCTGACAAGTACGCCACAATGATGCCCGACACTGTCTTACCCACAGCTGATTGCTCTTTTCAAACTCTCCTTGTGTCTACATTTTTCAGGACTGATGCATGAGAGCGTCTGGGTGTGTCTTTGATTTCCAAAGTATTTCATTAGAATGAAAGAACAAAGATGAAGGATGTTGTTGAATGCTGCAGAGCAGGTGATCTCCGCTGCAAAGGTATGCTTCTGATCACACATGCACACCCCTTAATTTAAGGCTTTAGTGCTGGGTTTGTTGGTCTTTTGGATGTTATTGTCTCAAAGAAACTGCCTTGATCCCATTTGTTGCTGTACATGGATTGAGACACATCCACAGTTTGGTTGTATGTACAGTTTTAATCAGTAGATTTTCGTCTTGCTAAAGATTGAGACATCATTTTGACTCAGTTGCAGGACAGGGAAGTGATTGACTGATTTGGAAAGATCATTTACTTTGGCTCATTTTGAGAATGTATTTTTCTAACATTTGAATAGTGGCTTATGTTTCTTCAGTTGTATGTGTTTCTTTGTATTGGCAGAAAACACTCTTCAACTCTTTCACATGAAATGAATTGAATGCTTTGGCACAATGGTGTCATGTCATACTGTCACAGTTTGACAAGATAAAAGTCAATTATGATAAGAATATAATATAAAGTTGTGTTATCAAGTTATTATATACATTATGGTTTTGATTAGTATCCAACTTATGCAGCTAATGTTGATCGGTCATGTTACTGTTGTCTCTTGTTTTATCCCCCTAAGCTGCTAATTTGCATGTAATCATGTCTTTCTATCTTTGCCAACTTGTGATGATGTGTAATGGCTGGCTGGTGGAAGTGATTTGAATGTCATGTTACATTGCCAAGCTGGAGGGTTACCTATCAGAGCTCTCTGTACTTACTGTATGGCACATATATATTGCCTGATACGGGTCAACCGCTTGAAATGTCCCATTTTGTAAAAAGTTAGATTCCCATGTCTTTTTTTAATATTATTCTAAACAGGCTGAGGTATATAACTCTATAAGTATCAAAATATTCATTCCATTAATTCTCAAATTATAAATATGAACCTGAAAATGAGGATAATATGTGTCCTGTTTAAATTCTTAAACCAGAACCTTTTTTTTATGTGTCACGTAAGAAACAAACCTAACAAAGAACTAACACACCTTCACAAGACAAAACGTCCAGTGTAAGCAAGTCATTTCTTGGCTGTGTGCATGATACACAAATACCATCTCCTTTCGGCACAATAAATATAAAAAAAAAACAAAGCGATGTGATTAATTTCACTGATAAAGCGACTTCATAGAAGTTATTCCTAGCCTCTGTGCAGAAGTTGTGTGCTTCAGACTCTGATGACGTTCTCGATGATTATGTTCAATCATATGAGCACTCAGCTGATTTGAATGGTCCTGAGGCTTTGGAGAAAAATGGCCCTTATATATTTTCCTTCTGTTTAGCTATTACCACTAGCCATAAATAAGCATTATGAGAAGCCTTGTGGTGCTAGTTTTAGTATACAGCTTCTTTTTTCTGGATCTGGCTTCCACTGCTATAATTGTAGACTTTCTAACTGTGTTCCAAGCCACACAAGAGGGTGCATTTTTTCTCCCGCCTCTTTTATTGGGCCTATAAATTTGCAATATGTCAAATTGGTAACGGTCCAGTTCAGTTTTTCACTTGGCAAATTATCACATTGGAAGCCCCTGGTGTGAGATGACGCATACTGGTGAGAACGTTGATCTGCTTCCCTTCCCACTGGTTTAATCTTTAACAGTCCATTTTGTTTTATAATATAAACCAGTGTTTTTGATGTAAACTCTTGATCTGTCAAGTAAGTGTGGATGTCAGATAAATGTAGTAGAGTTAAAAAAAGAATTACCTCTAAATATGTTTCTGTCTGAAATGCAGTAAAATAGAAAGATAGAGTAACAGCAAATGGAAGTACTCAAGTCAAGTAAGTATGTAAACCAAACGTGTACTTACTTTCTTATACCACTGAGAGCTTTATAGAACAGTAACTTGTTTCCATCTAACTAACAAAACTGATTTTAAAGAATTAAAATGATGTTAAATGACATTATCCAGCTTTGTTTCCTCCCTCCAGCCTATATGAATATTTGACTGACAGGCAGTCATCAGGTGTCAACCCCATAAATGCATTACATTCTCAGCAGGTGCATCGGTTGCATTGCATGCTGGGAAGGGGCTGTAAGAAATCCATGTGCTCAAGGGTAGAGACAGGCATGTGTGACTATTGCATTACCACATGAGAGCAGGAATGTGTAGCATGCACAGGGGAGGTGAAGCAGACTCTGTCAGGTTACTGTATGCACTGTAGCTGTTTATTGGCCTCTTTAAATATAGACTACAGTAAACATAGGTGACAGGTACACAATGTACATTTAAAAAAAAGGCAATATCAGGCTTGCAGGTTGACACTGAGTTGAATTTGGTTACACAGGAGCAAGAATGAGCTGACATTTTTCCTGTGAAAGTGAATTACTGACTGCCAGGTCAACTGTCAAACCCCAGAAATATGACTGAAATGCCGTATGACCTGTAGTATGTGTGGGCCTTTGTTGCTCCAAAAGTAGAGATTTGTTTAGTATTCAGATGTTAAATCATCATTATTATGTTTTAATACGTTTTATTTGAAATCTGAAACAAAAACCCCCTTTGTGCCCCTGAACCTTAACTAGATGTTTTTACAGCTGCTTGATTGTGTGATTAGTGTAAAAATACACAGGCACACATAAAACACTTTACTTTCTGGCTTATTATGTTTCCAGAAATGTGTATTTGTTTTTCCCTCAGCCTTTGTGTTGTTGTGTGAGAGTGAGTGAAGGGCTGGCAGTAGTCTGGATTGTGCTCTCATTTTCCAGCTCTTTCACTGCTCAACACAGAGATCCAACAAGCATGCCCTCTGTTCTTTTTATTGTCATTTTTCTCTTACACACACACCCCTGTTTTCTGCTCTTTCTCTCACAGGCATCAAGAGACTAACAGGAGGCTGAAAAATGTGAGTGGAAACATATAAGCTTTTTTGCTGAGAACTTAATTTGTTGACCTGTCATTCATTAATTATACAAAATAAAACATGATTAGCTTCAGTCCTGTTCAGGTTTCGCTAGAGAATAGAATACGGGAACTCCACCAACTTTACACTTCCAAGTGTTTACAGGTGTTGGGAAGTACCACCTACTCATGCAGGGGGAAAAAGTTGTGTAAAGTCTGTTGTGGCTCCAGAGAGAGCTGCACAAAATCTGATCAATTGCCTCGAGTGATGTCACTTGAGTCAGTGTCGGTTGGGGCTGAAGACTGAGTCTGAAAATAAAAAAAATCTGTAGTTAAGGAGTCAGAAAGAAGTGAGCTGTCGACAGTCAAGTTGCATTGTGGGTAATGTAGGCGCCAAATTTTAGGAAGAAGAATGCGCGGATTAAAAAAAACATATCTCTGCTTCTCCTGTATTGATTTTGACTGTCCATCATGAGTCTGACAATACCATAGGCGCAAAATGCTAAATCTGTGGAGTAATCTTTTAATTTGATACCTTAATAGACCAAAACACCGTGACACTGCGTTAATGACAACAATGGGTAGACAGCTCGTGGTTGATTTACATTGCCAAGACATGTAAAATTGGCAAACTTGTTTATTTGTGTGGTCAGTTGCAATCAGCAACATCCCAGCGTCGTTCATACTTACTGCTAGTTTTGGGTGGTGTCATCCTCAGTCTGTGGCCGAACAGGTAAATCAGTTCTCCAACCTAAAGTTAAGGGAAGTTTTGTTATTAATGAGATATGAAAACATCAAACATGCATTTTAGAAGAATGAGGTGAGAGTATATCCAGGTGTTCTGTGACCCAGTTGGCTCAGTGCTGTTAAATTGTATGTACGGGCATTTTTGTGACATCAAATAAGGGGAGAGATGTGGTGGACGATGACAGGCACAGCCACAGGATCCACAGCCAGAAACAAACCAAAGACTTTGCAATCACGTGTCAGATTTCAAGTATATTTCAAAGTCTTTCCTATAAAATTAAAAGGTAACCTGAAAGGCATTAAAGGTTTGGTAAGGCTTTTACCATAGATGTAATATCCGGCGTACATTTTAATTAAGATTTTCAAGTGCAAGTGAAACCATAGAATTTCTCAGCACAGCTTCATTACTTTCAATTAATCCTACATTATTTTAATTGTATTGCATGTGGCCGCATGACTTAAAACCAAAGAGCTGACATGTCAGTTTGAACCGTATCGTGTAATAGGGGACCGGCATGGTTGATGTAACGATGACTGTTTGCTTTAGTGCAGCACATTTACCTGCCCAGCCTGATAATGCACACACAAACAACAACAGAGTATTCTGGATGAGCCTGGAAACAAGAGCAGGGCACCGGGTGATATCGCCTTGTGTCAGGGTAGCATCTATCATAACAATCACCTGCTTTAGCACGGCACAGAACATTCATCAGCTAGGGGACAGGTATAACTATGGGTTTTGTCTGGTAATAATAATTAATTCCTACATGTATGGTTCGTGTAATTACCTGCTTGTTTTCTTCTCTCCAGGTATTAATCACCATTTACTGGCTAGGGAGAAGAGCTCAGTGTTTCTATGATGGACCCTACCTGAATTTTAAGGCATTCGAGGGCTTATTGGGCACAGCACTATACAAGGTAAAACTGTGGATATTTATCCCATTGTGCACTCTGATCTGTCTTATCTTTGTCGTCATGAAACAAACGTGTTATTCTCCTGTGGAAACCTGAAACAGCATGCATGAAATCCTCTTTTACAGCCATACCCAACACATTTCTGTATCCTTCCTGGTATGAAGGCTATGTGCAGAAGAATGACTTTTAAAGGCCAAGGGGGTCTGAGATTGCTGGCCACTAAAACCAAAGCTACGTTAAGTCATAAATGACCTGATCCCTTGGCTCTGCTATTTTAATCTTGTTTATAGCACGGCACACAGTTCGCATAGTTTACTTCTTCTTTTCTTGAAGATGCCGATTTCCTCCCCATGCTCATTCTCGTGTTGAATTTGGCACTTTGCTTTCACATGGATTTATACTGTAGGTGGCGGTGTGCAAGTCCTCTTTGATTCAACTGACTACAGGGATTTTCACTAATTGCAGTTTGTGCGCCATGTACGTTTAATACGATAATCCAAGTTCACTGGTGTGGAGTTAGGCTGGGTTTAGTATGTGGACTTGTATTGTCTGGTAGGATTCAGCGGATTAAAGATGTGAAAATATATTTTTTTTAAAAGTGGCTGACAAGTCTTTGCATGTTTGTAGCCCTGCTAGTAAATTTGGCTCTGGGGCTTGCTTATGTGTTTACATGCAGTAACATAAGTAAATATTCATCGAGGGAACATGGAAGATGGCACTGTTTGTTCTTACACACATGTAGAAAGCAATGAGGTTTTTCCGTTTAATTTACAGCATGCATTGCCCCTTATAAACAGTATTATATGAGCAATATCTACAGTCTACAGAGGGAGAGGACATACAGTACAGGCTTCACACTGAGACGTACCACACACACACACAAAATGGAGCTAAATATTGTAATTGGCACCCTATTATCTGACTGTGTTTCTGTGAAAGGCTCTGCAGGAATCGTCCAGTCACAAAAGTAGCAGCGTCAGAGACAGCGGTTTTGGAGATAGCTGGTACTCAGAGCGAGAGGAGCTCTTTCAACTGAGAGAAGGAGGAGGAGGAGGAGGACACAGGAGAGACGACTCCCTGGACAGCTTGGACTCTTTGGGCTCCCCACCCCAGAGCATCTCATCTGAAACCACTCTTAAAGGCAGCAGCGAGGGTAGGAGACCTCATTTCATTTGCATCTATTTATGAGCACAGTCAGACATGTGCTGTAGTGACAAGCTTGTAAAACCTTCTGTTCTTGACCTTTCTTCTTTTAACCCTTCTAAAGCTGACTTCGCGGCATTTAAGAGGTTAGAGAGATGTTTTTCTTTATTTTTTGTGATAGCTTTTGAGATGGTCCCTGACACTCTAGCTGTAGAATGCTATTGAAGTGTTCAGACTGTCTCAAATGGCATCTTGCAATTGCAGAGAACTTCAAATATTTGTGAACAGGGAAGATATGCTGCATCAGAGCCAGAAAGTTGCCTCCCATTTGTGAAAACAAATACCTGTTGCCATCTAGTGGTACGCTTTTGAAAGTGAAGGTTTTCAGTGAAAGGAAGGAGATATTATGTATATCAGTGCTAAAGCCCGTCTATGATCTTGTCTCATAACAAAAGTGTGGCACGCTTTGAGAGAAGTGCTCGTCATTGATCTCAGAGAGGTTGTCCCCCCCTGTAGCAGAGGGCAGTGAGACATTCCACAGCCGTCCACACCGGCTTGTAAATGAGGAGGCCTCTGTTCCCCACCCGGCACCCCTCTGTTACTCCTCCAAAGTCACGCCAGAACACACAACACATTCTCCTTACTCGTTTCTTTTCCCTCTTCCCCTGTATGTTTCCTATACACATCTTTGTCCTCCCTCCTCTCCTGTTCTGTCTTTACTCCAGGTTGTTGGAGTGACACTGAGGCAGACTCTGTTTTGAGAATGGCTGAGAACAAGGACACTCTGAGTTACCGCCGGTCAATAACCATCACACCCAAGGCCAGCGCCCAGTTTAACCAGTTCCTGCCTACTAAAGACAAACCCTCAGGCTACGTGCCTGCTCCGCTCAGGAAGAAACGGGCCGAACGCAATGAGGACAACCGGCGCAGCTGGGCCAACTCCACTTACACAGAGGATGAAGGCACACTCACCAGGTACTCTTACACACAACAGTAAACACTTTGATCTGTTTGAAGGTGCTGTGTCTCACCTAAGCTAATTCATTATATTCCTTTTTGTATTTTTTCTTTACAACAACGTAATCTAGAAGTGCTGTGTCCGTACCCTAATCCTCGGTTTGCGCTTCAAATGCCTGAAGTTTTCATTGTGTCCTCTCCCATCATGTTGGTGTTTGTGATGCTGTTGTGTTGTCTGCAAATGGTCGATGGTGGTGTGTACTGGTGTTGTGTTTCATTTGCTGTGGAATGATGACCTCAGCGAAACAAAGCCTTCCTCTGACTGCTATGACAACAGTCGAGGATCCCAGAGTGCCTCGCCTGCGGCTCATCTTCAGTTGGCCTACGAGTATGAAAGTGGCAGCGACTCGGACGCAGATCGACCGGACCCTGACCTTGTTCTGGATGACCTGGCCAGCAGACGCTTCCACAGCCCATCCCCAGCTCCTCCCACCAACTTTGCCGTGCCCATCAGTCCTCTGGCAACAGGAAGGGCGTCTGGGGTTAGCGGGGGCCCCTGGCCTAAGATCACTATGACTCCCAATGTTTCCCCTCAACAGAATGTGACCTGCCTCAGGTCAGAGAACATGAAGCAACAGTGTGACTTTGATTTGCCTGCCTGATGAGCGCAAATTAGAACGCTTCTCTTACCCTCAGTTTGCATGGTTAGTTGTAACCATGAGCAACACACTTGGTTGTAATATGCGGCCTCTAACAGTGCTCTAAAGTCTTCCATTTGTTGCTTTCTGTTGGGATTGTTTTGACTTTAGATGCAGCACGTCCTTATTTGCGCCTTCTGGGTTTTATAAGCTTGATTTGAGATTGCAACATACTTTCTCAAATCAAATTTGCTTCTTTTAGTTTGGTTTTGAGCTTGCATTGGTCTGCTAATCCTTGCGTCATCTCATTTGAGGTTGTTTTGCTTGAGGGATATGCTCCCCTTTGCGTGACTGGCGTGCTGTGCTGCAGCTGAAAAATTCTTTTGACACGTGTGATTGGCTGTCTCTCTTGAGCAGCAGCGGCATCAACAGTGGGGAAATGCAGCATCCCCAGCAGGGCTCCGTGAGGGTGGACCACCGCCCTCCCGTGTCCACTGACAGCCTGTTCAGGGAGATATACGATGACTCTGAGGATGAGGACGATGAAGACGGCTATGCTGACCCCGTCCAAGATGATCTCTATTCCCGCAAGATAGGCATCAAACCCGAGCCTGTTGCCAAAGTATCTTATGACAAGTTCTTACCAAAGTTCTGGACTCCTGAAGAAGACATTCACATACAGAAGATCAAGCTGGGCTCTCAGAGGAGACCCTGGTACAAGAAAATGCAAGGATTCAGGTGTGTGAGGGCATTAAAATCCAACATAATGTTTCATTCTTTCATACGTACTACACATACTTTAAATCCCTGTATATTACATTTTACAGAGTAGAAAAATAATTGATATAATTTATTCCCTGCTTCTCTAAATAATTATTGCATGCCAATTTCACCTTTTAGCTCCTAATATTCAAAATTTGGTGTTTTGTCATTCTGTATAGAATCCTCCCACTTACTTTTCTTTCTCTTTCCCTGCCATTGCCTCCTATCTTTCCACTCCCTCCTCTCTGTGCTCCTGTCCCCTTTCCCTCGTCCACCCTGCTGTCCTCGGCTGTAGCTATAAGAAGTCGGGCTCTTCATCAGATGATTCAGACTGTGACATCAGTCCTTGGCTCTCCTCTGCCCCCTCTCCCTCTGGTCCCTCTCCCTCTCACTCCCACACACACGAGGCCTCGGCTCACACCACCCTTGTTGTGGGGAAAAGGTCGATACAGCTGCATGATTGTGACACTGAAGGAATGTTTTAGAGCACCCAGATTTTAAAGAAGAAATATAATTGGCTCCTGTTGGGGCTGAATTCCTGATGAGCTGCTTTCTAATGTATTGATGATGATAAAACGCTACTGGAGGCTTTACTAACATGCCTTTATAGAGCAGTTTGTTTGCACTGATCTCAGTGGAAAATAAACTCTTTCAGTATTATTTTACTTTTATTACAGTCTATTCCAGTGAAGACTTGACTTTTGTTTTTATAGAAACTAGCATCGAAGTTTAATTCGTAGCAGAGTGATTGAAAATCCTGATTTGATCAACACCTGTTTGAATCAAATATCAACATTATGCGTGCTTGATGTATCTCTTCCTCCTTTTCTTGCTTCTTTGATCCAGTTCACATGCATGCACTCATCACCTCTCTGTCCTTTTTTCTCCTCTTGCCCACCCTGCAGTCCTCCTTTTCAAGCACACACTCGCCCACAGCTCCCCAAGATACAGTCCCCTCTGTTAGAAACCCCACCTCTGGTGTTTGCCCCAGTGGACCCCGCCTCAGGTCCAAGACTGGTCAAATGTGAGAGGTGGCCACTCCTGGGGCGCCAAGACCCCCGGGAGCCCCCAGATCGCTTTGATTATGAGAGTCTTTGCCCTGACTTGGATAATGATGACATGTTTACCAGGCGAACCCTGGCCTTCCAGTCCAACACAAACTTGGCTATGATGAAGACTCAGCTGTCTGCCCACCGTCGCCCCTATACGTCTGAGCCACAACTCAACATAATCACCCAGCAGCACAGCTGTGTCAGCACCGATGACAAAGAGTTCCCTGATATCGAACAGGATGATGTTGTTTATCGTAAGGAGAAGGCCCAGGAGGCTCGGCAGCAGCGGCCTCTCTCAGGAGCCCCTGACAACTATGCACCTATGCCCATCCTTGAGCCATGGGCTCTGCCTCCTGATCTCAAAGCAAGACTCCTGTGTCCCCCATGCCCTCTGACACAGGAGGCAACAACAAACAAACAGAATCGGGCTGAGAAGGAGATGCGTCCAAAAACAGATGACATGCTCATCCGGAAACTTGGAGTTTGTTCTGAACAGAGCCAGAGCTCAGCCAATCAGATGGCGCCCTCAGTACCTTCTTCCTGTAGTGAAGGTGACCTGCAGAAATGGCAGGCGATTAGGGAAGCCAGTCAAATACGATATAAGAAGAGACTGATGGTGGAGAGGCTGGCTGCTCTGAAGTTGTGAAACAGATTGCTGTAATAGTGCCTGTTCTCCTTACTTTGTAGACTGTGAAAACGCCTTTTCAATATTTTCTGTCTGATTGTGAAGTGATCTAGACTGCATGTTGTAGTTGATTGGTCTGAAGGCCACCACAGTGATGGATGGGAGTTATATATATTTTAGCTCTTCTCTATAAAAACTAATCGGTGGGTCACACAATGAGGAACTTTTTCCTGTTTTAAATGTTTGTTGATACCTCAGAAGTGAAAGAAACCGTGATAAAAGTCCATATGACATTGTCACCATTGGGCCATTGGTTGTGGTTTACTGCATGATAGGAATGTAATTAATGTTAGTATGGCAACACGTGATATGTACATGCTGAGTGGAAGGCAAGACTGTACATTGAACCTACTGCTACTGTGTTTTTGAAGTGTGATTTTTTTTTTTTTTAACAGAACAACACAAATCTCCAACATCAGTAACCAAATTGTTTAGCACATCAAAAGCCCTGTCAAACAGACCCCCAAATTCAGCATTTCATGTTTGGTTGTGTGAATGGGGAAAAAAAAGCTTAATAAAGAAAATAAAGCGACTTCATGATGTCGTGATGGACTGATGCATTGAACTGGCCATTTGTTGACCTCAGCTAGCACCTACTGTAACACGGATTTGACCAGAGTTCAGTGTTGTTTTTCTCAGCAGAAGGAACTTCACACTGACATGTAAAGCTCAAAGTCCAGCCGCACGAGAGTGTGAAAAGGTTCAAGCCTGAGTAATATCCAAACATAACCTCCTGAAAACACTGACGGCTCCGAGCGGGGTAATTAAATGAAGTCTTGTCCGTTGAGCCGACATGAAAGCCTATATAAATTCCCCATGGCTCTGAAAGAACATGAAACTTGTGGACTCCATGGTAACCTGAACACAAATCTGTACTGCAGTGTTTGCACATTGACACACACAAGTACGCACAAAGCAACCATTTAACGTGAGTCAAGGCCATCTGGATTTACTTCACTTCCATGTGTAAAGCCAGTGACATCATATTGGAGTCTCCAGAAAGGCAGCATTGTCCAGAGAAACACACGTCTACACACACATCCCCAACCACATGTCAGGGAAAGGAAAGGTGATACTGTGCTGTAAGCCTACACAACTTTCTTCAGTGTATAAAGTTAAAAACAGAAGAGTCATGTTTTAGCTGGGTTTACATATATTTGTAGCGCCCAGAGTCACTATTTGGTCTCATGGTCTTGACCACACCACTCTCAGACTCAAGGATCCTTCTGCAGAAATGTGACTTTGTTGTGTTTGGTTCTTTCCGGTTTCCTAGACAGCAGCAAGAGAGTATCGACGGGTGAGTTGATACGGGCTCCCAGGAATGTGGCACGTTTGCATTTGCTCTGGCCTCTTACAGTCGCACCTCACTACCCCCTGCTTTTGTGCCGCTGTTCTCACTCACTAGCTACTAAATGCTGACACACAACACAGTGTATTGTATGGCACAAGGCCAAGTTCAGGGTGGGCGGGGGTTTCATCGCTCCACAAAGCTCTATTGACAATGCAACAAAGTGAAAAGATGCAATACGCTGGGTCATCTATCTAAACTGTAGTGTGTCCTTGTGAGAGTTATGACTGAGCACTGGTCTAAGCACCCTGATTGCAATATGAAACGAGTGTCATTTTTACAGGTAAGTGGAGAAACAAAGTGCATTTTCTGAAAGCTGTGAGTGACTTTGCTCTTTTGCATGACGGGGGAGTTACTGTACTAACCCACTGAGCTTACATCACTGCACAGTTTTTTTTTGTGTGGTTTTGTTAGTGTACCATGTTTCCAAACTAACACTTGGTTACAGTGTTTTCACCATAAGCTTCTAAACATATACAAGGTGGGAATTATTTTGACTATTTGAATTTTGGTTGGTGTGTTTTCTACTGTTTATTTAACACAATGGTAAGAGATGGTGCATGCATACTTGGAGTGGGATATTTTTTGAATTGTACTAACTTTTTTTTACCCTGTAAAGCTTCTGCCAGGATATGCAAACTAAACATCCCCTCCATTTCTCTTTAGCTGCTGATGTCTGTGTCTTTTTTTTTTTAAACTTTAAAAACTCCTTTTTTTCACAGGAGTAAATCAACAAGTGATATCCAGGTCGCCCCCACCGTCGTCCGGCAGGAACGCTACGAAGAGCTCCAGAAGTATCGTGAGCAGATAAAGGAAACTGAGGATAAGTGGCAGGATGTGAGTATAGCACATCAACGCTCGAGGACATCTGTTTACTTCCCACCATTATTCTTTTACGAATCAAGACAAGCTGACTCTGGCAGTAAGACATTATATTCCCAACACAGAAGTTAAAGGTGAACACATGAGCTGAAGGACCTCTGCAGCAATCAGGACAGCAGGTGTTGCGGTGCTGTCTGTGGCCACAGGGTGAAAACAGAGCTGCTTAGATAGAAGCCAGAGACCGAGGTAGACACTGATTGGTGCAGCACTGCCCTCTGGCTATGGACTGTCCTCATTTCCAAATCAGTGTACATCCTGTATATACTAATAGTATAATGAACGTGAAATGGTGTTATGATTTAATATAGACAGATGATGTAAGACAGAGAGATACAGTTAATATAATACAATTCATCCATGTAAAATTGAAGTTCTTCCTAGAAAATCCTTTCTGAAGGGCAGTGGTTCTCCAATTTTAAACACTGGTGATCATCAAGTGTTCATTCTTAAGTAGATAAATTCAAAAGTAATAAAAAGTTATCCATATTTACATTATATGACTTGCTGTGACAGTGGTGTGTCCGTCAGCAGTCTGCTAGTTGTCTTGGCAAAATAATGGAGCCTTAAAGTAGCATTTAGGTCACACAGTCCCCAATACACAGGGGAAGTGAGCCGGGAGGAGCCTAAAGCACACAAATAGAACACCTTCAAATGTAGCCCTTTCTATTTTTTTTGTCTTTCTCTTTACTTCTCAACTCCCTTCCCTTCAGCTGCACAGTGAGCCATGCAACATGACCAGTCGGTTTTATCTAGATCTAAGCTGAATTGTTACAAAATGCTGCATGAGGTGACCCAGGCTTATTTTTGCTGCAGGACTTGAGCAAATGGAAGAACCGACGTAGGAGTGTCAACTCTGATATAGTGAAGAAGAAAGAGGAAAGGGAGAAGATAGAGCAGGTCACGTACAGCGGCAACAGAAGGTCCAAGACCTTCAAGGAGATGCAAGAGGAGAGGTAAGAGAAAACATATTTTGATAGTGCATTATGTTATTGGTAGATTTAATGTGAAGTATGACGACCCTGGTTTTCATCAGAAAACAACTGAATTTGTTCCTCTTTTGCACATTTTTGTACCCTCAGAGGGGGATCCTTTGCTAAGGTAATAGTAGAAGTAGAAGTTTTGCTGTCTTAAGCTACAGGAGTATTTGTGCAGGTGTGAATGAGTAGGCTGTAATTGTGTCTTCAATCAGTGTGAAAGTGTAATCTCATCATTGCTTACAACCTGCCTCCCCTTGTTTTGCCCCACCTCTCGCTACCCTCCTCTTTTACACTTGTGCTCTTCTTTCTACTTTCCTTCCTGTCACTTGTCCCCTTCTTCCCCCTAAATTGCATCCCTTTCAATCCTCATCTTTAATTTCACCTATCACTGTCCACTTTTTTCCTATTTACCTCTTCACCCACCCCCCCCCCCCCCTCCTCCTATGTCTGGTCCACAGAGAAAATAAAGGAAACAGGAGCAGCATTGGCAGTCGTCTCGGATCTCTGTCTTACCTTGACAGCGAAGACGTATTTGATGAACCTGTCATTTCCCCTCGTACCCGAACCCTTCCTGCCAGGAGCTACACTATTGACACTCCTTACTATTCCTCCGAACCACCTGAGCCTTCTCTGAAAGAGGACGAACCCCCAGCTGCCTCCCCAGCTACTGGCAGGGCCGCTTCCCCTCCCACCTCACGGGAAGTTGACATTTTGGACAGTCCTGCAGGCAGCGACGCCACGGCCACCATCACTCCCACCAACCACAGCTTTTTCCACAGCTCCAATTCTCCAGCAGTTGCACCTTTACAGAGGAGTTCAGTCTCAGAACGCACCAGCAGAGTCAAGACAGAGGAGACCACAACCACAGTCTCCTCTTCTGGCTCCCAACAAAAGGTGTTCGAGCCAAGGCGCCCATTGTCGGGCACACAGACTGAGGTGGGGGCCCCCTCCTCTGCTTCTCTGTACAAACAACCACAGCCCAGCTCAATGGAACCCAAGCCTCCAGGGGTGTCTCGGGTTTCCGCCTCCCTCCCCAGGAGCTACCAGAGATCGGATAGCGCACGTATAACCTCAGTTGTCACAGCAAGGCCCTTCGGGACCCAGTCGTCCCGCCTCACCTCACTTCCCCGGGTCTTTACAGTGAGTACTAGACAATTCTACAACTAAATATAAACTACCGGTGTAGCACAAAGAGCTTATAGACATCTAGAAGGCAGGGGAAAACTTTGCAGTAAGACATATATGCCTGTTATTGTGTTATTTGTTTTGAGTGCATCAGTGTTACCCAAGAGCGATCTGATTACTGTGTGAATAATAGATGAAGCTAATGTTTTAAGAAAACCAACCCAACTGCCCGAGGTGCTATTTTCAGCTTCCTTCACATTTATTACAGTTCCACTTTTATCACATCAGTTAGTGACTGTCATGTGGAGATTGAAAAGGTTTCACCCTCACTGAGTTCACATTCATCCGCTGATTCCCCCACCCCTATTCTAATATCTCTTCAGATTTAAATAGATTATTTTGTAATGGACAGCCCTGTTTTATTTGCATTCTTTGACAATCTGCATCCACCCCGGACAGATGGACGACTCTCAGAAGCGCGTCAACGGGGATACCGATGTTTCTAAGAAGTCGTCGGTGCCGAGCCGCTATCAACAGTTCATGACCTCTGAGGACGAAGCTCAATCCAGCTCGGCACACAGCAGTGAAGAGGAGGAGGAGGAAGAAGACAAGACCGCTGCAAAGAGCATCACCACAACTCAGGCTGTCTCACCTGTCCCTCCTCAGGTCAAGAGTGAAGCCCCAGTCAGTCCTGCTCCAGCCAAAGAAACCAGCCAGGTACTCAAGTTACCTTCTGTTTATGAAACCAATCAGCTTGTATATTGAAGAGTGTGTTTGTGACACAGATTTTATTTTATACTAACAATGTGTAGAGTCACTGAATGTGTTTTTAGCTTTGTGGTAATAGATAAGTGAACCCAAATGTATCATTAAATAATTCAATCAAGCACTGCAGAAATTAAAGAGCAACAGCAGGTCAGCATTTAATCTACAGCCATTAATGATTAATACAAAGCTTTCTTGCCAAAGCAATACACACAGACACACAACCTGACATGCTGATCTCCAGAGCGATGGAAAGTCAGCACCACACCTCTGCACTTAAAGCTGTTTTTTTGTGTTTATGTGAATTGTTGTTCATCTCTTCTCATGTGTGTTGGTGTTCGGTTTCTAGGAGAACTACTGTGAGACCCGGATCAGCCTGAACCAGAAGCCAAACAGCAGCCAAGACTTTGGCTTCCAGGCGGCCTGGGACTCGACAGGAGCTCACGTCAAGTCCATCCAGCCAGGTAACAACAGAGATATTTGAGAGAAATACCTGCAGACAAAGGGATTTGAATTGTATGGGTTAGAGTTTTAGTCACCTTCAAAACTGTCAACCTTAAACTCCAACATTTCCATGTTTTATAAAAACAAAGATCAAACAGGCTTGGTCATATCTCACTCTCACTTAAGCTAACTGATGTATTCACAGATGCAGTACAGTGCAACCAGCAAGCCAGTGTAGTATTTTACAGCCAGGCACTGCTGGATAGTTGTCAGCAGGTTTTCGAGTCCATTGCAGTGGCGAAGCCAGACCTATGTAGGGCAGGATATATCTGGGTCAGATCTTCTGGGCCTGAGCCTCTCTATCTACTGAGATTTGCCACACTCTCAGCTCATGTTATTAATGTTTCACTAATACTTGTTGTGACACCTAACATTGATGCACAAACTCTAGCTTTGCCTCACCAGTTTCAATCTACTGTACCGTGTACTTAAGAGTAACTTTGTCGTCGTTGTTTGAACAGTCAGGGTATGCATCGTGTCAACCTTGACAAATCGGCCATCGTGTTATTTATAAGGATGACACAAATCACCATTTCTCTAAATGTACCAGTATTAGCCAGCTGGCATTCTTTCAACTGCAGTCCTTTGGCGAGATGTTCCAAAACCACTGAAGTGACAGGTTTAGAAAAACAAACATAAATTGAAGAAATGAACATGCACAGATCATTTACAACAGCAGGAAGAAGCAAACCATTGATGCAACATTACAATGACCTCATTCGCTGATCAGCACCCATGCAAAGCGGTATTGAGCAACAGAACAGAAATTGGCTATGTTATTATTAATCACTTTTGGCATTAGCCTTGCAGAGCCATGAGACACAACGTAATGTGCGTAATGTTAACAACCAGTAGCATTAATCTTAGTAGGATGTTATAAATACAAAAAATGTTCAAAAGTTGGTAAAATATTAAGGTCACTCAAAATAAAATATGTAATATATGTTCTCTCTTGTACTTGTTTTACTTGTTGGAAGTAGTTTTCAACATTGTTTGGTGTCTGTCACACAAAATACATCGTAAATACATGTGTACATTTCCATCTTAAATAATTCTAATGACTGCTTTTATAAAAATAAAATAAAAACATGTGTAAGTAAAGATGTCATTGTCCATAAACTTAAACCTGTGGCCTTGTTCCGTATGTGGAGAATTATCCTGGTGTGAATGAAAACTGTAAATAGAGGTCAATAAGATATGTTCTCATATCGGGACAATTTCTTGTAGAATCAATTTCAGTGAAATTACTCAAATAAACATTGCTTTATGCAAGAATATTAGTTCTTGTGAGTGATAGCCAACCATGTCACCGCATTGATAGAAGCGGGTACTTTCTTTGCTGCGAATGATGTGTTCCTCTGTCTCGAGCAGGCAGCCCGGCAGAGATGTGCCAGCTTCACACTGGAGACGAGGTGCTGACGGTGAACGGGCACCAGGTGGCAGAAATGAGCTATGCAGACTGGAAGTCCTGCATGGAGGAGGCTCTGCAGGAGGGCAGTCTGGTCATGGACATACGCCATCATGGCAAGAACAGTGAGTCATCTGAACGCTCTGTGTGTGTGTGTGTTTGTGTGTTGTTTACAGGGGATTGAATTAAACCACTTTAAGGGTTGCATTCCTGGACTGACAGTGCTGCTTATGCTACTTGCGTTGCTAAACAGATTTGACATTTTAAATTGGTCCGTAAACTATTGTGAAATCATCCATGAATGATCTCATGACAGCTAAGCAGTGAAGGACCTGTTACCTTTTTTTCCTCATCTGACGAGGGAAGGCTGTTATTTTGTTGACCTCAGTGGGTTTTATTTCTACTTTTTGCTTTCCTGTGTGCATTTTTCTTGTCCTGGTTTTTCCTTTCTTTTTCTCCTTTATCTCTACTGGTTGTTTCTTTCTTTTTTTTCAGCCTTTTTCTGTCTCATCAGCATTCCTCTCTGTATCCATGTGGTGTTTTCATTGTGGAGAACTATCTCAGCTCAGGTCCATGGTCTTCTTGAGTGTTCTGTTTTCACAGTGTTAGTATAACAGGCTTACTTATCCCAACTACGTCAGTGTCACCTTCCAAAAGTAATAAACCACCCAGAGTAGCTCACTTGAACTAATACACCATACTTGTTAAAATAGACCAGTGAAGCCCAGTGGTGGTGAGCCTGTTAGAAACACTGTGTGGGTTTATGAAAGTTTTAATAGGCTGCATGGCTGGGGAAGGTTTCTCTGTCACACGCTGCTGCTCTCTATAATAACACCATAACAGCAACCTTGTCCCCTGCTTTATAGTGTTCTTTATGTAAATAGAAAAATTCTGTGTAAAATGTTTCACATAGACATTAACAGAATGTCTACTGCATACACACAGGCACAGAAAAAACATGGTTTTATGTGCAAACAAGTCCTATTTTTTCCCATTGCATTGTCTGCATTCAGACTGGGACAGAGATCAACCTTCCCTGCCATTTAAAAGCCATAAGACCATCAATCTGACCAGTACGGATCATCCGATACTTCTAGGTTCCCCTGACTCAAACACTGTCAGCTCCAGCCTGGATTTCACCTCACGTGGTTCCATGGAAAAGCTGCCGTCCAAAGAGGCCCCCTCCCACCAAGTCGTCGTAAGTGACCCAGAATGAACCTTGGTTCGATCAAGTTTTATTTCTGTATGGGCCCCTTTAATGAGCACATACCCTGCCATGTCTCCCCGCAGGATGTGGCTTCAAACGGAGTTAATGGAAGTTTCCGTGAGCAGTTGGTGACCATGAGGAACAAAGGTAAAGAGCAGAGCACACAATCAGAAAGGTTACGGAATTGATCCTGATGACTATTTCTGTACTAAACACAAAAACACATCGACGAGGGGATGTCATGTTGTTGACTTAGTTTTGGGAGAGAAACATCTTTGCAAACACTGGACTATTGTGGATAATACTGATGGACATTTACCATGTTGTGTGACAAAAATGATGTAAGAAAACCATGAATCGGATTATCATGTATCTTAAGCAACATACTGTATGTGTATATTGGTAATATAAGATGGTACAACTTGTTTCTCACTATATCTTGTTTTCCATCTCTCATGTAGAGTCAGAACCCATATCTTTGAAAAACTTAAAACGGAGGTCAGAGTTTTTTGAAAAAGGTAAAAAAAAAAAACAGGAAAAAAAAACAGTGACCAAATCAGGGTGGGTTGGCTCTTCATAATAATGATGACTTCTGTGAATTCTGGTGGCTGAGTTTTCTGTGCTTCTGTGTCATTGAATTCTTCAGATTCCCAATGGATTTTTGCATGTTTATTATCAGTCACAATCTCATGTTCAATTGATAAATAACCTATTATCAATTGATTATGAGCCGTCAGGAGTCCTCCATCATTTTGGTGCCAGAGCTTAACCTTTGTGCTGTCCTTCCTTCAGGTGGCTCAGGGTCCAGTATCAGTGCGCTGGTCTACCTCTGTGGTAAACAGGGTTCAGTGTGCAGTGACCTCTTCCCCTTTGCTTGGTACACCCTGGGACACTGACATGCTTTTCAAACCAATGGAGTCTAGTGATATTTCGGGGTAACTTAAGGAATTATCTCCTCATACACCAAAAGAGTTAACAACTGAATGTGCTGTAATCAAGAGGAGACCGGATTAAAAAATAAATAAAAAAGAATAATAAAACACTCTGAATAAAAGCAACATTCAGCTCCAAAGGCTGGAAAGCACGTCAGACACCACACCAGCGTACCAACCACAAATATAAATATTTAAATCCTGTAGTATTTGTGGGGTAGTTTTCTGAATGGTGTTCAGATGTAACTCATGGTTACACTTTGCACTTTGCTGCGCATGATGTTGAGAGCATTCCTCTTGTTCCTGGCATGCATGTTTTGAACTATTTGTTAGCCTTTCAGACCGGCTGCACTCTGCTTGTGTGCATCCTATGTGTGCATGCTGCTCATATGTGTGTGTTTTTTCTACCAGTTTGTTTGATCTTGCTCTCCTCACAATCAGTTTATTGATTTTCCTATTCAGAAGTATTGGGCTGACATCCAATCTACCTCTTCTAGAAATGGGTGATCTTGAATTGAGAGAATCAATTAGACCCAGCGGGTGAAATTCAACCTTTGTTGCTCGAGGCTTGTTGAAAACACCAATTAAAGTTTTAAATGTTGTTTTAAAGGAAGAATTAGGACTTGATTTTAAAAAACCAAGTTGAGACTTTAATAAGCCTGTCAACTTGTGTTCCTACAGTTTATGGCCCCGAGGTTAACTTCTATTCTATTGCTCTCTCTGCGCTTGCTAGAAGTATTGACTAGATGATTTTATTTTATTTTCAAGGAGGACCAGACTCTGCAATGCCAGATGTGAGTATTTTCAGTGTTTAAAGGGCCGTTTTTGTCTCTTTTGTTGTTTTTTCTATTGTAGGAGGAGAACATATTTAAAACCGATAACCGCACAATTATTACAAAGCCCAGAGCCATTATTAAGAATCTTTCATGCACTAGTTACTTCAGATGCTGGGTCACACTGCTTCTTAAAGGGGAAGTTCAGATTTTTAGAAGTAGGGTCGTATGAGGTACTTATCCATAGTCAGATGTCAGTAGATGGCCGTCGGCATGTTCCCAGTTTGGAGAAGCAGGGAGGAGGACATGTACGGAAGCTAAGAAATGTGCTGCTGTGGATGGGGGTCGCAGCTGACACATATTTTAGCATCGGAAAAACAATATGTTTAGAATATTTTCACTTATTTGCCTTGCTGTCAGACAGCCCTGCTTATGTCTCCAAATTTATCAGCCGGTTTTCACCTGGTTTTAAGATCCATCCTGAGTGGTCAGATCACAAGTGGACGCAGAATTTGAACTTGTGACCTGATTTCCCTTACCGCTCTACATAATTTGAATTAAAAAAATGTTTTTGTTTTTGTTGTGATGTGTTTGAATTCCATTTGCTACTCTTGCATAAATCATTATAACAGAAATTGCTTCTACCGCCTACAGCTTGTTTATGTCAGTGGATGCTGATGAAGGCCCAACATGTCCTTATTTTGCTGCTACATAATAATTGCTTTTAAATAACAAAATAATGAGGGACTTTTACTGAGAAGAAATTATAGTAAATTACATGTATTTATCCGTTTGACAGACACTCAGTCTTCTAGATAGCAACTGCAGACATTACAAAAAAGAGCAGGAATATCTGTAGAAATATATCCTACATATTTGTGATTTTTGATGCATTTTATGAACCTTAAAGTGAGGTTATTATTCACTGGCGGTCATAGGGGCCTGACGATACCACAAAGTCAGTTCGGGGGTCATGCAGTTGATGGCTGATGTGATGCCGTTGCCTTATAGTGAATGCCTATCATCTGTGTGTGCAGATACCTGTTCCTTCCATCACTCCGTCTTCCAGCCGCTGGTCTTGGGACCCAGAAGAGGAGCGCAAAAGACAAGAGAAATGGCAGAAGGAGCAGGAGCGCCTCCTACAGGTACATCAAGGCACACTCATGTGACAGTGACATGTTACAATATGCACTCAGTTGCCAGGTTAGTAGGTGCACATAGCTCAAGTGCGATAAATCCTACTGTCATGAAGGTTATAATGTTCAGCTTTTGTTTAACATGAACTATGGTGTTGATCCTGTTTTTGATGCTGCTACACAATATTCTAATATTTGGTCTGCACTCTTTGATACTAAACCAACACCTCTCTAAATCAGTTTCAACAAATCTTTATGACCTTCATGAAGGTAGTGTTTATTGCAGGACTGTTGTATTAGACTGCATTAGATTCAGCTGGGTGTACCTAAAAACCTGGCAACCTCACAATGAAGCAACCTCACAATCTACCCATCTGACAATGAGACGAGGCACAGAACTTGAGATGACCGACTAGGAAGTCCTCACAATCAAAGCAGACTGCTCTTAATAGGCTCAAACAGACAACTTTACAAAGCGCTCAGGCAGCTGAAAGAAAAGCATCTGTCCAGTATCCAACTTAAATGTAGTAGAATCCTGTCAAAACATTTTTCTTAAGGGTCTATTTCTGGATGGAGATCAAAGGTGTCCAAGCAGAGTGTTGTAGCCGGGAAGGCTTGTTACTCCTTCAGTCTTATTCCCCGTTGGATGCACGGCCTGATTTCATGATGTGCCAAGGAGACTTCCTGCTCTGGGCAAGCTGCTCTACTAGGTTTATCAACTTTTCAGGGTGGTTAGATAACATGTAGGTGAGCTTGGAATCCCACTGTACTGTACGGTGTGGTTGCATAATAACATCACCATGGATTTGTGAAGGTTTTTTTTGTATCTGTGTTTTTTTTTCTCTTGTTAGATTTTTTCAATGTGTGTGAAACAATGTGAGTGCTTGTTGATTTGGATGACCTTTGACCTCTCTTTCTGCTTTTTCATCCAGGAGAAATATAAGCGGGACCAAGAGAAGTTGCAGGAGGAGTGGCTAAAGGATCAGCAGGAGGTTGCCAAAAGTGTAGATCAACAAGAGGTAACAAAAGTATTCTGATTTGGTAAATTATGGCCTAATACCATAAGTCCTGACTCACAGCAGTAAATTATCTAGATGGATCCAAAGAGCTATTTTACTGTCCGAAATTGCTATAATCATGCTGCAGTTAGTGGGTAGCAGCTGGTCTCTCTGGTTTAACAGCGCAGGTCAATTTCACATAAAAGGAAAAGTGAGAGCAGAACAATGTTTAATCATGTGGATATTCACACAGGACACAAAAAACCTGTGGTTTTATTTCCTGTAATAGCAGAAATCTTTCCAGCTCTAAGTTTTGCAATAAAACTCCCTTTTGATTGGAATTCAGTTGCACTTGCTGGTTTGTCACCTTAGGGGATAACATGAGTTCCTCCACTGTTGTGTTTTCTACTGGAGGTCAGATTACTTAATGCCAACATCATGTTAAATGCTTCCTCTATTCGTTCCTTCCTTCTCTCTTTGCAGGTCGAGAGCCTGGAGGTGAACAGGCACAGCATCAGCCCACACTCGCCCCTCTCTCCCATCAACCAGCCCACCTCTCCTCTGTGGGAAGAAGAAGAGAGAAAGAGGAAGGAGGAGCAGGAGCTGCAGAGGCAAGCAGAGGAGCAAGAGCACCAAAGGCAGGCGGAGGAGCGGGAGCGCCAAAGGCAGGCGGAGGAGAGGAGGAAGCGTGAAGAGGAGGAGCGGGAGCTGCAGCGTCTCCAGGATGAGAGAATGAGGAAAGAAAGGCAGGAAGAGGAGGAGAGGAAGATGAGGGAGGAGGAAGAGCTGATATGGCAGAGGAGGAGAGATGAGGAGAGGAGGCAGGAAGCTGCGGAGAAGCACCGGAGAGAGCAGGAGAGAGCCTTTGAGCTGCAGCAGCAGTGGTCAGTAGAGACACTGCTCCTTCTTCTACCCTCACACTTTACTCACACGTCTTCCTCATCTGTCCATCATGTTGATAATAACACATTTAAGTGAGAAACATAACCTGCTTTATTGTCTGTGCATTAACAGAAGCGCAACTAATGTGTTTGCATGTGCTTTGTCCTTCACCTTTGTGTTGTAACCCTGGCCCTGCCTCTCCCTACTCACAAAAGGAATAGTGGCTCCCATGGCTTTGCCAATGTCCAGCCATCTCTGTCCTTTACTGACAGGTTAGTACAGGAGGGATTGTGTTTTCATTTGTGTGCATACATAACCTGCTTGCTTCATAACCTATTTTTTTATTGCAAAATGATGAGTTAATTAGGTCGATCTGCAACACTTTATTTTAGGTCCCCCATGCAGTACAGTATATAAATGATTCATAAATGGTCTTTTACCCACTACTGTAATGCATTTGTTTGCAGATATAAGTGTTCATGTATTTGCCAACATCTTTAACTCCTCGTGTGGGCATCCATAAGTTGAGGCTGGAGAATGAATGGCAATATACTAAAACACTGTTCTATTGATATAAAATATGTGTTCATAGGAGAATTTACACTTACTGACAAATACTGCACCGAGCATATAATCTTACAAATGAGAGATTTGTCACTCAGGTACATGATTTAACTTTTTCTTTGAAGCTGTAAATCATGTTTTTGTTCCGTTATATTTTCAACATACACTAAGGTCAAAACAAACCTGGTGCATATTAACTGTAAAGATTATATGTCCAGGTATGCACTGCATTGTTTCGTGCTGACTCCATCTGAGCCGAAACATTCAAACAGCATCTCTGTATATAGACGCTCATGAAATTGGAGCAAGTGTGTTAGGTATCCAGCTGAGATGAGAATTGCCTGTGATTGATCTGCAATCAGCAGGTTCCCCATGTGACCATTTTTCACTGCGGCATCAAAATACTTGAACTCTTGTATTTCATGGTGGTGACAAAATGGTTGTAAAGTCTGTGGCTTCTTTTAAAAGAGTTGCTCTAAGTATGATTACTTTTTTTTATCAGGCCCTAACAAGTATGTTCTTTTGTGTGACAGGACAAAATCTAAGTCATCTCCCCAGCTTGATGAAGAGGAAAAACCTCAGAGAAAAGGTCAGTTTTCTTGATTTACTGTATTCTCTATTAGTGAAAGCCATAACTGTTTTAGCCTATGCAACACTGATGAAAGCCTTTACATTGGCAGTACTAGGTCCAGCAATGCTTGGTCCGCCAGATGGTATAGGCGGAGCTAATGCAACAGCCTTGTGCTTTTACTCATTTTGTGTGAAAAGCTATTTCTGATTTCTGCTAATGTTGAAAAAACTTACTGTGGCAAAGAAGAAAGAAAAGATTGATGACTAAGGACGATGTAACTTCAAAATCCAGTGAAAATGGGATCCAAAAACACACCTGCAAATACCACGTATCGCCAGATGCCGCCAAAGAGAATAAAGAGAACTTTGAGTGTATAACTTTGAGTTTTATTATAGTTTTTCTTTAATGAAAGATGATCAAAAAGCAACAGCAATATGAGACCAGGGATGTTAGAACATTCAAATATTGGCCTGTGCTTTTCTTCATTCTGTTTTTTCTTTTTTTTTTTAATGACTCAATGTACGCATTTTGTTGCATACGTACGTGGGCTGTACTCTCCTGTAGGTGTGTATGTGCAGCCTGGGGGGATGGCTCACTGGCTGCTGGGAGAGCAGGTGTGGAGTGCGAGTAACAAACAGGCCCAGAGTCAGCAGGCTGCATCAGAGCTGGAGATGGAGAGGAGAAACATCCTCAATGCCATGAGATACAGAGAGCCAGAGAGAGGTGGGCTCGGCCCCTGATCTGCTCTCAGTGTGATGCTTTGATTAGCGGATCACTCAGTTATTAGTAATTATTTTTACCAAATCAAAACTAACAGCTGCTTGATTAAGAGCTGACCAATCAAATGGTAAATCAATGTCATCCAACCCCAGAAAATTAGATGCAACATAAACAATGAACTCGTTGATTGCAGGGTGATTTCTCTCAGGTCGTAATTTTTGTACTTAAAACTGCAGGTCTAATCAAGACTGTTTCGACATCATCACAGCCTCATTCTTTCTGTCCTATTTGTTTTTCCAATTTAAAGTCATAATCTATTTTTTGTTTCCCAGAAACATTTATTGTAACCGGCATAATGTTGAGTTGATCTCTCCTCTCTGGGTGCAGTGACGGGCAGTGGAGTAGGCGAGAAGAAGGGTCAGCAGCCCGCGTCGCAGGCTGAGCTTGAGCGGCAGCAGATCCTGAACGAGATGAAGAAGAAGACTCCGCTGCTGAGGGACAAAAGCTGGATCCGCCAGCAGGCCTCCACCACTGACCCCACCAGGGATTCCGACATACCACCCATGCGCAGGTACAGTCTATCCAGTGTGCATTAGAGTAAAATATCCCGTCTCTGGTGTGTGATGGTGGTGGTTTTAACACTTACTAATACCCTGTAGACTTGTGGTGTATGCTGACATTAAAATATTTTAGTCTGGCTACCACGCTGACCTTGCCTCGGCAAATTCGATTGGACCATTAGTAAATATTTGAACTTCAAAAGGACGGCCATAGGTACAGTTAGTAGCCAGACATTTTAGATGCCTAACATTGGTGTGGCTTGGGTTGGCTTTGCAGAGGGGAGTCTCTTGACAACTTGGACACCACTTACAACTCCTGGCGCTCATCATGGACTCCCAGAAGCAACTCCCACACCCAAAACTACACTCGGCCTCACTCTGCCCTCTCTGGCAGCATTTCTTTTTACGGTGGCGGTTTGGGTGCCCAGCGGTCGGGTTCCTCCACTCTTCCTCCCTCCTACTCCATGGGCTCCCTCCGAGGCGGGGCAGGAACCCACTCGTCCCCTTGGTCCCGACGGTCGCCCTCCCCCTCCCCCTCCTCTCCGTCACCCACCACCTCTCCAGAGCCCACGTCTGAGGCAGGCGCTCCTCAGCAGCGGAGCAGGTAAAATCAGCAATGGTGCTTTGCTTAACACCCCCAACAAGCTGCCTCTAACCTCTTACTGGTATACTGGGTTGCATAATCATAGTTCAGGTGGTGTTATTAAACCATATCTTTTGGATGGGAAGTGGTGGCAATGGTCAGCTAAATCTCAGTGTATTTCTATCAGAATTATATTGTTTTATGTGACATTATCCATCTGTTCACCCTCCTCTCCACAGTTGACACACTATACTCTATTTGTTAATTTAACCCTTATCTTGTTTTTTACAGATTTCCTCTTTAATTTCACTTGCACACACAGTGTTGTTTTGAGTTTGTGTTTTTGTGTTCATGTGTAAAAAGAGTTAAGCTAACACTTCCCAACATCTTTGCCAAATTGTTTCCATATCAAGATTATAAATGATCATTATTTCCTCATAATTTTACATCAGGAATAAAGATGGAACATATACGTTATATATGACACAAAAATATTAAATCAAATTTTTGCAGGGGGCGTGTGTGCGTGTGTGTGCGTGTGTGCGTGTGTGCGTGTGTGTGTGTGTGTGTGTGTGTGTGTGTGTGTGTGTGTGTGTGTGCGTGTGTGCGTGCGTGTGCGCGCGTGTGCGCGCGTGTGTGTGTGTCTGCATACATGTCATGCATGTGTGCTCAGCTCTCAAATCACAGCTGTGCGTTCTGTAATCCAGGTCAGTGAGTGGCAAGAAAATCTGTACGTTCTGTGACACCCCGCTGGGAAAGGGAGCAGCCATGATCATCGAGTCCCTTGGGCTCTGTTATCATTTGGGCTGTTTTAAGGTGAGAGCTGGGCTTGTGTCAGCCCCGGAGCACATCGTCGACACACCTCGGCCGATGCTCAAAAGCTAACCTGACCACTCCAGACTCTTTTTCTGTTTTTACTAACCTGGATGATCCTGCCAATTTTGACGTTCCTGTCCTCCTTTACAGCTGAGCAAAGTAGATTTTCTGTGACAAAACCTGCAAGCCAAACTAATCAACCCCTCCCTCACTTTGTCTCTTTTTACTTAATTGTTGATCCTTCCTGGAACTTTGGTCTACACTTGAATGTGGTTTCCTGCACCTGAACAGTGATCCATTCTGCCGATCTCTGTCATTTGACTCTCATTTATTCTTTCTTTTCATGATTCTCTTTCTATACGTACAATCAAGGGGCTTCTGTCTCTCCTCATCCCTCAGCTCTTGGACTTGGACACTTTAGTCCAGCTTTAAGCACCGGTTGAGTGGCTCTTTAACTCTTCCCTTTTCCTAAATTTCCCCAGTGTATCGACTGTAAGTCTGACCTTGGTGGATCGGAAGCCGGGGCTGAAGTCAGAATACGAAACAAACAGCTCTTCTGTAACTCCTGCTACATGCGATTCAAAGGTGAGTGCGTGATCACTCGATCGGCATGATGACGTGTTGTTTTCAGCTTTCTTTCGATAAACTGACGAAAACGCGGAGTGGGGTTGCCTCCATACGGTTCTCATAGGCCATTCCCCAATACGCAAAATACCAACGTCTTTTCACAACCTCATCAACTAACGTGGATGCTCAGTCGGACCAGCTAACAAAACAAACAACAGAGGAACTGTGATACCAACACACACAGGGAGAACACCATTACTCCACTACTGTATATGTTTACATATCAAATATTTGTTTGCTGCTGTGTTAATACTCTGAATGTTGAGTGCAGCTCCTTTAAGGCGAGACACTACAGACAAAATCATTATCTTTTCATGCACGGGTCAACTCTGTGATTTTGTGCTATTTTGCTTCCATAACTTCTTCTTTCAGACTAGTGGAAAGAAAACGTCCAAAATACACATTTAGGTGTTTATTTTACTGAACATTGTCTATTTTTGCCCTTAGATTTCTCCTAAATTCACCAAAAGTTAGCATCAGATAATGTCACATTTGCATATTTGACCATAAAAATTCAGAAAACTAGAAATTACAAAAATAATAATTTTAATAGTAATAAGTCATCTCCCCAGCTTGATGAAGAGAAGAAGAATAAATTATTTGTTATTTGTTAATGTCCTTATTCACCTGTAGTGTCTTGCCAAATTTATGGAATTGTATTATTCATCTTTAAAGTTTGTTTTCTTAAAAAAAAAAAATGTCTCACTCTGAGTCAGAAATCTCAACTTCATCATCATTTGCCTATTTAAACATTATATTTAAACAATATAAAATATTGTCTTAATGTAAGTAATTAACTGGAGAAGTAATATCTATTAGTTAACATTTTTACCCTATTAACCTGTAGTGTGTCCCATTATTGTAGGTGTAATGTTGCTGTTTGTTTTCTTTCAGCTGGCCAGCCAACCTCTATGTGATGTGGCTGTACTCCAGCAGATCGATGAAGAGACTACTTGTGACAACAACCCATGAGCATTAAGGTGAAGCCATCAGCTGGGACACTTGGTTTCGACATTCTTCCATTTGTGACTCTAGAAAATCTCAGTTGACTCAAAGTTGAATGAGAATTGTATTTGTGTTGTTTTCAGTGTGTGATTGAGAGGGTAAGCTTGCAAAGAAGTTATCTACTTTAACGTGTTTATATAATAGTAAAAAAAAGTATTACAGTTGTACAAAATGTAAGGGTTCAGCATGCATCACAGTTAAATGTTTTAGCCACAAAATTAGTCAAAAAACGTTAAATTGTCTATAAGATTATTGAGGCAGTGTAATGACCTTCACTGAGAAAGATTTTAAAGTTTCCAAGGTTGCAATCTCCTCTTACTCATGCTTCTGTTGGTCTTTTGGTATTAACACGTTTGTCGACCAAGGTATTCTTATCATGTGTATGTGCCTTGTCGTTTGTAACAGGGAGAAGTGATTAAGATTATAAGAATTCTTTCATAACATATTTAAAACCATCTGCTTGGATAGCACTGGAGTCTGGAGGTTTCACTGATAGATGGACGATTGTACACACAAAGCAGGTTTCCATGTGAAGAATATATAATATTGAATGGCATTGACTCACAGTAACATTTGTAAATAAAATGACTAAATGCTCATCCCTGTTGTTTGTGTTTACTTTTTTCAGCTGTGAAATTGCATAATTCTTTGTAATGCTATCCCTGTGCATGACGCAAGGCTCTGCCTGCCTCTGTAATCAGAAATCATTATATTCATCTTTCTCTGTCCGTCCCTCCCGCTCTCTGTTTCTCTGTAGTGCCACAGTCATAATGAAAGGAATTTCAATGAGCTTTTGTGCAAAGGTTCAGAGGACCTGCCTGCTCCGTGTTCTCTGAAGCCAATTTGTCATGCATATTTCATTCAGTGCACATGCATTACATTTGATTACACTTTGATAAGCTATTTTCATAATGTATTCTGTCATTTTGGCTGTTTGTAAAACCACATCTGCATACACATACATTGAATATTCATAAGGGACACTCCTGATTACCTCCCAAATGTATTTTAAGCAAGGTAAAAAAAAAAATTGTCCTCATTTCCCATGAACGGAAATAAGCTCTATTGAAGCAATATATGGAAATACGTTGGACTGAGCATAAATTGGCTCCATTTTCTTGAGGTGAAGCACAAACAGCCCCTGGAGGCAGGCATCTCAAATTCTTAGATTCCTTTATTTAGATTTTTTCTGGCACTCTCGCGGGAGAGAGATATTTTAATCCTTATGCTTCGAAAACAAGCGCGACCTGAATGGCGCCAAGCAGAGTCGAGTGACTGGGAAATATAAAACCCTTCTGGATAAATACCTCATCTTTTTCCTCCAAAGCCAAGGCCACAACCAGCCTGAGGCTTTGACGGGTAGTGTGTGTGTGTGTGTGTGTGTGTGTGTGTGTGTGTGTGTGTGTGTGTGTGTGTGTGTGTGTGTGTGTGTGTGTGTGTGTGTGTGTGTGTGTGTGTGTGTGTGTGTGTGTGTGTGTGTGTGTGTGTGTGTGTGTGTGTGTGTGTGTGTGTGTGTGTGTGTGTGTGTGTGTGTGTTTTTCTGCGGCTTAAGGAGAAACAGTATTCTTGGCTGCTCAGAAGAATAGGTTCTGTAAAGAGATGGAACACAGATGGAACAGCTTATGCTTGCTCTTCCATCCATCAGTGAAAGAATTCACAACTCTGACAACTCACTGTCAGCTTTTTTTAAACGCTCTCCCGCTGAAGGGAAAGATTCCACATTTTTCATGAGATTTCCTGTCAGGACTATGTGGATGATTTTTTCATCTTCCAATCAACACACAAGAGTGGGTCCGATAATCATGCTCCATTTCCACACTGCAGGCTTTAAGCCTAGGTGTACTTTGACTCACCAGTGGGGGGCACTCTGATCTGGGATTGTTACCCAGAAACACTGAAATGATCCTTCAGCTGCAGCTGGATGTTAACTGCTGCTGTTAGCACAACTCTTAATGAAAAGAGATGCTGCTGTGTCCTTTGAATTAAGCCACCGTAGTTTATAAGCATAAGGCGTATGCAATATGTCATAAGATTTTGTGGTTTAAGTCTATTTTGTAAATGATCTACAAGTGACACCGAATTCTGTCTCTGAGCACCATCAGTAGCTCTGCTGTTACGTTTCTCTCCTCAGTAGAAACCACATATTTGACTCCATCTTACCTTCAAGTAGATATGTTTTTGCAGCTCCTGCGAATTGCCTTTCAGAGGGAATGTTTTTCACACTTTGAGAAGCCATCAGGCACTAATTCACCTGCAGCTTGAACCGATGCTATAATTAGTCATGTAATTGCAGACAGTCTCAACAGACCTGTTGCCATGGCTTGCAGGCACTATGCATACATCTCAAAGTGCTGTCGAGGTTCAATTATCTACAGTGTAGGGATTAAACTAAGAAATTGACTTTAAGTAAACCTAAATTCCCAGGTTGAAACTGCGAGACTAGTCTCCATTCAGCATAGTATTTCATTCTCAGTGGAGAATCTTTAACTTGAAAAAGGTGCAGAAATATAATGAATAAGTGATCATGCAGTGGTTTCACACATTACAAACAATAAATATGACAGTGAAAATCCAACAGTATCAATTGTAATGCATTCGTGTAAGCTGTGATTACTTTGGTAATTATAGCAGTTTGACTCAATTTCACGTACAAGTAAACATTTTTTGCAGAGTTAATGACCCCTCTCACCAACTGAGTAGTGAATTTGAACGGTTGCGTTCAGGGAGACATTATTGTGCACTGATGGCAAAGAAATATCTATAAAGAATCCTTTGTTCCGAATGCTGTCAAGGCCATTTAAAATGTTGTAGTCTGGGATGCAAGAAGGAAGGCCTAGTCCTGACTTTCCTGCAGATTCAAATTGTATATATTATATTGTGTATTTTGTAGACGTGTAATCGTGTGGTATTTTTTAAGAATGTGCGCTGACTCTATTGTCTTTTGTTGTTTGAAGTTTGTTTTCCATCTTGGAACTTTGTGGGCAATAAAGTATGTATATGGTCTAGACCTGCTCTATATGACAAGTGTCTTGAGATAGCTTCTGTCATGATAGAAATAAAACTGAATTCAAATCTCAAGATTAAATCATTGTCAATCAATTGATAACATTATCTGCAGCTACGGGTAAATGTGCCATTTCTTCCAAGGCCGTAGTGGCAATTAAGAAGAGTATAGATTTTTGCTTAGCAGCATATCATTCCCATGGTTAAGGCGTGTATTTTATTTCAATATTTTAGAGCTGATCTTAAAACGAAATGGTTTTCCAGAGTTGTTTTCTTTAATGGTGTGTTTCCAGTGTATGCATGTGCTCCTTACTTCAGTGGATTCACAATGACACAAGCATTATCAGGGTGTGCAGTTTCATTTCTGTGGGTGCTACCTGTAGTGAATATGTTAAATACCAGTGTTATCATGTGGAATAAGATACAGACAGTACTTGGTGGTTAAAACGTTCTTTGTGGGTGGCACAGGTGGCTATCAATTGTAGATTATCAACAGATTATCCCCCATCATCCGCAGATATGAAATGTTTGGGTTTTTTTCAAATTTAGAGATATTGATCTGTGACCTTTTGTTCAATGAGGAAATGATCAGCCTAGATCCCTCCTTATCCTCATTATGGATGCTGACTAATCCCTGACTCACAAAAGGGCAAAGCCCAGGGATTCAATTTTAGAGCAGAGATGTGTGGGGGTTTTTTTTTTCAATAAGACTCGATCTATTTGACAACTGAAGGCTTAAAAGTAAATATGACACATTCAAAAGTGCAGGTTTGTTTCTTTGTAGATGATCGTTAAACATGACTCATCTTGAGCAATGCTGTCCTCCTTTCTTCTACTCGTAAGTTACTGTTTTGATAAAGGAGGGATTTTTTCTCCCTTGTTTTCAAAAGAACTGTATCTCTGCAGGGAAAGAGTCCAACAACCAAGAGAATTATTCATCCAAATGTAAGAAAAAAAAAAGCTTTTGTTTATCTTTCTTCCTCTGCGTGCAAGAACACCCCATGCAGCCATGTTACAATCACAAACAAGAACATCTGTGATTTCTCTCTGTGACCTTAAAGAACCCTCCGATTTATTTTTCGTTCCCCTACTTAGCATCTGAGGGAGGAAAAGTAGCACTGGCAATGAGATGCACTGGAGTTTCTTTTCCAGCTGGCGGGGAAGAGCAAAGAAGTGTAGAAAGTGTTACATAGCTCTGAAATGATAAGACTGAATGGTCACAGCTGGGGCACCCTGATATGCTTGAGACCGCATTATACCCGGGGTGACAGGGGACCACATTTTCTGTCCTCACATTAATTCATCCTGCTTCACTTGTATTGCAGAGCATGAGCTGGAATACTGATTCTCAGTTAAGCATTCTGCACTGTTCATCTGGTGTTGTCAAATGGGAAGATGAACGTAAGAGAGCAGTCATTTGTTGAGAATAAATCAAACGTATCCCCATCTTATTTTGCAGTACCTCACAGTCCGATGCATCTGTTCAAACATTACCTTGATAGGACGACAGATGTGTGACAGAAGCAGATGCCTTATATTTTATTGTATGTCACTTCCAGTCCAACTCCGTCACATTCAGCAAAGTGGAATTCACTTAATGAGTTGCAGCCGAAGACACACTGGTTGGTTTGGAAAGGTATTCGAGTCCACAGATGGGAACTGCAATGCTCATTTGTCACCAACTGACGGAGACATCATATTGAAGTTCATCACCTCATCTTTTACCCCCGCCCCTACCAACCGTTTGTTCTCCTTCGTCACACAGGATTGAAGTTAATTAGAATTTTATCAGAGGAAAACTTAAAAGAGAGGGCGACACACTCTCAAATCTGCCCTTCATTTGATGTCAGTGGATTCATTTTGACGTTTGCAATGCACAAACTGATACAGAGACGGACGGGGTAGCATGATGGTGATCTGCCAGACACAACATCAGACGTCATATTCATATTGGCTGAAGCAGAAATGTCTTTCACTATTTAAATGTCACTGTATACAGTAGTTGTCATTTTGGATTTTACAACATTTGGACCAGCTGCACTGAAAACATATTAATATAAGAAGTGACAGATCAAAGCACAAATGAACAGTGACAAAAAGCCTACCAGATTTTCTATTCTACAATTACCTAGTGACGTGAGAGATTTCATTGCATTTAAAATACTATCCGGGGTTGAGAGGTCCTGCAGCTTTCAGAAGAGAATTCTCTTACTAATTATACATGGGAGTAAATTTTGGGCTGGACACAAGGGACACGTCCCCCTCGATATTTAGAACATGTGCAATTTAACTGCTACAATAGAGCACAACTCATAAACACAACAATGCCTCCAACAGAGTAGGTAGTGGAAGTATACACTCTCAGAGGCAATAGTTGAAATCTTTCATAAAAGGGAAGGAAGATGAAGCAGAAAGAACCAAGACAGTATTATTATAATTATTATTATAGACACCATAATCAACCAGAATGCAGGAAATGAAAAGTTTGATGCTCAGATCCTCCAACCATGTGTTGCCAATAAATAATAATACTGTTCACTAAACCCCTGCTTGCTTTGCTTCCAACGCCAAAAGTAACATTTATTCTAACAACAATGATGTGTTTCTGTTACAGTTTAAAGCCCCACAGATTGAAACATCCTCTGTGGGGATATAATACTAGGGCAAACTAGCTCTACTCTTCAAAACAAGAACACTGTTGCTTCTTTATTTCCATGTTTTTTTAATGTACCTGGATCATCAACAGGTGAGCATGCTAGCTTTAGCTATTATATAATGTATATAGCCATCAAATGCAAAGGAAGAATAATTTTGTAGGTATTCACTGATGCTCATGAAAGAAAGCAAAGTGCATTCCCCAAAATGTTGAACTATTCCTGTGAGGTGCCCTGCACACCCACACAGGTGTTGATTAGAGCTCTACTCAGTTTGAAGCAATGACAGTGGGGTTGTCTCAGGTCTGCCAGATGTCAATCAAGCCAGGTTTAGTCTCCCACACAGTCCTGAGAAGATACACGAACAGAAGTGAAAACACCTACAGGGAAAGACTACACATGGGAGTACATTTTAAATTCAATTTCCTAATGTTCACATTTTAAAAGTTGACAAATTGATCATGTATGTTCTGAGCCAATCCTGAGGTATTGTTTCGCACTTCATTGCAATTAATAGAGCATCTAGTTATATTTGTTTTATTTCAAACCTTCCATAAAGCTGTAGGAGGAAATTGGTGTTTTGATGAATGAATTGGAAAGAGACCTTCAGAGAGACTTTAAAATGTTGTGAATTATTACATTACATTACATTTAGCTGGCGCTTTTATCCAAAGTGACTTCCATTCACACCCATGCCCAGCTAGGGAGCAATATGGGGGTTCAGTGTCAGAATCAGAAATACTCTTATAATCCCAGGGGGATTGTTAAAGGCAAAATAGTTTTTTGCCCAAGGACACTTCGACGTGTAGACCAGAGGAGCCAGGGATCAAACAGCTGATTGTAGGTATGGGGAACACCCACTCTACCCACTGAGCCACAGCTGCCAATGACTATGTTGCAGCTTAAAGAATGTAACTGTGAACATAGGAAACAGGCTGTATAAATAAAAATGTTCTCTGTCTGGATACTGTGCAGCTCAAGGATGTTTATATTCTGTTGTTGTGGGTTAACGTCTTGACGTGAGGTTAATTGCATTTCTGGTCAAAGTTAGATAGATATTGTGAATAAAAACAAAAGTCTTTCAAATGATTTGATTACACTGTGGTTAGTGAACCTTAATGTGCAGCTCCAGAACCCATTAGGAAAATATTTATGTCACATACACAGCGCAGGGGCAAATAAGGTTGGAACGAGAGAGTGGTAATGCAGAGCAGACAAAAGAGAATCAGAACTGTTAAATTCATCTCTGGCAGGACGGTGTCACACTCTATATATTAGGGAGCTGTGGAGAGCGTTAGTGCATAAGTGTTACTCAGTCACCGCTGGATGTAGTAATGCCAGGACCCGGCTTTGCTCCTCTCTCTCTCTCTCAGTGTGTGTGTGTGTGTGTGTGTGTGTGTGTGTGTGTGTGTGTGTGTGTGTGTGTGTGTGTGTGTGTGTGTGTGGGTGTGTGTGTGTGTGTGTGTGTGTGTGTGCGTGCGTGCGTGCGTGTGTGTGCAAGTGTGTGCAAGTGTGTGCATGTGTGTGTGTGTGTGTGTGTGTGTGTGTGCGTGTGTGTGCGTGCGTGCGTGCGTGTGCAAGTGTGTGCACGTGTGCGTGCGTGTGTGTGTGTGTGCAAGTGTGTGCATGTGTGCATGTGTGTGAGGGAGTGACTGAGTGAGTGAGTAGCCATATGGGCAACTCAGTAATCCTCTGGATAGCCTAAAGCCAGCCTTGGACTGAAACAGCGCGATTAACACACACAGACAGCAAGACCATTCCCTTTCTGTGTTTCAAATGGTTATGTAACGCATGAGAATGAACCATGACAGAGGCGGAAGTATATATCTGGTGTTTTGCCACTTTATAATGTGCTATACTTCTAAGCGTATGAAGGTTTTGCAACCTTTCAAAAGATTTGAAAAGACTGGTACAAAAATAAAGACAAGCCGTTGAAAATGTTCCCTTAACGGTTCATTTGTTTGTTTGTTTAATCTGCCTTGTTATAATCCTTCCTTTTTAAAATACGTTCTTTTAGTGGAACTCTAACCACTTTAGGCAGAACAGTCTGTTGTGCAGATTATGTAATGATTCACAATCCTGGAAATTTTTGGGTGGTATCTTCACAGTTGAATGCACTCGTTGTAAGTCACTTTGCAAATGTTGAATTCAAGTGTATTACTGACAGTTTGGTTGATAAGCTAGTCCTTCATTAGTCCCACCATGGGTGACATGGGCAGTGTTACAGCTGCAAAGGGGATGTTGCAAAATCAAGAAGCAACTGTAAAACTATATACAAGATATAATAATTAAAACACATAAAAGAAGGGAGCAAAACAGTAAAAAAAAAAGAATAATGATAATAATAATAATAGGATACATATCTACAGACAAGGGTGGTATTTGAACAAAGATGCATGAGACAGTCTTTTAGAGCCAGTTTCTGTTCATTATTTATCCGTCTGACCAACGTCTTTTGTTTCACTCTTGTAGCGCTGTCTTCAGCAAACAAGCTCTAAAAATTCACTGTACACGACAGTACTCAGCACCAACAGCAGACACAGTTGAAGACTTGTGGTGAACTTAGTGGAGCATCTGGCAGCTAAATAGAAACGTATTTTTCTCGGTAGTTGGTGGAGACCAAAATCGGTGCTAAAGGGACTTCCATCCACCAGGGGGACAGGAACCCGACTCGAAATGAATGCTAATGTTGCTCCCTGTCTCATTAAAAAAAAAGATATAAATGGAGATGGCTTTTGAACAGCTCAGTTAAACCAGCTTTTGGGATTATCCCTACAGCTATGTAAAAGAAAATCCAGTACAATGGATGATATCAATTTAGAGGTTCTTCCTTTTTTTGGAAATGTGGGGGATTTGCTGCTGAAGCAGGAAATGGATCCGATTTTATGTCTGGTAGAATCGGAAGACATTTTTTTAGTATTTTTTAAGCTTCTGGTTTATGTGGAACATCTCTATGATGATGTGTAAAGACCAAACTCATGACACATCAGTTTGAAGCTTATTTCTGTCAGTGCATCTTTTGACAGTGTTGTCTTCAGTGTGCGTATGCTTTTTAGACAGCAGTATGAAGGGTGTTCTCCCCTACGCTCATGTGCTATGTTAGGTTTTGACTTTGACTTTTACCCTTTCATCTCAGACATCTGTAACATGCTCTCAAAGTGAGTTTTTTGACCCATGGCTGGCCATGCTGTATGTTATTATTTTACTTTTTGATGTTAGAACTGTTTCCGCCCTCCTGGGGCAAAGAGTTTTCTTGCTCTGACAAATCCCTCTTTTTATGTTGACTGTGGGTAGATCCAACCACCAGGACAGCAAACATGTAAATTCAAATTCTTGTAAATATAGCAATTATGATTTCCGATGTTTTTGTTAGTGTCAGTTTCTTAGTAACAGGCCTACACAGTTTAAGTGCATGGTCCCATAATTGCTGAAATAAGTTCAATCTGTTCCATCATCATTTCAAATCAAATCAACCTTTATTTATATGGCGCTTTTCATACAGAAAAGTATCGCAAAGTGCCTCACAGAGATGTACAGAAAAAGAGAAACGTCAAATAAAATCAGGAGAAGAAAGTTAAAAGAACCCAACCCTCCCACCCCCACAGTCATGCACGGAGACATACACAAATATGTATACGTTCATACACACATTCACACATACACGCACAGCCACGCTGACACACAGACACACAGACACCCAGACACACACACTCACACCTACACAAACACTAGCTGTCACTACAGATACATGGCCGGGCAGCGAGACCTGAGGTACAGAGGAGGCAAGAGAAAGCTACCTTTGGGCGGCCAACCACACTGGGAGAGATCCTAGTCCAAGGTCGCAGGGAGCACCGCCACAGAGATCACCCAAACCCGGGCAGCTAGAGGGCTCTGCACCTTGGTGCGGAGCCTCCTGTCTGCCCTGTCTGCCGGAACTATCCACGGGACAGCACCCCCCGCGGCCAGACCAGAGACAACTCCCAAACTGGCAGGCCCCCTGAGGAAACACTGGAGATTAAAAACGGTTGCCTAAAACAGTAAAGGGTTAAAATATGGAGGCTAAAAACACGAAGGACTAAAACATAAAAGCATAAAAGCACAGAGGCTAAAACATGAACTAGAAAATAAAAGCATAAGAGCATAAGACATGAGAGGCCATAAAAAATAAAAGCATGAAGGCTAAAACACAGGGATTAAAACAGTAAAAAGGATTAAAAGTGCTCTGATTAGCACTGCCTAAAAGAAAAATAATAGCACAGTTTCTAGCTTATTCTCAATGTACATTCTGATTTACCTCTCGTTGCCTTGACTTTGTGTCCTTATGAAGAGACACAAGACTGTGGAGTGAATAGATTCCTGAAAAGGCGGCAGGCCAGTCAAAATGGGACTTTATTGTTTCCACTGCAGCAAGCGGGTAATATTTCATCTGAACAGCACCACTAGAACGTGACGCTGTAAGTCCAGTCTTTTGTTTGCAGCCCATTCAACATCATTATCTCCCTTGCAGAGCTGCAATTACTGTATGGTGAATAGCTTTCCAGAACCCATCATTTCCTGCACTGTAAGCTTCTTGTTTTGTTCGCGCTACAACAGAGGAGCGGAGCTATTGTCAATATATTGATATTAACAGTTTACACAGCAGCAGCACTGGAGAAGGTTTTGTCCCTGTGCCATGTATATACAAAGACTAGAAATCAATAAGAACTTCAGGGATGAAATAGTCCTGACAGTCTTTTGACATATCAGAGAATTGACATCAGCTGCAGTCATTTCTTAGAAGAGACCATAAAAGAGCCAGATATCAGCAGCACGCTGTACACCCACGGGGTTAGACTTTTAGTAATTTCATTTTTATTTTAAGGCTGTAACTGAGTGAGCTAAATTTTTGCTCTCGAGTCCCAGGCGTACAGGGCGTTGATACGCCAGCTGCTATCTTCTTCATACTTGACTGCAGGTCCGGGGGGGCGGGGGGCGGGGGGCTGGGGGCTGGGGCTGGAACAGGGTGCCCCTTAGGGATTCCATCCGAGCCCTCGCTCCTAAATCACTGTTTGAAAATTTGTTTGTTTTGGATGAATGCTCATCATTTATATTCACATTTGGAAAGCTCTCAGTGGAGATAGGAAATGAAATTCCAATTTCCTCTCACATTCATGTTAGTTTAATATAAATACAAAACCTTTGCCGTTCCACCATAGGGGCAAAGGTATATCATGTGCTCTCTGTTGTATTGTATTTGCCAAAGGTCTCATTTCTCTCCCCATTAAATTCTGACTGTGCATATTCAAACTATTCCCTTTATGAATCCATGTCCTTAGATTATGTTGTCTTAATTTAACCCTGTTGCAGACATTAATGTATAAACCTCTCTACCAGGTTCCATCATTTTCCCGTTGATAGACTTAAGCAGAAATTCCACTGTTGGGAAACAGGTTGATATACTCAGACCACCAGTTGCCCCCTGGCTGTGTCTGTCTGTTTGCAATGCACCTCTGTTCATCATTAAACCCCGTAAGTGCTCCGGAGTCGTGCACAAAGCAAACAGAAAAGCTAAGCTTATTAGAGTGTTTGGCTTGTTAACTTGCTAAGTGGCAGGGTGTTTGCTCTTGGTTATCATGAAAAACATCACTTACGCCCATTTGTCTTTAAACTCAATTTCATGCTCTCCTGAGCTGATACTTTGTCCTTAGGAGGAGAAGATATGAAGCAGTTTGGGCAGAGCGGGTCATCCCTGTGTCACGCACCATACATGTGCTTTTTTCTGTGTCTGTGAAGGAAAACCTATTTGAGGAAAAAAACTAGAGCAATAGAAATGTCACTGTCAGAGTTTTAAGATCATCTAGAGCCCTAAGAGCGCTCCTGCTGTGGTAAAAATTGCACTTTTTCCTCTTGTATTTTTAAGAATTTGAAGTGATATATTGTACCAGTGGCAGGCTATATTTAGAAAAGAGGGCACAGTTGTGCACATCGTGTGCTGTTCTAACTCTTGCCCTAATTATCTTGAATGGGAGTTTAAGTGGAGATCAATACAAATTTGTTTCAGTGACATTTTATGTCTTTGATATTTGTTGTTTATTGAGTTGGAAGCTCTTGTTTCATTACTTTGTTTATTTAGTAAGCTGATCTTAACATAAAGGCTCAGATGTCGTGCATTTTACATACACTATACAGAAATGTGATGATTTATGTATTGGATCCCCGTTTTCACCTTCTGCATTGATTTTTAACCACCTTACATTTCTCATAGGTGACACATTCTCTATTATGAAATGTGATTACTTTTTTCTGACACTTAGTGACCTAAAGGGTCTGCTTCTCTACTCGACATTATACTTACCTATGGGGCTACAAAACTTATTTCCAACGCACTGTTGCCATGGTTACCATAGATGCAATGTTTCAGTTATGGATGGCTCTTTGATTTTTCATCTTTTGTAAGCTATAAACTGGTCTTTTCTGACTCTTTTCAGAAAAAAAAAACATCTACAGTGTTCACAAACTCAGTTGTCCGACATCGAACCAAAACATTTTCTAGCAAATTCTCTTCTTGTGATGTTAGTGCAACACTCCCTTGGCGCTGTTCAATTATTTTGGAGAATAATCCCTTTTCTTAATTAACAACGCCACTAAGCCGGGCAGTTTTTTGATAAAGGCCCCCTTCTCATTGTAATGCAAACCACTTGAGGATGTTAGACTGAGCATGTTTCTCGAAACCGCTGATTGATTTCCAAGGGCTTTGGCTCTATATGGCTCTACATGAATCATACCGGCTATTTCAAGCTTTCAGATCTCACTGGTCGTGAAAAAAAGCTTCAGTTATTTTTCTACCAAGTATGATTCTCTTATTTTTAAACACAAGTATTTTGTCTGATTTAGTCTGGGCAACTTTTGGTAACTTAAAGGAATTGTTAATTGAATTGTTGTTTTTGGAAATAGGCTTATTCGCCCTCTTGCAGAGAGTTAGATGAGAAAGTCCATTCCATCTTTATATATGCACATTTCACATACTGCAGCCTGTTAGCTTAGCATCAAGAATGGAAACAGGGGTTGTCTGGCATCCTCACAGTGAAGAACAAGAACAAGATCCCTGGAATTCACTTATCCTGGCCAAGAAATACTGCAGTACATAATCAACCTCTGAATCCACAATAGCTGCTTTTAGACTTTTGGTTCTTGCAATAATAATAATAATAATATAAGATAAAAGTGTTAATGAGTGCTCTTTAGAGGTGCTGGTAGTTAGATTTTGCTACCTTTGGACAGTGTCATCCAGCTAAGCTCAGCAAACTGACTGACTGCTGGCTGCAGCCTCGAATTGAACATACACATATGAGAACGGCATCAATGTTCTCATTTATCTCAGGAAAAAAGCATTTTCGCCAAAATGCCAAACGCTTAAAACACTAAGAGTGGTGAACTTAGTTAAGTGCATGTAACATTTACAGTGACTATTAGGGCAAGTAATAACAGTACATTTTTCTCATTAAACAAAGCAGACAACATCAACGTTGGTAGATAGAAAGACGGTGTATTTGCATGTTGTTTCATCCCACATATTTTTGTGCTTATTAAATCTCCTGTGCCCTTTTGTAATCTCTACCAGCCAGCCCGATTCACTTACTGAGGAGTGGCAGCTGTTGACCTCTTCTATAGAATAATAGAAAGAACTCTGATTTGAGATGGCTGGTTCTTCTTCAACTGTAGGCCGTGCCAAATCAGCTATCTGCCCGATGATTCACAGCTGGAACACAGCTGCTGTAGTTCCTCCAAAACACCACCCTCCGTCTTCCTGACAAACCTTCTCCAATCTAATGAGTAATCAATACCACTAATATGCTATCCCATCTGGCCTTATCCTGTCTATGTCTAGCATTGGGTCAATGGCTGCCCAGGTAGGGAGAGATAAGCTGTAAGTGAGCAGGATGAGGCAGAAGATCATCCCTCGGAGAAATTGGTTGCGTACCTCAGTCCTGTAAGGGGCTGGTAGGAGGGGGATAGAAATACCTTCCACCATGGTCTTTTTTTCTACCCTTCGAGATCAGACCGCAGATGAGGTTTGAGTGTACAGACACATCTGCTCTCTGGTAAGAGTGAAAAGGAATGTATAAAATGCAGGTAATGCAGAAGACCCTCATTAACCTACAAATCTTTCATACAGCTGAACCAGCAAAATGTTTTCTTCTTTTATGATCAAAAAGGTTTTGTCGTTCAGTAAATCATCACCCATCAATATCCTGACCAGTCATGGTCAAAACAGGCTCAATTTATTCAGTATGTATGTAGATATTACCAAACTGTACTTTTAACTGCTCTTAGGTGCTGATGACAGCATCAATTGCTTTCCACGTTTGCTGGCACTACCATTAGGCCATTATATAATTTCTTTATTATATATTGGTCTTGTTCCCTAATGGCATCACAGGAGAGGGAGCCAAGCTGACAACTAAGTGTCAGTCAGCTATTAGTAAAAGTTAAATCACGTTCCACCATGATCCAATGAAAAGGTCTATTTCAGAACACACGATATCATGGCACATTGCTGATAAACACGGCGCTGCAGCAGGATTTGTTCCTTGATGAGTCACTGTAATTCATCTTAAGCCCCCTCAGCATTTTAAAGTCATATCTGCGTCTTATCATTCTGCTGTTTTCATTCAATATTTCATAGCCGATTGTGTGGTGGATCAAGAGTTTCTCCAGTTTAAATGATTCCTTGTAACATCCAAAGGATATCCTGGGAGACACTTTCACATAGAAGTGATTTTTCTCCTCCATAAAACAAGAGCTCTTACAACATGCTGAGTTTCATAAGATCACTTCATGTACATATTCACTTAAATCTTTTTAAAAGAAAAAATGCATGTCCAGGACTGCTAAACAGACTTTAAATTATATCAATAATGCTAAGAAAACATGCCTGCTAACAGTAGTATTTTAGGGCAGAAATGAAGCAACATGATTGCCTACAACACTCGGAGAATTGTACTCGGAAACAGAGACCGGTAATTAGGTCCCTGTAAATTCAATTGACTTCCTCACAGATTCAAGCAAGCATTAATTGTAAGGGTTGAACTGCACAGTACTTGTCAGTTAGTTAGAAGTGGATAATAATTTTGGTTGAATCACCAATAATTGTCTCCACTAGTGAGTGAAGCTGTCATCAGCATTCAAACAGTGCTAGGGCACAGACAGTGCCTCGTACTGAGGAGAGCGATTTCTCCAGGAGCTTCATACATATTCCAGTGCCAAACAAACATACTACAACAAAGGAGATTTGGAGCACTGACTTATGTAGGGGTGAATTTTGATGCAACTGCAAAAGTTGAATGCTAAGAGTTTACCTGTAACAGTTACTTATTAAACTAATTCTGCTCCACCTCCATGTTGCTGCTGATAATCTGCCGGCCATACTAGATTACTGTTGCATAGGCCTAACATTACCTTACATCACCGGCCTCCTTCACCTCATGCTCTCCTCACCTCACAACTGTCTGTCCGTCCTGAAGCATATAATTTACATTAATGTGAATGTTTCCTCTAATTTTATGCATGCTGATGATGCTGACTGATTACTTCTGAATCTATCTGAGCACTGACTGTATCTCTCCCCCAGGACCATGATGATGCTTATCTCTGTCAGCAGTCAGGATAGTACCCAGCAATCTGTGGACCTTTCTATCCATCAGTTTCACTGGAACAACAAAGGCAAGACCAAAGGCCAGTCGTAAGTAATGAAGAAGAGAACATGAGGGTGTCTCAGTGGTAATTGATTGTATGGTGTAGGATATAAAAACCTCCAGTAGGGTTATTCTGTTGACCTAATGGACCTGAAAATGGTGGCAGCTGACAGACACAATCGATAGTCAATAGGGGCAAAAAAGGCAGCACAGAGACAGAGAGAAAAGAGCTGGTCGAGAACAGTGGATGCCAATCTTTGTGGCTTGTGACCTTTTTGAAGTGAAGATAAATGTGTCTACTTACGGCCCCTCGACACAGATTGCATATTATGGGGGTCTGAAACTCACAAAAGGAAAAAAAAGGTTCACAGGTGAGGGACAAGTATAACAAAATTAATCAGTAAACTAGAGACCATCTTGGGATGACGCAATGCCAAATTGGGCCAGAGGCTTAAGTAGGAGGGCAAATGCCCCTTCCCACTTTCCACCCACTTACTTCCAGCGCCCTTGTTTGAACCACACCCATCTTTGAACTTGGCCTTCAGTTTGATCTCAACAACAAACCTCCCTGCCTGCCATTTTTGTTGGCTTACCAATCAGCAGAGTAAAATGCATAACAATGCCAAGATATGTGCATTCATTGTTTGGTGTTCTTTTTGCGTCGTTGGTCCGTTCAGCTCAGATGCCGTGTCGTGTGTCTCTGGGTGAGGTATTGTTGTTGTGAGAGTGTGACTTCTGTGAATCCTTCACCCTGGATCATGTGAATTCACAATGTTGTTTTGTAAGTTTGGGTTTCGAGAGACACCAAATTTTGGGTCTCAAGCAGAAAAAGTTTGAGAGCCCCTGATCTCTTCCCTATTTTCCTCACACTAGGGCTTGCTAACGTTGTCAGTCTCAGCCTATATGTAGCTAAAATATGCTTTGTCTTTCTTATTTTCTGTTGCCAATCCTATTGTGAACACTATTGTGACAATTATCTTGCAACCCCTTGAGGTTTCCTGGCCCCTTGGTTGGTCAAGGAGAAAACCTCCAGTATAGTTTTATCAGCAGGATGTTTTGACAATGAAACTATAATAACTTAAAGGTCCCATATTCTTCTCATTTACAGGTTAATTATTTTTGGAGGGGTATCTACTAGAACATGTGTACATGCTTTTAATGTTCAAAAAACACTTTATTGTTCTCATTATGTCTGAATTTACCTTCTGTCTGAAATGCTCCATTATAGCACCCTTCTCTTTAAGCCCCACAAAAACAGTCTGCTCTGATTTGTCAGTATTTCCGCATCTTCCGCATCTGTGCTATCAGCATCTCTGCTTAGTCCTTGCAGCTGGAGAATGACTTTAATGGCACTTTAATCATTTTAAATTATTTATATATCACCTGAACCTGATTTATAATCATAAAAGACATGCAAATCTTGGACCTTTTTATTTGAAATAAAACGTGATATTATCACTATCTCCCTGGAAATAAAAAACAAATAGCAGGCATATTGTTTATTCTGCCACTCTATGACCTTTACATTTCCAGAAGAATGTCCCTGAATGGCTGCGGTGTTTTTTTGAAATGTCACCTGTCTCAGTGTGAGCTGTGCTTCGTAGTAAAACAGGAATGTACTGAGTGACGCTCTTCAGACCACCTGTCGCACTGTCGTCATCAGCCACAGTGTGATCTGTGACATCAGTGACAGCCAGTTATTTACCGCTTGGCAACATCTTCATGGGTCATCTAATGCTCATGCAATTAAACCTGGACCCAAGATAATTAGTGCACCGAACAAAAAGAAAATCTGTATTAAAGAATACATAGTCAACACATTAATAAATGACAGAATTTAGCATGGCTCTCCACACTGCAGAACATCAACTAAACAGCCAAATCAAATTTGTTCTTACATCCTTCCCCTTCCCACCATCTCACGTAATCCACCACTTGAATTTGATCCAGCTAAAATGATGAAAAAGATGCTGCACATCACACTTAACCCCCTTAACCTACTGCCATTTCCACACAGCAATGAGCTCTTAGAAGTGACTTCAGTTATGACACTACAGTTTAGTGTGCTGGTAAAACACAACCATGCATTAGTGATGATTTCAGAAGTAGTGATGGATGTCACCACCGTAGTCAGGCAGGTCAACTGTTTCACTACCAGCCACACAACCAAGCTGCTTTTCTGATGTACTGTGGTGGATCCACAGGAACAAATAGACGTAGACTTAGACTTAGACTTGGACTTCTCTTTATTGATCCTTTGGGATGAACTCCCCCAAGGAAATTAAGTTTCCAGCAGCTTACGAAAACACAAGGGAGGTATAAAAAATACAGAATAGGATAACTAATAAACTCTTAGCTAAAGAAACACAGAAAGTATAAAAAAAAACAATAAACAGTAGGCAATAAACTCTTGAGGTAGATGTGAGAATACAGGTCAATTAAAATTCACAGAATGTTAAATCAGATAAGTTACATGTAGAGGAAATGTATAAGATAAAATATGTATCACTGTATATGACAGAAATGAGCATTAAGATTAAATTATTGCACTTAAGTGGTGGATAAAATTATTGCACAAAAAGAAGAAGAAAAAAAAGAAGAAGAATCAAAGTCAATACACACATGGTATTTGACTGCAGACTGCTGAGTCTTCTGCATTAATGGCCAAGACTGATGCACAGTTAATGGTTTCTCTATCAAGTGGGGTCATTGACTCATAATAATAGGCCTTTTCAAAAATCCTTGCATATGATTGGATAAACCACTTGTCCATCATCTTTAGGCGGAGTCAAGACAGAAGCAAGGCAGAAAGAAAGTCATCTGGCGAGAGTCAGGTTAACAATAGCTAGGTATTTTCATTCAGTATAATTACATTTTGGACACACACATACGTACAGTATATATATATATATATATATATATATATATATATATATATATATATATATACATGACATTCAGCAAAAACAGTCCTTCACATGCCATTACAGTCTGCTGATGCATGTGTGGCATTTGTCATTAAATCATTAAATGACCTAAAATAGTCTAAGGGACAAGGTTGAATACTTCAATATGTGCGAATCTCTATGTATCTTACACTTGTACAATGCCTTTCTTGCATCAAAATAACTCCACTGATGGTTGCCAGAACATGCAGTCTAAGCTTTGCCTCGAGGTTGGAGCTCCAGTGGCAGACCTTCTGATTTTGATTTTTTTGTCATACAGAAACTCGTCTCTTTGCATCTCTATCTAAAACTGCACGGATGATGATTAGATAGATTTTCATTTTCATTTCTGCTTCAGTGTTTCAGTGACAGACGTTTGAAGGCATATCATAAGCTTTTACATCTTCATCCGTATCCTTGGTAACCAACATAAGCCGTGTCATATATGTTAATTGCCCAGAAAAAGAAGACTCTCAATGTATGCCATGTGAAAACTGAAAGCTATCTGCGCTAAATTACGTTTATCCGACCTAGTTATCTAATCAAGCTGTAACCTGTAAACATGTCCTGCAGAGGAGGCGGACATCTGTCGAGAAAGAGTCAAGCAGATGTTAGATATTTAGTGTTTACTAAGCCTGTGTTTCTGTAGCTCTCTGTGTTACATCATCGCTTTCCTTCTTTATATTTTATTTCGAACATGTGAGCAAACAACACAAAAAAAGAAAAAAAGAAATAACAATAAATGAAATGAACAAAAAACCTATGGACAAACTTAATGATGCACTCCTCATACCACATATTTTTCATAAACACAAATTAACTCTTACATGGCCGAAATGCAGTAGGGGGAAGTATATACTTAATATATATATATACTTCCCCCTACTCCATTTTAATATATATAGTATATATATTAAGTTTAAGTTGATCTGTTTGCTCTGAATCCATATTGACTGTCAGTTAGCAAATTGTGCATCTCAATAAAACTGTGTAGTCTTTCACTGGATACTGTACTACCTCATGCACAGCTCGTGCTTAAATTCAGTGCTGCAACATTTCCCTGTTTTAATGCTGGCTTTGATGGATATCTCCTGCCTGTCTGTCAGACTGCCAGCCTGATGTAGCTCCTCAAAGATTCGAGTCAAGTACATTTTATTAATATAGCCCAATGTAAGTGCAAAAATGAAAGGCAAAAATCACCCAAAGGAAGCATAATGTACCTGTATTGTGTCCCTGTCAGCTGGTTTTGATTTAGTGTGTTACATAATATCTGTTGGGGCTTCCATCAACTCCTCCGGTGTTTATTCTTCTTCTACAAATAGAGGATTGTCAGACAGCCAGCGCGCAGATGAGCCTTGCTGCAAAGCTCAAGTTGGATGAAATCACCTGTGAAATGCTGTGTTCAGAAGGTTTTTTTTCCACTAGTTCTTACGTCGCACATGTAGACTGGATGGGCATACTCCCAGGCCCCCTCCAGGATCCTTGCGAGAGTGAAGAGCTTTTCCGTTGTTCCACGTCCAGGATGGAATCTGCTTTGCTCCTCTTCAATCTGAGGTTCAACTACAGGACGAACCCTCCTTTCCAGCACCTTGGATTAGACTTTACCAGGGAGGCTGAGTAGTGTGACACCCCTGTAACCTGCGACAACCCTCTGGTCCCCCTTTTTAAATAGGGGAACCACCACCCCGGTCTGCCACTCCCTTGGCACTGTCCCAGACTTCCACGCAATGTTGAAGAGACGTGTCAACCAAGACAAGTGTTAGTCTGTGTTATATAAGAGAAATAAATCGATGTTCTTAATTGGCCTTCACTTTAAAACTCTATTGTCTTGTTTTCATTTAGAGGTACAAGGGAGAATGGGTAATCAATAAGAAAGAGAAGAGGAGAAAGGTTTGTGCAGAAATATAAGGATGCACTTAAGAGTGCATCAAATTCTCAGTTTCAGATAGATTTGAACTGTCCACTGGGTTTGGATACAACTCAATGCATGGTTTTCTATGAATGACAACTATGTCTACAGTCATATCCTCAGATACTCTCCATATAGATAGAGGCAGAGTTGCGTCTGTGCTTTTCTTTAAAGGGTAGACATTACATGTGCAAACACACATAAAGTCCTCAGGGTATTTAGACTAAATGATGTGTTCTGTATTTATTTTAGACCACAAATAATCAGTTTGAATCTGTTGGCTTTTACAGAAAAATCCCTTCTCAGCATTCTGCCCAAAAGAAATGTGCAAACTCAAACAAAACCAGCAAAATGGTTCTTCTTAATCACTTACTGATGATATGCTTTGGAGTGTATCCTTTTACATGAAAACCAAACCAGCTTTTGAAAGTTGGTTGTACTTTTCGGAGGAATTCGGAAGACTTTTGCAACATAGCATGACTAAAGGTATTTGTAATCAATGCCAAAAGAGAATCTAGCCACATTACAGCCATGGGTAATGTTTTGCATTTTCCACTTTTACTGCATAAAATAATCTCTAAAAGTCCTTTTTATTTATCCTTTCATCCAAGTCATTGTAAAAGACTTTACAATGTGATATACAGTATAAGAGTGTGAGCTCAACATGGATCAGCTTCTGCCGTAGCTGATCAATGTTGAGCTCACACTCTTATACATCACATCAGCGTTGGGTCTTCATTGCCTGCATTTTAGTGAATTTTATGCACCAATTTAAGGTGGAAATGTCTTTATTTATGCAAAGAAAAACAAACTTCAGTCAATTATGATGCAATACAGTTTAATGCTGTTAAGGCTCTCAGATATGTATTGCTTCCAAATAGTTATTCTCCTATAGATTCACTTTCTCATTTAATGTTATCTCTGCTGAGACAACATATACATATGTAAGCATTATTTACTTTTTTGGGGGGGAAATAACCTTTAAATTTGCATATGGCACCTGTTCATTTCAATGATACATTATTTCATATATAAACCCTGTGACTTTAATAGCTCATATGTGTTCAAGCAAAATCTCTGCTCATATTCAAAACTTACTGGACCTTCAAAACATATCTCACAAATTCCCATTTAGGACTCTCTGCTCTTTATCTGAGGTATAAAACTAAAACTAACTGAAAAAATGTTTTACCATTGTGTAGCTTGTTGTAAACACAAATGTTAAGTTCACCACCTCTGATAAAGTGCAGCTCACAGATGCTTCCCCAAGCTTTTCAGTGTGAAGCACTTTACCCTGTTAGCACAGTATTTATCATGTATTATACTCTACCAGTAGAGCTGCTGCCGTAGTTATTCCCAGAACTTCACATGACAGAGCAATGCATCAATACATTAATCAAGCCTATTTATAAACTCAGATGTAAGCATACTTGATACTTTAGCCCTTTTTATGCTGCTGCACCCTGTAATCTGTCTTCTGATCACAGAAAGGCTTACAGTATTTTCAAAACCAAGCCATATGTGGAAAACCTGAAATTACAGTAATGGCTAACAAAACCAAATCCTCTGAATTTCTGTGAATACCACTCTAATGGGAACCACATTCATCCATGGGCGGCTGTGGCTCGGCGGTTCATCCCCGGCTCCTCCAGGTTGCATGTCGAAGTGTCCTTGGGCAAGACACTGAACCCTGAATTGCTCCCTGTGCTGTGCATGGGTGTGTGAATGTGGTGTGAATGGTCAGATTAGATGGTATGTAGATCCATAAGTGTGAATGGGTAAATGTGACAAGTAGTGTGAAAGCATCTTGAGTAGTCAGAAGACTAGAAAGGCTCTATATAATTACATGTCCATTTACCATTTACCATTCATGCGGACATAACCCTGTCATTGTGGACTAAATTGTCTCTCACATGGTGACTCAGACAACTTCTAACAGCCTCCCAGATTCACTGAGAAAAGAGAACCACCTCAGACATTATACTAATGTCTAATATTATCATATATTGAAAGTATGATGGAACAAATGCAATACGACCACGTACAGATGCTAAATGACAAAAAAAAATAGGTACAAAAGTAACAAAAAACAGTCTATAAAGACGCAGAATTATTACTAATAGATGACCATGTAAAGAAACAAAACGATGACATTTCCAATGTTTGAAAATAGATTCAAAACTACCACAAAACATGCAAAACAATTACAAAGACATATCAAACAACTAAAAATGGCCACAAAGAGAAACAAAATGACCACATATAAAACAGTCTAAAAATAAGTGCACAATGACCACAAAGTGACCCAAAATGACTCCAAATGAATCTGGGTGTCTTGTTCCTACCTAGACAAGGTGGGGGCCTCTTACATGTCTGTGCCCAGGGGCCCATCGTCTCATAATCCGTCCATGATGATGCCTCATTGATACATTTGATACATTTTAGTTGGAAGCACAACTATGCAGAGATAAAAAAAAAAAAAAAAGTTCCCTGTTTTTGATGCAGGGATCAAATAAGAAAAGGCATAAAAGGGTATCTGCAATCACGTCCAGCCACACACAAATTAAAACCGCGCAGAGCTTCAAGCAGATAACAAATATCTTGCTTGCTTAAAAGGACATCTGATTTGCAATAATACTAGGAATGCTGAGAACACTCAAATGAGAGGCCTCCATGTGAAACAAGCTGCCTAAGTATATAAAGCAGCTGTGGAGGGAACATTTTCTATTTGATGAGTGTAATTTTCAAAAGAATGTAGCTGGCATGGAAGGTGGGAGGTTTAATGGCCACATGAATGGATAGAGCAGCATCTCGTTTAGGTGATCAGGGCTCATTACATTAGTATAGACGCTGCTGGTCACAAATGATGACATTATTGCAATTGTCTAGCAGAAGTCTGAAATAAAAGGAGTCTACAATAAGGGTGCAATGCACATTAGAAACTCTCAAGAATATCGAACACACGCTCAGCGATCGCGTTTGACGTATTTGAGATGTGCTCAGTGATGTTACCGGTGTTATAACAATATAAGCAGGGGCATCATTCCCAAGGCTTAGCAGGACATAGTGTGTTTCTCTCATATTTTGTCAAATATTTTTGTTTCTGTAATTCAAGTCTCTCATCTCAGCGCAGACAGATACAGTAGCGGCTACGGTGGCTCAGGGTGCACCAAGTGTCCTGGTCATGTCAAGCTCTCATTTCGCAAGCATAGCATTGATTCCTTCAGTGAGTTGAGCATGTTTTTTTCCCTCTTTGCCTTCTTTCTTACCCTTTCTTTGCAGTAATTGTAATGTACATTCAACTGAAGCTCAGGTGGAAAGACCCTTTCATTCTTACTTGGCTCTTTTTTAAGTCCATTAACCGGAGCATTCCCTCTAACCCGGTTCTCTGACAGCATTCCTTACAAGTCCCATAAATAGGCCGATCTGCTGACCCATAATGTATTATATCTTTTTTATTTGACTACATTCATTTGCCAGAAGCAGTGATTGGGTGACTGCAGATAATGTTGTTGCTATTTCTCGTGATGCCAAAATTAGGGGTCAGTTAAACTTAACATAATTTATGCCAACAAATTCTTATATCGTATGCATACTACTGTATGAATGCTGTTGTCACTTAAAACCTTAATAAGACTTCTGTGACTTGTCTGAGAAGCTTACTCAGGCGCACTAGGCCTACTTACCCGGACTTGCAAGGATGACCATTAGTCTCTTTATGCAGAAGTGTTGTAACCCTATTACTATACGTCAATGCTTCAAAGACTTTTAGAGGGTGAAGTATTCCTTTAAAGGCCTGCACATTTTGTATGATATATACTCTATTCTCTAATGCATCTTCAGTCATATACTGTCAGAAGCAGCTACCTTTTCTTTTTTTCAAAGTACAACAGCAGGGCGTCATGTTGCCGATTGGTTGGGTTGTGTGATGTAGCCACAATGTCCCCTTGGTTTGATTTCAGTATAGGGAAATTTATTGCATGTCATTCAAATGTGAGCATGTGAGGGATAAAGTTACAGTGAGTAAAAATTATAATTTAGTTTTGTAATGACATCTATATTTTATTGTAAAAAAAAAAAGGTGTTAAAACTAATGTAGACAATATTTTTTGGATGGATTCTCTGGATTTCCTTGATGCTCCTGGACTCTGTTAACTCCATGAGCCCTTTTTACCCCATGAAACACTATAATGTGCTATCACATAACAGTGGGATCTATCTTCTTCTGAGCACTGACTGATGCAGTTACCCTGCTGTGAAGTCAAGTTTAAATGTATTTCTAACTCAGAATTTCATTAGAATAATGAAGCCTTTGGTCCAGAGTTACCGTTGTGATGTGCTAATGAAAGCGACTTTGATCTAAAATAACCCAGGAAGCTGAAAGGCATCCTGGACCCATGCATGGAATTCAAACAGTCCCGATCTGCTGAGGTTCATGTCAGGCAGCTCAACATTGAGCATGCGCACGTCGGAGGGGTAAAAAGAGAGAAATATTACAAATTGAGATAAGCATACGAGGAAAGAACACTAACAATGGTTGGCAATCAAGAGTACATTTTCTCGATCATGCTATTTTCAGACTCATTTTGTTTCAGCTTCCTTCTTTTGTTATGTTATCACTCGCACTGAAAAAACAGAAAAAAAAACATTCATTGCATTTCCATTTAACTGAAAGGAAACGCAGTCTTGGGAATTTTAAGTAATTGCTAGTCACTCATTTGTGTTTACTATACCACAATATGTATATAGTGTCATAACAGTTCTCACTACTTCTCACAATTCAATACTAGAATTATATTGTTTGTTCTGTTCCCGTGCTTTCTTTCTATTTTTCTATTTGTATTTGTCAAACAAATAGTGGCAAGTCAAAAAGAAATGACATTCTAACTACAGTTACAGATACTGTATAGTATAGAAATGTCTGTGACTAAATACAGGGGTGGCAGTAGCTCAGTCCATAGGTGACTTGGCTGGGTTCAAGTCCCTGTGTGGACCATGTATGGAGCATGGACTGGTGGCTGGAGAGGTGCCAGTTCATCTCCTGGGCACTGCCGAGGTGCTGTTGAGTAAGGCACCAAACTGCTCGGGGCGCTGGTCACTGGCAGCCCCCTCGCTCTAACATCTCTCCTTAATTGCATGTATAGGTCCTGTCTGTGCATGTGTGTATTTCAGGCCTGTGTGTGTGTGTGTAACATGTTTAATAATAAGAGTGAAAAACTTGCGGAATAAATAAAGTAATTCTTCTTCTTAAAAGATTGAATAAAGCATTACAAGAATGCAATGTTAAGTATAATAAATAAAATAACAGGGGAGACTATTAAAATCGAAATGTCTCTACATCTGATTGGACTCCCATTTGTGCTTTCTTATCATTTAATTCAAATTACAGCTAATGAGCATCCCTAGGGGAGGTATAAAGTCCTGCTCAAACTACCTGTATTAATTTGTGCACAATATGATTGCATCTGCATGTGTTGCAACAGCTTGTTCAGTAATGACTGACAGCCTTTGCTGCACATGTTCGAGTGGGTTTCCTCCCACAGTCCAGAGACATGCAAGTGTTGTGGAGACACTCATACTTCACTGAGTGTAAACGTGGGTGTGAGTCAGTGATTGTTTGTAGGCTGATATCTGCAGTGACCGACTGCTGACTGGTGTTTCCCTGCTTCTGATCCAATAAAGGTTGGTCCAGAGTAATTATGGTGTTTTTTTTCTACATTTAAAAAAAAAAAAACATCAAAGAAAGTTAATATAAGCTCTCTGGCTTTCTCTCACATTTTAATATCAAAGTCGGGAGGGGACTGGACCATGCAATCGTAACATTCAAATCTCAAGATCACTGCATTAATTCATTTGAACACCATAAAAAAAAACAAAAAGAATAAAAAACGGGATCGTTTGGACGTATTCAATGAGACATCTTGTCTTAGGTTTCTAGAATTCTTTGTCTTGAAGGATCTAACACATTTAAAAGATCAGCTTGTTGAAAAGTGATCTATTTATATATACAGTATGTGGACGTGTGAAAATATCTTGGCTATTGATTTACAGATAAATGTGAGTCAGTCAAGGTGGATAATACGGCAGATACCTATGGAGAATTGTCTCAGTTACTGCAGCTGCTGCTTCTGCCGTGTGTCACCCATCTGGATGATGTACAGTAAACATGTTTAGTCATTTAGACTGCCACATGTTTTTGTGGGTTCAGCTCAAAGCAGCCACCATTCAATTTAAGCCTTTTGTTGAAATAGGCTACCGGAATGAACGAGAGAGACAATTAAGGTCTTCAAATAGAGCAAGCTGAGCCCAAAACCTCACGCCATCAGGAAATCTAAACTAGTGGAATATATTGTAGAATAATGGGTCTATATTTCTAGACTCAAAGCTCTATCATGTATAGGGATAGGAATTGGTAAGATGTCATTGATATGGGTTTCACTTCTGCTAATCAGTCTGATTCCTTAATGATTCCTGACCAATTTTATGTGTAAAAAAAGTTGGCCTTTACAGGTTATCAGCATCAACACCAACTGTCAAAGAAAAGAATCTGCTAAGCCTACCTGCGTGGCACTAAAGTTATTATAACGCCAAGCTTTGGACCGTTTCTTCATCTCCACCATAACTTCTTTTTTGATACAAGTTTGAAGTCATTGTAAGAAAAACATGCCGGTATTGATAAAATGAATTGATAAGCTCAGAGACATACGAATCCAGTCTCAATTTAAATTTGTTACCGGTTCTCATCTGGAACAGCTTCTCCATTCCCATCCCTTATCATGTCCATTTTCAGGGGAGACACTGAAGCAAGGGTGTCAGACTGATCCAGTAAAGGGCCGTGTGGCTGCAGGTTTTCATTCCAACCAATCAAAAACACACCTGGTCCAACAAATCAACTGTGTGAAGACGGTTCAGGTGATTGAGTAAGTCGAGTCAGGTGTGTTCTTGCTTGGTTGGAATGAAAACCTGCAGCCACACGGCCCTTTACTGGATCAGTTTGACACCCCTGCAAGGTAGGCTAAAAATTTTAAATATTTGATACATTATTACCATGAAACCTCCCAAGTTGATTACTTACGTTAAGATTTAATTTTCTAAAATTCTCTTTGAACATGCAAATAGGCATTATATTTATAAATATGTGCTTAGTTGCATACATTTCCAGAACAGAAATCTGAACACTGGATAAAGCCAGGTTCAAAATTCAGAGAGGATTTTGGATATCTCTCTTTATCTTTCTATAAATCAGAAAATATTGTCAACAGCCATTTAGAAAATGCAAATGAGTAATTTTCTAATGTTAACTTCTGGTGAATGTAGGAATAATTTGGAGGCGAATAGACACAAAGTTTAAAAATAAAATAAAATAAACACCTAAATGAGTATCTGGTTGCTTTCTTACCACATGGTCTGAATAAAACATGTTATGGAACCAAAAATGTTTTTGCCTGTAAAGTCTCGCCCACTTGTTGACCTATTGTTAATGTGCATGTAAAGGCAGACAAACTTTTCTTCACACTTATTGTAAGATTATTTTGAGGAGTAGAAGCTAACCAGGGCAGCGCTGTAGGGACAAATTTTATTGGTAACTATTAACAATGGCTCTGTACAAGTCATCTGTCCCAGTAAGCCATGAGAGTGTGAAAGTGAGCCTGCATTCACAATACCACGACCCTGAAACTGCTAATTGGAATTCAGCCAATTTATTTTTTACACCTAGATAAATACCAGTTACAGTACAATTATTAGTAGTACAAGAGTTATTTATGCATCCACAAGGATCTGCTAAAGGATCACTACCCAAAAGATATTTTTGTTCCTGTCCAAACTCAACATTTTCCAACTTTTTAAGGCCAAATTGAACATGAATTATTTATTTAGCACATGAAACCCAAAGATATTCCCCCTGAGAGGATGTCATCAGACCCACAGGAGTTACATCACTGAGTCTATAAGCCCCTGATGTTCTGTCATCCCACCCATGGCTCTTAATGTAAGGCCCTTTTTTTCCCCTGTCTGTTTGAATGAAACACATAATCCAGGGCTGGCTGTAGCCATAATTCTGCTCTTGCAACAGAGGTGCACCGATCCTCTCTCCATTCATTCTCACTGGCAGACTGGACGCTTCTATTCGTGTGCAGCTGGACCCTTTCATTATTTACACTTGAAATGAAAATGACATCATGTGAGCACAGCTGCACTATTTGCATCCATACGGCATGCAGCTGAATTTGCGTGACAAAATAGATAGGTGGACACAGATCCTACAGTATTGACATGCAAACATGCTAACTGTATTCAGATGTTGAGGTTTTCTGCTTGAGGTATTTAATAACAGGGCAGAGTCGTCCAATAGAAAATAGATACAATGTGATGGACTATGTCAGAGCCAAGGAAAGTCCATGGTCTGGATTTTGTACGTCAAAACTGTGACAGATTTAGTTGAGCTGCCAGCTCCGTGATGGGCTGGCATCTCTCTTTGAGGCTGACTCTTTGATTCCTCACTGAGTAAAGGTTGGAGGGAAATGAATGTCAGTATTTTGTCATTCTGTACACTCTGCAGATGTTAAGAAGAAGATGGGATGATTGGCAAAGGGCCTGAGAACAGCGGAGTAAAAGACTTTATTTCATCTGAACAGGTTTAACAAATACAACTCTACCAAGCAAGCACATACACTTACAATCATGTCAGTGATAGAACTGCTATGTTTAAGAGTCTATTAGATAATAAACAAAACTTGATCAAACATGTGATCAAGTAAGCTTAGAAGTTACAACACTGAATACTAATTGCTGCATGTCTGTTCTTGGATGCCGCTCAATTCACACAGCACTGAGTCAGATATGATTGAAACATTGATATGCAGTTCTGAGAGGTGGCGATGAAGACTTTTTGTTGGTGTTTTCCAAGCCAATTATTTGGATGGGTGTGTCAACTGAAACAAAGCACCGCTCACTTTGAACATCCAAATTCCATTTCCACTCATTCGTGTAGAGTCTTTTTATGGCATTGTGTGTCTCTGGTGTACCCACAGAAGTGGTAACACTGCTATTTGGCTATTCTTAGAATAATGGATCAGAAGAGTGGCAGTCACTCCTCTTGACAAACGTCACCATTCAACACAGCAAATTCAATACTATTTAAAGACATTCCCCTCTAGATTATGAAATGTCTATTTACATCAACTCGACATGGTTACTGCTAGTTAGTCCCGACAGAAGACGTATTCAGTGTAGCTTGTCCAAATTTTGTCCTCGTTTGGATCATTGCTGGTGTAGGCGCAGGTGCCCGTGGAGCTGCAGGCCACCATGTGGAAGCCCACCTCTGTCAGCTTGTCAAATGCCTGCTCTAGAAAATTATACTTGAGATAGTAGCGGGATGTGTATCTCTCCGGGGGTCTGTCCGGATCTCTGCTCTCATTCAGCGTGTCTCCAAACACTTCTTTGGCCAGGGCTGTCTTCCCGCAAACTGTGATGCGCGCCACTCTCCTGAATTTGGCATCGGTTTGGATGTCTCTGCCAATCGTGTATGAGCCTCGGTATCCTACTGTGATATAGCCCGACTTTCTGGAGTCCAGTGATGGGGAGCGCATGGCCCCGCTGACCGACATGGTGCGTAAAGTCTCCATGGCACCGGAGGAGCCGCACTGCTGCGCACCTTCCTCCGTGTCACTCTGGCTGATCTCCTCGCTGATTGAATTGTCCTTACTCACCCGGGGGCTGAGGCGTTTGGCAAGATCCCGCAGCTGGAAAAAGTCAGCCTCCCTCTGCAGTCGACTTTTCTCGGGGAAGTAGTCCGGGAGGACCAAGTTCAGATCTCGGAGGTAATCTAGGATGTAGCGGAACAAGAACCCGTCCCTGTCCAAGAAGAAGCGCCCTTTGCTGTCTCTCGCCAACTCCTTGGGGGACTTCTTGCTGAACATGTTCCACAGCAGAGAGTCTGGGACCGCAATGAGAGTTTTGTGCCTAGTAACATAAACCTGTCCACCGACATTCAGCTCAATAATCTCTGAAAACGGGGAACCCGAGTCGCTGCAGTTGGATACTCCGCGCTCTGTGTCGGCCAGTGCCATCTTCTCTGAGCCGCTGCACTGATGTGGAATCAGTGGAAACACTGACCAACTTAATGGCAGCGGCTTGTTTATGAAGCCTGGGCTCACCACGTGCGTGAGTGCGCGTGCGTGATGGGGGGTTGACTGTAAAATTAACATTTAACCATAACACGACTGTGTTGCCACAACTATAAGCAAACGGTCCCGTGCGTCAGTGCCTCTCTCTCTCTCTCTCTCTCTCTCTCTCTCTCTCTCTCTCTCTCTCTCTCTCTCTCTCTCTCTCTCTCTCTCTCTCTCTCTCTCTCTCTCTCTCTCTCTCTCTCTCTCTCTCTCTCTCTCTCTCTCTCTCTCTCTCTCTCTCTCTCTCTCTGTCTGTCTGATGTTCTGTGTGTGTGCATGTCAGAGAGAGAGAAATATAATTTATATAGGCTCTTCCAGCTTGACTGAATTGAACTGTTGATAGTTGAGATTTCTTCTGTTGAAAACACATAAAACCAGAAAGCAAACCCCGAGTTATTCAAGCTTTGAAATCAAGAAATGGTTGGAAAATATGGAAAGAGTGACACCCATTGTAACTCCGATGGAAATGCAGCTAGTAACACACAAACACACACACACACACACACACACACAGACACACACACACACACACACACACACACACTCACACACACACACACACACACACACACACACACACACACACACACACACAAAGTGAGGACTTGCAAAAAACTCACTCTCAAGGTTTAAAATTAAAATCTCAAAGTTAGACAAATCACTTAAACAGACATTGCAAATTACCTAAAACCAAACAGAATAAAATACAAGGGTTAAAAGAAAAATAATAATGTAATAACCAAAGATTAAATTTAAAAAACTAAGGCTATAACAAGACTCGAAATTATAAGCCAGATTAAAAAGACAGCTCTCTACTTCACAGAATACCTCCGTACAGTTTAAATTCAGGAATTTATGGAGTATTTGTAGACCATGATACAGTATTTCTTAAAGGATCTGAGTACTTCTTCCATCACTGGATGTTGGTGAGGTTCGTTCCTCCTGTCTATACAAACCTGAATGGGTCCTAAAGCTGTATTTGGCACAGTCACCATAAACTGCTGTTTGAAAATCACACACCCGGGCATGTGATTGTCCGAGAGTGTGTTGGTGTTTAAGACTCATTTCCCTGTTTTCAAAACTTCCCATTGCAAAGAGCTGGATTTCCACTGTCTGACATCTCAAGACTGGTTGTGAAATACTGCTGCTAATCTTCTCTGCCCAAGTCAGATATTTGACCTAAGATGAAGTCATCCTATGACATCCTTTGTCATAATATTCTAACAGGCATAAAGACAGTCAACAAATATACAGCATGGCTCGACTTTGATGATTTTAATTTTATTGCTGTGATTTTCCTAATAATAAAAGAATAACATGCAGTTCTATTCTTTTCTACTAACTTTTCATTCTCAAAGATAAACATCATAGGGCATTTATACTACTTATTTGATATCTGAAGCTACATTTAGCCGTCAAGCATTTGCAAAAAACAAGCAAAAAACAAGCAATTTAGGAGATTTTCCTGTATGGTCCTATAAGGAAAAACAAGTCCCAGAAGCCGTCCAGTCATTGTGAAAGTTACGACTTCTCGTCATAGCAGTTTGAAGCCACTTTGGAAATTTGGTAATCCAGCCTTCAGATAGTGTAGTTACCTATAAAAGGCAGCTGCACTTGGATGTTTTGTCACTTGAAGACACAGCGAAAACAATGCTGCGCAAGGTATTTCTGTTTTCTTTGATATTTATATATTTTCAACATTTTACGATTTAAATGAAAGCATCTTTTTGGAGAGTATTTTTGGTCAATGCAGCATAGTTTTACTTCTAATTTTGATTTGATCTCTTAACAATGGAATTGTCCCAGAGGTTTGCATCTGACTGACCCCGTTTTACCTTTCCAGGGTATTACAGAGAGCTTTGGGGCTGCTATCAATGTCCTCAACTCCACCCAGCTGACAGATGGTGTGATTAACAGGAGCAAAAGGATGATGCTGGACACTCTGGGTGTTGGGCTCTTAGGAACCAGAACAGCTGTCTTCAACAAGGCTCTCACACACAGCCAGGTACGGTAAACTGGACACTACTGTATGCCTTCGAAAATATGGCATTCAATAACATCCTATAAAAAATAAAACAAACTGAATGGAAAATATTTGTTTTAGGGAATTTAGTGTCAAAAACTATTTTGCTTTAGTAATATCTGTCAACCCTTTATATATTACACATCTTTTATTGTGAGTGTCAACCTGTGATCATCATTAAATCTTCCTCTCCTCATCAGACTTTGTCCTTGTTGATCTGAAACTAAAATACTGAGCTACTGATATCAGATATCTTGATAATTGAACTATTATGCACTGTGACTAGTTTCTTTTTCTATGAGGTGTTGAAATTATAAGTCTGTTTCCTGACCTGATACAGTTAATATAATCCCTTTAATGCTATTTGTTCAACATTGTGTTTGTTGTATATTAAGGACGTCACTACTGAGCTCAGAGTTCCATCCATAATTCATTCTTCATATTATTGTCCAATTGCAGTTGTTCACATCTGAGGACAGGAGCAGTGTTTGGGGTAAATCAGAGATAACTCTTCCTCCTCATTACGCTGCATTTGTCAATGGCATCGCGGTAAGCTCTGTCAAATAAAGGCATCATAATATATATAAAATATACACATGTTATGGTGGTTAAACCTCTAAATATCTGTCACATTCTTTGGTAATAGGTCCACTCCATGGACTTTGACGACACTTGGCACCCTGCCACTCATCCCTCAGGAGCTGTGCTACCTGCCCTGCTGGCCCTTGCAGAGACACTGCCCAGCCAGCCCTCTGGTCTGGACCTGCTGCTGGCCTTCAATGTTGGTATTGAGGTGCAGGGCAGACTCATGAGGTTCTCAAGCGAGGCCTACAACATCCCTGAGAGGTGAGATATTTAATAATATTAACCAACATATGTCTGTCCAATTCTAAATCAATGCACACTGGAAATGTTTGAGTGTTAAATGATTAACACAAAAAGTACAACACCTACCTCTAGTGGTATCTTACCAGATCATTTTGTGTTTTTTTAGGATTTAGGAGTGGGGGTGGTGAATGTAGTTTAGTTTGTGTTACTCACAGCAATGAGAAATGACTTTCAACAGAAACAAAGTCATTCATGCCTGAAAACTGAATTGATTGTGAAAATAGCAGCCATTTCACTTTCTGTCAATCAACTAATAAATTCACTAACCAGTCATTTAGCTCTAATCTTAAGCTATTCATCATAAATTCAAGTAGATCCTAATGTTTTGGTCATATTTCCCGACTCTCAGATTCCACCCTCCCAGTGTTGTTGGGGTGATGGGTAGCGCTGCAGCCTCAGCTAAGCTCCTGGGTCTGTCTGCTGCACAGTGTAGTCATGCTCTGGCTATCGCAGCCTCCTCTGCTGGGGCTCCCTTGGCCAATGCTACCACGCAAACCAAACCTCTCCATATTGGAAATGCTGCTCGGAGAGGCCTGGAGGCCGCTCAGCTGGCCCAGATGGGACTGGAGGGGAATCCATCCATCCTGGATATGAACTGTGGGTTTGGGGTTTACTACAAGGACTATAGTCCCTCAGCAATGGCGATATCAGCTTCTAGTGACTTTAAATGGATTCTGGAAAATCAGGATGTGGCCTTCAAGCGCATCCCTGCTCACCTGGGGATGCACTGGGTTGTGGATGCAGCGCTGGCAGCCCGCGCAAAGCTTGAAAATACAGTCAGGGACTTTGACCTCAGCCAGATCAGGCATGTCACACTTCGAGTGCCTCCATCCAAGTACATTGACTGTCCCTTACCTGCAACAGAGCACCAAGCCAGGCACTCATTTCAGTTCAACGCCTCTTCCGCTCTGCTGGATAACAAAGTGACAGTGTCTTCCTTCAGTGAAGCTCAGATTAACCGGCCTGCTCTGAAGGAGCTCTTGTCCAAAGTGGAGGTGGAGACCCCTAAAGATAACCAACCTAGCTTTGACAAGATGTACTGTGAGGTTGAGATAGAAACAGATCAGGGGCAGAGGTATTTGGCCAGATGTGATACCTTTTATGGCCACTGGAGGAAGCCACTGAGTCAGGAGGACCTGGTGGAGAAGTTCAGGGGTAATGCTTCTTCAGTATTGTGCACAGAGGGAGTGGAGGGAGTGATTGATGTGATAGGAAACATTGAGAGAGTGAGAGAGTGCTCAATCTTGGGTTCATATCTGAGAATGACCAGTAGTCAACACAAGGAGTTATTCAGCTCGAGCAGTCTGTGACTATACAGTATGTGACGAAGCCTCTGTGGTGAGTGTGTTATATGTGTGAAGTCACTTAATATTTTAAACCAAATCATATTGTATAAAATATTATTAATATTTTGTGTTCATTTTCTCCACTGAGTAAAAAGTGATATGAAAAAGTCAACTTTTTATTGCATTGCATTTTTTGTACGATACCATGGTTGCTGTTGACTTTCTAAAATGTGATTACTAATCCACTGCATCAGAATATAATCCAATAAGTGAGTCAATCAAAGATTTTTTATCAAATAAATCAGACCATGTAGTACATATTACTACTACAAACCTTTATTAAAAGAGTATCTGGACGTGCTTTTGATCAAGGAGTTACTGTTTGATCAGCAGCTACTATTAAGGTCTCTAAAACAACAGCCCTCATTATTTTTTATTTATCCACCATAAACTGAGTATTTGTACAATCAAGTAAGTTTCAACACACCCTGCACCACTGTCCTGATTCCATCAAATACCTTGCAAATTGGAGCATTTCACATGAATGCAGAGGCGGTGACCTGCTCGATCTTCTCTTCCACGTGGCTTTTTGTAGATGGATATTTCTACTTAAGTGAAGGATCTGAGTACTTCTTCCATCACTGGATGTTGGTGAGGTTCATTCCTCCTGTGTATTCAAACTTGAATCGGTCCTCACACACCCTGTCATGTGATTGTCCGAGAGTGTGTTGGTGTTAAAGACTCGTTTCCCTGTTTTCAAAACTTCCCATTGCAGAAAGCTGGATTTCCACTGTCTGACATCTCAAGACTGGTGTTGAAATACTGCTGCTAATCTTCTCTGCCCAAGTCAGATATTTGACCCAAGATGAAGTCATCCTATCAATTTTGTCATAAGATTCTCACAGGCATAAAGACAGTCAATAAACACAGCATTCGGTGGACTTGTGATTTCACTAATAATAAAGAATAACATGCAGTTCTATTTCTTTCTACTAACTTTTCTGTCCCAAAGATAAACATCATAGGGAATTCATACTACTTATTTTGTATCTGAAGCTACATTTAGCTGTCAAGCCTTTGCAAAAAAAAAGAGATTTAGGAGATTTGCCACTACAGTCAAATTAAGGACAGGATCACATGCCCTCCAGTAATTGTTTAAGCTCATTCTTCTCGTCATTGTTAATGTTTCACAGTTTGCATTTCAACACATAATTGGTCACAGATATGTAATAATTACCATATTCAATAACCATATATTTCTGTTTGAAAGGTTCTGTGTTGCTTCAGCTGCATGTCTCGTCCATCACTCATGTACTTCTCATTCTACAAAACATGTTATGAAACACTTGTTGGCAGTAAAACAGACAGATTTCAGGTCACCAAGTGACATTTCTGGTTTGGCTGCCAAATCTAATAAGGACTCGAGAAGTGGTTACCATAATGGGAAATGGAGAGATGCACACGCAGGGTTGGTTTTGTTTGATTATTAAAATAGAGAGAAGAACTAGACTACCAGAAGGGTTGAAGTGTTTACTGAAGTAATAAGTATGTGGAAAGGTTTTAAAAGATACGCCCAATTTGCACGCAGCCAGTTCCTCTGTCTGACGCCGAGGCTTTTACTTATTGAAGATATTTACAGAAGAACTTTGTGTCAGCTGCTGTTTTCCTTTCAAGCGATGTGTAAGCCTCAAAAGGTCAAGCAAATCATGGCCTTCTTAGGGATCACGGGGTACAGTTCTGACTGGTAATCAGACTATATCACCAATAGCCTACCACTGCAAAATCTTATAAAAACGGATACGGACCGGTGAGGCCCATGCAGCGTTTGTTAATATTAAACATATCATAATGCAGGCGTACACTTTTGCTCTCCCAGACAGTGACAAGCAATTTCATTTATTTGTATCTCATAGGCAAATCATGTTTCTGCTGTTTTGACACAAGTCATTTAATGTCCATTTAATGCATGCAATGTCATAACAATGGGGTGTGGTATCTGCATTCATACCCACCATAAAATTGGTTCATCTGATAGAAAGGGGTTAATTTATCCTCACCGGGTAGAGAGACACTGACAAATGCAGCTCTCACATTATTTGTGGACCGTGCGTGTTAGATAGATGTAGATACTGATGGATTGAGAGCAAGATGAATCCGACAGTATTTTGAACAGAAAATTGCTCTTATCGAAGCAATGATGCTCTCCACAAACATTGCTGTTGTAAAATATAAAGTACACAAAAAAAGGCTTTTGAAAAAAAATAATCTGGTCACAAAATTTAGAAAAGCAGGTACAGTAGACACAAACGATGGACTTTGAAATGGAGATGTCTTTATAGACAAGGTGTAGTTAAAGTTGTACTACACCTTGGTAAGTTTCTATCTACATATCAAAGAGCGAGTTAAAACAATGATGATTGATCATATGGCGTACTAATGAAAGCACTTCTACTTGCCCTACTGCCGAGTACTACAATATGTGTCTGTGGCGACATTCTCAGGCTGGATGTAAATAAGCCGCCATGTTAATGACGCTGCTGACTGCGGTTGGTCTCTCGGTCACTAATGGTTAAACTGCGTTCATTTTTAATCAGAAATTGGGAACTTCCAACTTGTAAAGATATATTAACTAATATAAGTAGACTAAATATTTACTACAACTAGTCATTTTTCAGGAAAACATTAAGGCATAAATGAGATTTTCTTCAGAAACTATCTGCTTAACAGGCGAACAGCCTACACATGTAAGAATACAGACTTATAATAAGATATTATTTATAGAAAACTGAAAATGAAAAGCATTCCAGATAGTAAAGTTTTTTAATTATGATGAAAAAAAGTTGCTTTATTTATGCATATTGTTCTTCTTTCGTGGTGAGCAATCGCCAGATTTTATGTCCACTACTGCCACCCACCCATGGATGTATTCTCTTCCACCAAATGCATCACTGCAATAACTGCGTTGTGGGTGATATCCATCTCTGGAGTGACCATCGTTGCTCACTCGATCACTCAGCCCTCCGAGAGTTGATCTCACCACGTTCACTTCAGTTTTTCAGACTATTGGAACAACCCTTAAGATGGCAGTTGGAATTCCCCCGAGGGTGCTGAGGGGCAGTAAACGAGGGCATGTGGAACCACTATTGGAACGCAGCATTTGTGTGGGATGGCCTCAGGGCTCTCCCTGGTCATCAGCGCTTGCCGATAGTGGCTTGGCTGATGGCAAGGCTGATATCTGAAGCCAGGGAGAGGCCTATACCAAGCAGAAAAAGTATTTGCTGTATAATAAATAATTTGCTTTTTAATAAACTTTTTATACCTTTGAAGTAGTTTGGCTTTCCTTAAGAAAAAAGAACAACACAGCTGGCAAATCTAATGAGTACTAGAGAATTTGTGACCATAATGGAAAATGGAGAGATGCACTGGGAGGTTCTGTTTGATAACCAAAATGGGGGAAAGAACAAGACATACCAGTGTTTGCTGAATTGTTAAATATATGGAAATGTTAAACAAGATACGCCCAATGTGGTACATGGGCCAGTTTCTCTGTCACCCTAACCCTGAGGCTTTTACTTCTTGAAAATAAAAGTCCTGTTTAAAGAAGAAATTTGTGTCGGCTGATGATTTCAACTTTGGAAATATAGTAGAGCCTTCAGATAGTGAGGTTACCCATAAAAGGCAGCTGCACTTGGAAGACACTGTTGAGCTTCAACAATGTTGCGCAAGGTATTGCTGTTTTCTTTTGCACTTTAATATTTTCTTAGATTACTTTTTTTTTCAGCATTTCACTATATGACATTGAATTTAAGCATTTTTGGGGGGGTTAAAGACACATTGATGTAGCATATTGTAACTAACATATTTAACTAACTAACTAATTGATCCTAAACAACGGAACTGTTTCTGAGATTTGCATCTGTTTCAACTTTCCAGGGTATTACAGCGAGCTTTGGGTCTGCTATCCATGCTCTCAACTCCACCCAGCTGACAGAATGTGTGATGAACAGGAGCAAAAGGATGATGCTGGACACTCTGGGTGTTGGGCTCTTAGGAACCAGAACAGCTGTCTTCAACAAGGCTCTCACACACAGCCAGGTACGGTAAACTGGACACTACTGTATGCCCTGCATTTAATAACATCATATAGAACAAATTTAATGTAAAACATTTGATTTTCAATAAAGTAGGATTAAAAACAACACAAAGGTGGCTTATATTCAACTTGTTTTTGTAATGTAGTCAACCCCATATATACTATATACAGTATATCTTATTGTAACTATTATTGTTGTCAGCCAGTGCTCATCATCATCATTAAATCTTTGTTTATTTGGCCCCATCAGAAGTTGTCCTTGTTGATCTAAAACTAAAATACAAATTTTGTTTGTTGGAAATTAGTAATGACTACAGACCCCAGACTTACATTCCTATTATTGAACACTTATCCTCATATGATTGTCCAATTGCAGTTGTTCACATCTGAGGACAGGAGCAGTGTTTGGGGTAAATCAGAGATAACTCTTCCTCCTCATTACGCTGCATTTGTCAATGGCATTGCGGTAAGCTCTGTCAAATAAAGGCATCATAATATATATAAAATATACACATGTTATGGTGGTTAAACCTCTAAATATCTGTCACATTCTTTGGTAATAGGTCCACTCCATGGACTTTGACGACACTTGGCACCCTGCTACTCATCCCTCAGGAGCTGTGCTACCTGCCCTGCTGGCCCTTGCAGAGACACTGCCCAGCCAGCCCTCTGGTCTGGACCTGCTGCTGGCCTTCAATGTTGGTATTGAGGTGCAGGGCAGACTCATGAGGTTCTCAAGCGAGGCCTACAACATCCCTGAGAGGTGAGATACTTAATAATATTAACCAACATATGTCTGTCCAATTCTAAATGAATGTACACTGGAAATGTTTGAGTGTTAAAGGATTAACACAAAAAGTAAAACACCTACCTCTAGTGGTATCTAGCCATGCAGATTTTTTTTTTTTTAGGTTTTAGGGGTGGAGGTGGTGAATGGAGTTTAGTTTGTGGTACACACAGCATTGAAAAATGAAAGAAACAAACTTTTCTCTTTGATAAAGCTTACAGCTAGGGTTTACGAGCCCTTAGCAATGTTGTTATTTTTTAAGCTGCTTAATGATGCTGCTATAGGCCTAGTCTGCCAGGGGATAATAATACTATTCCTAATTCTTTGAGCTTCTCTCCACTCTGTCTGTATCATCCATGTCTCATCACTGCATGTTACTAATTCACTTCATCCCCGGAGTTGTTTGTGCTTTCTCATCTCTCAGGTCTCTGCTGATTGTGGTGGTGCCTGCTGCCATGGTCCTGCATGACACTTCCTGCTGCTATTATAATCTATCACCTTAGCTGTGCTTGTTTCTACTATTCTGCTGTATTAACTGCCACAACATATAAGTCATATTCACATTACTATAGATATTATAGTTACTGGAAGTGTGTCTGTCTCTATCTTTGTGTCTGTCTTTGTCTCTCTCTGTCCATCTGTCCGTCTTTTCTCTCTTTCTCTCTCCTTTTCTTCCTCCCCAACCGGTGCAGACAGATGTCTGTCCTCCACAGAGCTGGGTCTGTCCGACGTTCCCGCCTGTTAAAGGGAAGGTTTTCGTTGCCACCGTACTCTACGGGGGAATTTTTGGGTCTATGTTAATCATAAATAAGCCATAGAGTGTGGTCTATACCTAGTCTAGTGTCCTGAGATAACTTTTGTTATGATTTGGCACTGTAACTAAAATGAATTGAATTGAATAGAATTGAAAAATGAATTGATTGTGAAAATAGCAGCCATTTCACGTTCTGTCAATCAACTAATGAATTCACTGACCAGTCATTTAGCTCTTATCTTAAGCTATTCATCATGAATTCAAGTAGATCCTAATGTTTTGGTCATCTTTCCCAACTCTCAGATTCCACCCTCCCAGTGTTGTTGGGGTGATGGGTAGCGCTGCAGCCTCAGCTAAGCTCCTGGGTCTGTCTGCTGCACAGTGTAGTCATGCTCTGGCTATCGCAGCCTCCTCTGCTGGGGCTCCCTTGGCCAATGCCACCACGCAAACCAAACCTCTCCATATTGGAAATGCTGCTCGGAGAGGCCTGGAGGCCGCTCAGCTCGCCCAGATGGGACTGGAGGGGAATCCATCCATCCTGGATATGAACTGTGGGTTTGGGGTTTACTACAAGGACTATAGTCCCTCGGCAATGGTGATATCTGCTTCTAGTGACTTTAAATGGATTCTGGAAAATCAGGATGTGGCCTTCAAGCGCATCCCTGCTCACCTGGGGATGCACTGGGTTGTGGATGCAGCGCTGGCAGCCCGCGCAAAGCTTGAAAATACAGTCAGGGACTTTGACCTCAGCCAGATCAGGCATGTCACACTTCGAGTGCCTCCATCCAAGTACATTGACTGTCCCTTACCTGCAACAGAGCACCAAGCTAGGCACTCATTTCAGTTCAACGCCTCTTCCGCTCTGCTGGATAACAAAGTGACAGTGTCTTCCTTCAGTGAAGCTCAGATTAACCGGCCTGCTCTGAAAGAGCTCTTGTCCAAAGTGGAGGTGGAGACCCCTAAAGATAACCAACCTAGCTTTGACAAGATGTACTGTGAGGTTGAGATAGAAACAGATCAGGGGAAGAGGTATTTGGCCAGATGTGATACCTTTTATGGCCACTGGAGGAAGCCACTGAGTCAGGACGACCTGGTGGAGAAGTTCAGGGGTAATGCTTCTTCAGTATTGTGCACAGAGGGAGTGGAGGGAGTGATTGATGTGATAGGAAACATTGAGAGAGTGAGAGAGTGCTCAATCTTGGGTTCATATCTGAGAATGACCAGTAGTCAACACAAGGAGTTATTCAGCTCGAGCAGTGTGTTATATGTGTGAAGTCACTTAAAGGGGAATTTTTGTATTTTTCAACCTGGCCTCTATCTCCCCTTGTATTTCTGTCTAAGCGCCTAATGTTATATTGTTATTATAAGTGTCTGTCTACATTGATGAGAGATGGAGAAGTTGCCGTTATCCTGCCGTGCTTTCGTGTAGCCACTGATGCAGGTCAACATGGTAACTAGCTAATAGTATTAGCTAGTTACCATGTTGACCTGCATCAGTGGAATCGCATTTTGTTTTCAGGGAAATGTGATTTGGAAGGATGTCTTCCCCTCTTTGGCTGGCAGTAGTGTCCCATGTCAAACTGCAGACCCGATGGTCTAGAGGTGCAGTGTATTCACCTGTATGACAATGTGTACGTAATGTGCAAAAATGAACTATTATTTATTATTTGAAAATCGTTTAAATAACACAAAACTACGTTCCACAACACTCTCCCTCTCTGAAGTATGGCAACATCCCGTGAGATTTCAGAATGAGATTTCAGAACAAGACTTCATCTTTCCATAATATTCAAAATCAATAAATTAAGACTGATAATGTTCAGGGCTAATTCCAAGTTGCTTCTAAACTGTGTCCAAAGTTGTTGTTTTTTTCAATACAGGGAAGTAAATAGGATTAAAGACATATTTTTAAGTTAACTTTTCAAAAAGCAAACAAAGAAATTAAAAGATGTATTTAATTGATGACTCTGAAATTGCCCGTAGGTGTGAATGGTTGTCTGTCTCTGTTCGTCTCTATGTGCCCTGCGATAGACTGGCGTCCTGTCCAGGGTGTACCCCTTTTCTTTGAGGTGGGTGGAGAGAAAATAGGATAGACATATATGCTTCTGCCTAAGCTTTTTCAGTTACTATTTACGGTTTGAGTTTACACTGATATGTTTATCATTGTTTTATGATGAATGAATGAACAGTACAGTCAGACAGACACTATTTGAGCATGTCAGTGGCAAAAACAGTTACTCACGCTTGAGCAAGAAATGTGAAAGAAAGTTGAACTGAAAAAGTGACGTTTTTGACTTTATTGCATTTTTTTTTGTACAATACCATGGTTGCTGTTGATTTTCTAACATGTGATGTGACAATCCACTGCATCAGAATGTAATCCAAAAAGTGACTCAAACAAAATAAAATCAGACCATGTCGTACTCATTACTACAACAAACGTGTATATTTTATCTGGAAGTGCTTTTGATCAAGGAGTTACTGTTTCATCAGCAGCTACTATTAAACTCTCTAAAACACAAGACCCCAATTGTTTTCTTTCTGTTTCCACCACATTTTGAGTATTCTTACAATCAAGCCAGTTTCAACACGTCCTGCACCATTGTCCCGATTCCATCGAATACCTCGTGTATTGGAGCATTGCACATGAATGCGGAGGTGGTGACCAGCTTGTTCTTCTCGTCCACGTGACTCTCGCTGACACTTTTACTCACATGCTTGCAGCCAAGCTGGTTGATGGCTGCGGCAGTGTCGGCAGTGTTGGGATACCTAAGAGAAAGAAAAGAGGCACCACACAATGTTTAGCTGCTTAAAAGGAAACTTTTTTTTATAACTGTAACGCCTTTTTTGCACAAAACCTCCTACATAAATAAAGTTCATTCATATTTGTAATCTACACAATCTTCTTATCACCACCTGGCGCCTACATTAACCACAATGCAACTTGTGTTATACTAGTAGCAGCTAATGTAGCCCGCTTCCTTCTAACTCCACAGCAACAAAACATTTCTTCTCATTTTCTTCAGCCCTAACTGATGCAGCCCTGATTGACGTCTCTTGAGTCAATTTATCAGACTCCACACAGCTCCCCCTGGAACCACTAAAGGCTTTATACAATGGCTTAGTGGTAGAGTGGGTCGTCCTCCATTCGAGAGATTGGCAGTTCGATCCCTAGCTCCCCCGGTCCACATGTTGAAGTGTCCTTGGGCAAGACACTGAACCCCGAATTGCTCCCCGAGCTGCGCATGGGTGTGAAAATGTGGTGTGAATGGTTAGATTAGATTAGATGGTGTGTAGATGTCCACTGCCATCAGTGTGAATGTCTGTGTGAATGGGTGAATGTGGCAAGTAGTGTGAAAGCGCCTTGAGTAGTCAGAAGACTAGAAAGGCGCTATATAAGTACAAGTCCATTTACCATTTAACGGTTTTAACATATGCAGTAGTATCAGAATCATAACAAGCTTTACTGGCCAAATATGCATACACATACACATCTGACTCCTGTTTTTGTTGTTCTCAATGTGCTTGCACAGAAATAGAAATACAACCAAAAACAAACAATTCTCCAGGATGAACTTAGATGTGTAAAATCATTGAAGTTCCCCTTTAAGATTGGGTTGCTCACGCAGGTAACACTCACTTGTCATCGTTCTCGATACCGACGGTGACCTCACAGCCAGGAAACACCTTGGCAGCCAGAACAGGTGAGATGCAGCAGAGGCCGATGGGTTTGCCCTCGACGTGGAACGCCTGCAGCACGGCCTTAACCTCATCATCAACAGAGCAGTCCTTCCCCTTCACCGCCCACGTACAGAGGTTCTTCGCTGCCCCAAAACCACCTATCGGATATTTAAAAAAATGTGATTATTTAAGTCATTCAAGCACTCTTAGGTAGATTAGGGAGAAAACTGCAGGAATTGGCCCTCAATTTAGTCTCATGGGGGTATTAAAATATAAACAATCAAACTGAGTGTCTCAAAAACTTTTCTGTGCATAAATTTTTGGCACTTGTTTGACAGAATCAGAATCAGAAAACCTTTAATGTCCCGCCTACGGGGAAATTCTTTTGTTACAGCAGCAACAGAATATGACAAAATAAGATACAAAATAGCAAAAATAAACAATAAAGTTAAATTTTAAAAAGGAAGAAATGGAAAATAGACATATATACATATTGACATGATATAGTGCAGTCGTTCTTGTTTTGTTTGTTTTGTAATAACATAATATGGAGTGATTAAATATGATAAAATAAGTCCAAATAGTGCAAAAAGCAGAGGTGACCTTGGTACAGGCATATTGCACAGTGCAGGGTACAGGGTACAGGGTACAGGATGAGGTCAATAGTCTATTGGGAGCAGTGCTGGTTGTAAAGTCCAGGTAAAGAGGGACAAAGAGGGGACAACATGCAGCAAAGGGTCGTGTGTCAGAGTCAAAGTCAAACCCAAACCGCTGAGGCAAGGACCTAGCCTTTGTAAAAGGGATGCATGACACGCTCTACCAGTTACAGTACTGGGCATCCCGTTTTCAGAGTATTTAACTGAATCAACAAAGCAATCCTCCGTGGGATCCTCTTGGTAAGGGAGCAGGCTGTCGTGTTGCAGTGAACAAACCTGGGAATATAACAGCGTCGTGGTCTTTCACACTGAGTTTGGACAGATCCTTGATGTCTCCACGAGCCAGTCTGGCGCTCTCCACCAACACGTTTCTCTTCTCCTCACACGGTTTACCTTTCAGGTGATTCACCACGTGCATCTGGTCAATGTTGGGGGCAAACATGTTTACCTGCAGAGGATAAAGCAAAAGGTGAAGACATCATTAGGACGGCAACCAATGGTTATTTTTAACTGCTGATATTTTTTCACGTCACTCATTAATTGTTCAGTCAAAAAAAACAACACTACAAGTTCATGAAAACCAACAAGAGGTTAGCTAATAGTTTGTTTTGTACCAACATTTCATCAACAACGATACAATTATGCAAGACCAAAAGATACAAGATATAAGACAATACACTTTGAAAATTGTAATAAATAAAAGCCAACAGAATAAAATAAAACAAATACCAGGGTTAATGTAATTATACATACATACATATATATATATATATATATATATATATATATATATATATATATATATATATATATATATATATACACACATATATATTTATATATATATTCAGTCAATAAAATGTTAAAGTTTTTTTAATTTAAAAACATCAAAGGTCTAGCTTGCTTTGTACCAACTTTTTATAACCAAGACAGAATAAATAAAAACATTGAATCAAATTAAAGTGGAAAAACATTGAATATTTTGACTTTTTGCTTGCTTGTGATTTAGGGTTAACCAGGTATCAAAAGTGGTTTGATCCCTTGATTATCAGTCAGTTACTTGACTTACAATACGCCTAAATGTCTTCCTGGAAAAGTGTTTCCTTGCAGGGCAGGGAACCAACAACTCTTAAAAGGCACATATGGACATGTGAATATTGTTTTTGAAGAAACATAAACCTACTTATCCTATGAAATTCATGCACAATCTGTGTAACTTAGTGGAGTCTAAGAGTGCGTCATGGCCTATCTGAACAGACCCCTAAGTGTGCAGTAAGAGTCTAAAAGTGTGTGACATTAAAAGAGTCAAACTACCACATAAGTTCCACTGTCAGACAACATGGACTCTAACTGATTAAGGCTATTATTATTATTATTATCATTATTAAGACTGCACACTTTCTCCGGGTACCATCTTACACACACACAACACTACGCAACAGTATCAACAGATCCCAGCTCTGTTCACAAACTTACACTGGCACCTCCTCTGCTCAGGTGGACCAGAACAGCGGAGGCCTCGTGGATCTCAGTGCCGTCATAGACCCCGCAGCCGGCCAGCACCACAGCCACGCGCTTACCCATCTGAGTCGTGTAGTAACTTGTGTTGACTGTGTGTATGGTCCTGAGTGTCAGTATGTTGCGACCACAGTGGTGCAGCAGGGTGAGCATGGCGGACTGTCAGCGGAGAGGACGCCCCCTTCTTCTACGGTTTTGTCTTCTTCTGCACTGACTTCGAGCTTCAGCGCCCCCTTGTGTCTAAACCTGAGCACTGCTGCAGCCGAGGTTTGTAAAATAAATTAAGAATAAATAAATCCAGGTATTTGAAAACTTTTTTATAATTCAGATTTGGAGTTATCTTTGATTAATACATGTCTTTACAGTGCTATTCAGTTTCAAGCAATTATTCAATGGATTAAATCTTAAATCTTTCGATTTTTAATGAATATTTACAGCTGGACCATAGACTGTATAATGAATTATATTGTATTGAATAAATAATTAATTATATAGACTATGATCTGGACACATCAGCTTAAATATACGAATAAATTGGCATTATAATATATTTTTTAATGTAATGATCTTTCTTTTAATTAATTTACTTATACTTATTTATTTATTTTCATTGCATTTATTAATTTGTGCAAAATAAACTAGATTAAAATAACACAGAAATAAATGTACATACACACAAGCACAGGTAGGACAAAACAAAAACCCCAGTGGGCTTGTAAGAGATGTCCATACTTACACAAGTTAATAATTGTATTTATTTATTTCGAAACGTGTTTACATATATTTTCTGTATTTACTGATTTATTTACACTTAGTTCATTGCTTGATTTATTTTACGTTAGCTTTATTTTGATTTGATTTATGTTTATGCTTATTGTTACTCTGCTCCTTTTCCTCCTTTGTATTGAAACTGTTGCAAAATAATTTCCCTCGGGATAAATAAAGCTTCTTGAATCTTGAATCTTTATATATTATTAATTTAATATAGTATTTTTATATTTAATCATATATTTATGCTAATTCTATATTTATTTCTGAACTTATTTGCACATTTTTACCACTTCACTTCTTTTTTTTTTTATCATTTCACGTGAATAACTCCTGTCATGTGATTTCGTTTCATCAACAAAACCATGTGACCAGTAACCTCATAATAAGGAAGTCCGTTCAGAGGGGCGAGATCATGGGAGCGGTGTCTCCGTAACTCCGTCGGTTTTTATCGGTCTTTGAGGCTTCACCATGACTCACACGGATGTTGTTGTGTGGTTAAACCTGCTTCTGTGTCTCCACGCTGCTGCTCAGTCACGGGGTCATGGACAGAAGTGGCCTGTTCCCTACAGGTAAGAAGACGGTAACCCTGCTCTGCCCATGCTGACCGCTCTCTGTAGACGGTGAAGCTACAGAGACAATAACGTTTCTATGTGGACAAAGTTTTTACATTTACCTAAATAATTTCCTATTGGCTGCGTCTTAAAATAAGATTCATGTTTATTATTCGGTGAACTTTTAGCTGATCTGAAGCCAGTTTACCAAATTATGTCTGTGGTGCGTTCACGTGACTTTGGAAACTTCGCACTCTGGAGCATTTCGCTGTATGAGCACGTGATAAGCCAAGTGAGTTTTCACATTATTGTGCAATGCGCACAATAATTAATAAGAAATATACAATAAGCAGAGTACTCTGGTCAAGAACATAAATAAAAAATACCATAAAAATACTGTAACATTGATGTCAATATGTACAATCTGACGGTTAAAAACAATAGAAGGTTGTGCAGAATGTGTATTATTATTATTATTATTATTATTATTATTATTATTATTATTATAAATGCATCCCCGTTATTTCCCGTTGTACTGTATTGTGAATGCCATCGACTGACAGGTTAACAAAGACCCAGTCTGTTTCCTAGCAACGGAATTACCAGTACTATTGCTGTTTTTATTTTCTAATGTATACTATGTACTATATACTACTCAAACACACACGCAAATATTTTACCTTCATTCTTTTGCATTTATTTGGTCATTTTACTTGCTTGTTATTTTTCAGGTTCAGATTAATAATTTAAAATGTATCTACATATAAATACAATTCTTACATCTAGACTAGGGTTGCAACTGTATTTGATTTCTGTGGTATGATAAACATCTCAGATTAATATTACTATTATTATTATTATTATTATTATTATTATTATTATTATTATTATTATCAGTTGAAATGACCCTTCAAAATTTTTAACCAGAAGGGTTTTTTGTTAAACACTTTATTGTAATCCAAATTGAAACCATTTTAAAATGGGCCACCTATGTGTAAAACATTTCCCTGTTGAAAGACAATAGAATATAATTATTAATAACATAGTTAAGCAAATGTACACAGTATGATAACTGTCATTTTTCATATCATGGTATGCTGTAAAGTCGGTATATTGCTGCAACCCTACAAAAGACATAACAAGCTATTGTGTATCCGGCAGTGTTGATTGCATGAATAAGTTAAAGTTAACTCCACACTTACCAGCTGCAATATTAAAAAGTGATGTTCATTAATGCGTCAATTAATCAACATCAACAGACGGTTCGATCATCGCCCCTCTGTGGACTCCTACTGTGACGCCCTCTACCCGTTCTGTCCCACTGGAGACCAGGATGGACGGATTCCCTACATGAGAGACAGCGATGTCGTCTCAGTCTATCGACTGCAGACGCCCGTGTGGGAATTCAAGTACGGAGATCTGCTGGGGAAAGTTGTAAGTGCATGAATCGTCGTTATGAGTTGAAACATAATACTTCTATTTCACCACACTGAATTCAGGGTTTGGGCCACCAGAGTCTGTAGGAATGTGTCAAACTATTCGGTGATGCTGTTGTAGATACATCATTTTTCTGATTCTGGACTCGTTATTCAGTGTTGGACTAAAATTCAAATTAGGTCTGAATGAAATATGCCGTACGTATGTTGTTTTGTTCCAATGACAATATATTGATTCTTAGTTTTGCCTATTTTGATCAAAATGGCTGCTACTGTTATTATATTCTTTATTATATTCGTTTTGAGTTAAAAATCGATGTGATATCTAATATGGTAATATTCTGTATATGGTTAAAACCGATTATATCTGACACACACAGGTAATTAAATATAGTTGCAGGGTTGTTGAAATACAAGTGCAACTGGTGACGTTATTCATAGATGCACAGCTGCACACACTTCCACTATGTTTGCCCACAAACGGAGAGCCAGTGTACTGTTTCTGTTTCACAGCACATCATGCATGATGCCATTGGGTTCAGCAGTTCAGATACGGGGGCAAACTACACCATGGAGTGGTATGAGCTGTTCCAGCTGGGTAACTGCACCTTCCCTCACCTCAGGCCAGAGGAATATGCACCTTTCTGGTGCAACCAAGGAGCTGCCTGCTTCTTTGAAGGCATCGATGACTTTCACTGGTCACAAAATGGCACCTTAGAGAAAATAGGACAACTCACAGGTAAGACTTCATGTGTAATCTTGTATCTGTGCTCAAAGAGGGCAAAATAAAATACAAATACAGTACCTACCTGTTCAACAGGTGACTGCATGTTATCCCAAAATGACTTAAATCCATATCTGAGCCCCGCAGTTAAACTTGGGGACGTTTCTTTATGATTTTGCAGTTTGTTTTGAGGCAGATGCACATATGCTTTTGCTGGTGGTGGAAATACTCATTAAACTATTTCCCCCTGGGATTATTAAAGTATTTCTGATTCTGATACTCACTAGTACACCAAATGTGTATTAATCCGCAGCTGATGTGTGTGTACTCTGTACTCTTTACTCCAGTCTGGGCAACGTTTGTTAAAAGCTCTAGACCAGCTGTTGGAGCAAATTACTTTCCTCTACTATATTTATCACACTTATCTCATCACTCATGCCTCTCCTTTTATAAAAAGGAACAGCTTTAGTAGGAACAGACAGTGTAGATAGGTCAGAGTATTGACAGACAGACTAACACATTGTTGGTTTTAGTCTTTTCTTGGGATTTGTTGTTTTTGTAGAAATTAAGAAGAAATTAGAGTAATGTACAGTCTCACATATTTTATTAGAGATCATCTACATAAAAGTGGTACAACTGCAGACAGCAGCCACAAGAACCGTATTAGTTTGTATATGTGAATGATCCTTCTTTCTCAGTACCACATCAGTCAGTTTAATGTTTTGTTTTTTTCTGCATTTTAGAATTAAAATAAGTATTTTTGGAGGCACAATAGCGAAGTTGTCTCACAGCAAGAAGGTTGTGGGTTTGACTCTGCATGTCTTCCATGCCTTTTTCCCCAGTGCATTCTGGGAAAGGATTAAACCCTTCTATTGACCCAGAAGTACTGCTCAGATTTAGAAAAACTGACAGATGAATGGATAAATCCACTTTTAAAAGGCTGCTCTGTCACCATGATTAAAACATAAAACTACTTTTATACCTTCCCTTTGTTTGACTTCCTGCTTGACCCTTGGTGTTGCTGGTATTAAAACAGCTTTTCTCTTTTTCGTCCAGGGAGCCAGTTCAATGACATGGCCCAGTGGATCCAGGACGACAACGAGACTGGGATCTACTATGAGACGTGGACAGTTCGCTCCGACCCCAGCCCCAACGCCACCGTGTGGTTCGAGTCTTATGACTGCTCCCAGTTTGTCCACCGCGCATACAGGAAACTGACTGAACTGGGAGCCAAACTGTCCAGCAGATCACAAACCAACTACACTAAGATCTACCTGTACAGCGGAGAGCCCACCTACCTCGGCAATGACAGCGCCATATTCGGACAGCCTGCTTTGAAGAATCTGGCAACGGACATCCGTAAATTTTACCACACGTTCCGACCACACCAGTCGTTTATAGACTTTGCCATCAGTCTGTTGGAGGCTTATAAAAAGGTTGTGTTGGACAAGAGCTTCTACCTCTACTACAACTTTGAGTACTGGCATCTGCCAATGAAGCCTCCCTATGTGCAGATTACATATGAAGAGGTGCCTTTGCCTTAATATGACACTTTTCCTAATGTTTTTATCAAACTGCCTGCAAGTTATTGTTATTTTCATAAATCGATATGGATTTGTAACATTAATACAGTGTAAATTAAACACCACATGAAGTCCAGCCTTAATCTTTTACATTCAAAATTGTAAAGCTAACTCGATATATATCATGTACAGAACTTGTTTTTCACTGTTAAATATCTGAACATGTTTTTTAATTGTCACATACCTTTCATGAAGCATACTTGTGAATTTTATCTTATTGTAATGACTGCAGTGTTTGGAAAATAATAAAATGACAGATGCAAAGAGTACATTCACAACTTTTTATTACCGGTATAAGATCACATGTCCAAAACAATAATTTTAAGACAAGTGACCAGTTAAGCAAAGCAGACAAAGCATTTGCCACACAGAAGCAGAACTAAAAGGACATCATTGTCAACACCAGTTTACTCCTAATACAACTTACTGGAGGACTCTGAACAAATTAGGTTAAATTAACAATTACTGACAAGAGGCATCTTAATGATGTTTTTATCTGCATTTAAATGATACATGTTTTACTCATCCAACTAAAATTCCCAATAAAAACGACAGGAAATGAATAAAACCAGGACAGCATTGAGTCACAACCTTCACTTTCGAGCTGCTGTCACGGCAACCGTATAATGCACTGCACAAATTATGAAAAATGAATCAGGAGATATGTTACTGTACCATTGAGATGCTAATGCACAAAAGCACAAGACAATCAGCACAGGTATTGAACATCAGTGATAAGAGACCAGAACTAATCAATAGACTGTTAGTTCAATCTAAACAAAATTAAGAAGCGTTTGTACTTCCTACGACAAATGTCTCAGTTTTAGTCTACATTACTGCTTGGTTACATGAAAATAAAAATGAAGTCTGGCAGCAGGGCACAAAATTAGCACCATTAACCAGCCAAATGGTGGTAAAATGTGTGTATATGGCTACTAGATTTGCGTCACTAATCAGCCAAAACAAACAAACAATGGTAAACTATTGCGTGGCTGGTACAATCTTAACATTCACTAGCCATTTAGCCGGTGGACAAAAAAGTGAATTTTGCACCCTGCGGTCTGGCAGAAAACAAAACAAAAACTGTAAATGTGGGCTGTAAAGATCATATTGGCATGCAGCGTCCAAAAGTTTGTCCACTACTCAACTTTTTAACGTATCTATCTTCGAATGACATCACTTAATGGCACTTTTAATGATTTGAATTGGGAATTTGCCACAATTATTTGGTTGACCTGCTACCCGTTTCTGCAAATTTTCTATGGTGCATTTTGTTATTACATTTTTAAGACATATTTTCCTCTTTTTTTTAAAAAAAATTCATTAAGATAATCAGATAAGATGTCTTTTAGACTAAAACAAACTGTAGAGAGATTGCAGGGTTTGATTCACTAACTGGAGTGTATTTTTATGCTTTGGAATAAAGTATTTTGTGGCAGTGGACTGAAACTTTTGGACCCCTCACATGCAACAACATCATCGGGACCAAGGTGGACGTGTCAAAACCACACACACACAAAAAAAACACCCAATATTGCTGCTGGTCTGCTTGCTGGTTATGATGGCTTCTTTTGTATAACTGAAAAACACAAACAAATTACAAAAGCAGTATCCATATCAATAAATACACAGCTTATCTTCTCTAGTGTATGTTCTACAGTATGAAAAAGATCCATCTAGTAAAGGAGAACTCGCACTCTGGTTGTATAAAAGACACGAGCCGTTGGGTTAAGGAAACTTCAAACCCTGACAGTGGGCGAAATAAAGAAATGGGTACATTTCTATTCATAATAAAACACACAGCGTTTTATATACAGATGTATTTGACTTCCTTCTTAAAGGAAAAAAAGTTTGTTTCACTCATCTGACTTGCCAAATCTCTTTCGACTGAAATGAATGGATGTTTTGGACAGGAGTGCTAGCGATATCTGCAAAGACGATGTTTGTAATAATGAGATGAATACTGCTTCCTTTCCTGTACGTATGATGTGGTGACACGATGCAGAGCAAACGTGGGCTAACAGGAGGGCAGATATTCGCAACATATAACTAAGGTTTAGAGCTTGAACAGGCAAATACCAGAAGATACCAATGAAACCTATTTAGGGACATATATTCCTTAAATGCACCTGAGATTAGTTTTGCATTCCCAGCGTGCATTGTAAGCTAAAAGCCGCAGAGACAAGTCTACTGCATTATAACAAAGCAACCTCACCAATTTCTACCTCCAAATTCACACATTTCTGTGCACTATCTATATTTACATATAATTATTTCTTTGTTTTTTATAAGTAGTTATAGCTTCATTACTTCAATATACTCTCCTCAATATCGGACTCGACAGAACCCCAGAACACTGTAAATAATCATCATTAGAATCTGAAGCCCAACAATACAAATCTGAGCATTATAAAAATTCTTTCCAAGCTTTCATGAGAGCAAACAGACTTGTTTTGTCCTGACTGTCATTTGGTATTCATGTAAGGTGCGTAGGATATCTATGACTGTACAGAAACCTTTAAAACAATCCCGAGAAATTCATTTGTTAAGCCAATTGATGTATTATGCAGGGAGAAAAAAAAGAATCTGCAGAAATCTGGAGAAAATAAAAATCCATTGCATCGATCTGCACTGTACACCTTCACATCACAGCGATAGAGACCTATATACACTTTCACTTTATCTCCTGGACAACTTCTTACATTTTCAACAATCATTTCTTTCTGTTTTGAGTAATCTCAGGAAAGGAGGAAAAGCAAGAGGCCGTCAACAATACTGCTGCTCCCTATGGTTAAATGAGTTTAAAATGGAGGTGTAGGACCCAGCCACTCTTCTGCAAAATTAAGTGAATCCTCCCCCCTCGACAACACAAAACAAGACACCTTCTGTCACATACTATGTACAATAACATCACAGCCATTTGGAAAACTTCCAATGCCATATTATATATTTTAGAGTGCAGATTTGCTATCTCAGACTGGATTTAAGTAGGCCAAGTGGTAGTGTACAACAACATGCATTTGTGCATCTAATCTTCCCAAATTACTCCACGTTAAAAAAAAACAATTAAAACACACTCACATATGCATACATACATACACACACACACACACACACGCACACACACCTCATAATATAGATTATCATAACCAGACTTTAATGTCCATACAACTAAATTTGCAGTTATAAAAACACTGCGTTTTTACCCAAATATTTCCACCTCCTCTGGTCTGTGTGATGATTGTTAAATATGTGAAGAAGATGGCCTGGCGAGTTCTGTCTCCAGATTAGGTAAAGCGGTTTTTCCGTAGTCTACTTTGAAGTTAACAGGCAGAGATTTTTGTGGTGTTTGCATGACAAGATAAGACGTGTAGCAGTCAGATGCCACATTGCATCCCTGTCCAGCAGTCCACACAGGAGTTCAGCAACTGTATGCTCTCCATGTTGACAAAACATTCCACTACAGCTGAGCATTTAAAGGTCTTTCTATGCCATGAACATTCTACACCACAAACTAGACGTACTGAACTTTCTGTGCCTCTTTGGCTTCACTTTACCAGGTCGGCATCATGTCTGGGAACCAGACCCGGCCCAGGTGCTTAGAGACCTCCCAGTGGATCTCATCCAGGGAGTATTTGTGATCTGGAATCAGCACCTCCTCCATGATGGACAACTGGGAAAGCCTCCGGCCACACATCTTGACAAACTCCACAAATGCGCTGCAGGAAACCTCGCACTCGCCCAGGCCGATGGCTGACAGCTGGGTGCAGTGCTTGGCGATGCGGATCAGCTCCTCATCCAGAGGACGCAGGCCGTTGGCGCACACCACCAACTCCACCAGACGAGGGCAGTGGAGGCCAACGCGGCCCAAGACCTCCTTACTTACTGAGCGACCGAAGTATAGGTGCGTGACTGGGATCTCATCATTAAAGAAAGGTCCAAACTCATTCTCATAGAGGAAGAAGTACATGACCAGGTTGAATTTGGGCGAATGCCTCACCATGGCGTCCCAGCTGCTCTTTTTGATGGTGTGGAAGTGCTGGCCGGGGTTCTCACTCACCACATCGATCCTTAAGTGTTCCAGGTGGACGTGTTTCTCTGAGGAGAGGGCCAGCAGGAGTTCATCACTCAGGAGGTGGTAATTTAGTGCTAGCTCCCTCAGGCCGTGACACTGGTCTGCCACACACAGGATCCCTGAAAATATGGACAGAACTCACCATGAGTTTTTAATTTTGCAAAAAGGATCAAGATCAAGGGTCAATTCCTGAAAAAAACATGCCAATTAACAAGGATGGAAAATATTGCTCCTGAACAATACAAAGCTCTACTATATTTTCCAGACAAGTTGCAGCTGAATCAGCAGTCTATTCATAGTGGTCAATTAAAAACAGTTCCAGGAAATTTAAAGCAAGAGGGAGAAACAGGATACAGTTCATTCTTGATATATCATGGGACGTCTTCTAGTCTACCACATGAAATGACAGCACTGTATGAGGGCAAGCAAGAAAATGTACTGGCTCTATAAAAAAGCCACTTGACTGGAAACACTTATAGCTTTGTGACTTTGTGAATTTAATCAAAAACATATGACTGAAAGTGCAACATAACATGGCTTGAAAATATTGTGCTTTGAATATTATCCAACAACCACAAAAAAAACAATCAACAAAGAAAGCCAGAGGAAAACTTCAGATCACAATTATAGTAACCAAAATTATCGTGGTTATCATCATGGTATTGTTAAAATGTGCTGAAAATGTTTAAAAAAAAAGTACTGATAAACACACTGAAATATGTTGTCCAAGTTTTACATTGAAAATCACTGACAAAATTACAGCACTCCACTCTTTGTTTGGGCAGTATTAATAGCAGCGTACTTCAGAACACAACTACTTTACTTTCATCTTTCTGATGTAAGGTGTCTGCAACTCCAAACTCAAATTACTTTTACCTCCAAACTGTACTCAGTTGAAGTATGTCAGCACATCTATTTACTGTAAATGTGTTGTCAAACAGAAACTCTCAGTCCCACTCTGTGTTTAACTGCATTAGCTGTTAACACTATTAGCACAAACGTCAAGGAACAAATACCAAATCAACAAAATCTGCAAGTCAACAAGACAGGGCAGGCAAACACTCCACTTCTGAAAAGCTCCTAGTGTGGTATAAAGCCATTTGGAGGACAGAACGAGACCAGTCTCAGGCGGAACATGTTGCAGGTGCTCCCGATGGAAACAGCTGTTAGCTAGGTAGCGAAACACACCAGAGGACTCTGCTGCCCAGTGCCCACCAGCTGCTAGCAGCTAACAGCTAACTGCTAACTAGCTCTCCACCTCAACACAGATTTGATGTTTACAATGTCATGTTAACGTTGTCGCGGACACAATAGGGTGCCTCCCCTGGACGTGCCGTTAGTGTGTTTACTGTGTAGAAGTTTGAAACATCTCTGTAGTGGAGCGCTGTTCCTGCCTTCCGCTATGTTCCCATTGAAACAAAACAAACCATTGCATGCTGGGTCTGCGTCTGGGAGACTGTTGCTAACTTTGGTTGACGCTGGACAGTACCGTGAATTTTTAAAAGCATCGTAATAAAACACTGTTTTAATGATGATCAAAATTTTAAACTGTAATACTAACTCTTGGGAATTTTAATGTATCATTAAACCGATAATCGCTTTACCCCTAGAAACAAGACATGGCTGCTTCCTCTTAGCTTAAGCACTTAAACAGCTACTGGAGTCTTTGCGCTCACTGTACCTGCTGGGGAGACGTGAGGGCAGCTGCTCATCTTCAACAGTTTCAGCGTGTCACTGTTGTTGGCCACCAGCACCTTTAGAGATGGATCGTCCACCGGCGTGTCGTCAATCTTCAGCGAAGACAACGATTTGGAGTTGACAAACACCACAGTCAGGGCTGAGATAAAATGAGACTGTGGGAAGACAAAGAATTATGATGAATTATAATGCATCTTTGAGAAGTAGCTACTAAGATGCCAGGTCTCAGCTTTCCGTGGGCGTACTTGTATCAATTATATTTGGATTGATGGTGGCCCACTTCATCAAGCCTGATGTATGACGAATAACTTGACTTAAGTTTAACTTGACTATACCTGTATTGTAGGTTGTACATGTGTGAAAGTTTCAGATTTCAATGATGATAATTCCATACTGTAAGTCAGAAATGCCATACTGTAAGTCATAAACTAACTTATACACTGGTGAGAGCTTCCCAGGGCAGTATGTTAAGTTTTCAAGAGTTCACAGAAAGAATCTCACAGTGCACTAAGGGAGACTAAATAAACTTAGCAACATCAACATCCTGTGTCCATCTGAGGCCTTGGAAGTAATTACATCCATGTCCTTGGACATGCATAAGAACAGACACTGCTTTTCAGCCCTATCCTTAGATAAGAAGAGAATGCAAAAACAATCCTATCAGCTAGCTCAAAACACTCAGCCACAGCTTTAAAGATGCCACCATGAAAAAGGGCATTAAAATGTTATATGAAACAAAATTGAAAGCTATGATGACAAGAGTTTATTTGATTTTCCTTCGAAATATGACCCAGGCCCCTCATGTTATGTTGTTATACCTTTGGAACCTCCATGAAACTGGGCCTAGCTGTAGAGATGAGCCCCAAGGTCTTCAGTGAACAATTCACCAACTGTGAAAGGATGTCACACGCTGCTTCAGCTGACTCTGTACTACTGTCCACCTGGCAAGCACAAATAAAGATTGAATGTCACTTCAGGAACATAAAAACGTAATTTTTAAACCAGATAGTGGAAGCAAATTGTAAATACAGAATCAGGACGCACGCATATTTCAACACAGTCACAACACTTTTTCCACCTTTACCTTGAAGCTGACATACTGCAGATGGTTGGAGTGCCTCTTTATGATCTGCTTGATGAGGTCTGGATGTGTGGCTTTCAAATAAGAGCTGGCCGGCTGGTTCAGCTCAAACTCAAAGCATCTCCACAGCTCTGGCATGTGGAAAGCCTGGTTCCATCCGCGACACACCTGAGAGGCATAAGCACGATCCAGCAGTGGAAGGTACTGGAAGATGTGTAGCAGCAGCTCCTGAGGCAGTCGTGCCCAGTCACTCTCTGAAGACTCACTGGCCACCACTGCCTCGGACTCTGACTCTGACTCCTCGCTTGTCTTCTTTCGCACCTTCTTGCAAGCCTCTGGTGGGCCCTCACTGGAGGAGCTGTCGCTGTCCTCTCCTCCTTTAATCCTCTTCATCCTGAAAAAAAAGGAGGTAATAAGTTTGTTATAGTTAAACATCGATAAACACAAAACACCTTTAACTACATAGCAAATTATATTGAGCATTCAGTTTAACCCCAACAGATGTGAAAGTAGATCCAAACAGTGACTTTATTTCTGGTTGTATGTACCAAATACCAATCCTCTCTGTGCATACAGTACATGCAACGCTGATTTGCATACAACTGTATTCTCACTTTCCACAATGGATACATATAAAAGCATCCTGGCAGTGGATTTGATGCTCAAGCAGGTAGCAGTCAATATATTGATATTAAACGCGGGGTAAAACATCTGATTTAGTATTAATATGTCAGTGTGCGTCACTTGCCAAGTTTACTATGGAGGCTTAAACATGACTTATGTCTCAATAAATAAATGCATCAATAAACGTATAAATAAATAAATGCATGAATAAATGGGACATCCTACCTCATTAACATGTGGACACTGAAATACATAAATAAATGTAGGTGAACAAAAATGTAGAAATAAATATGAAGCATGCATTTTTTATTTTATTTATTAATTTCGCCATTTATTTATACATTTATTCGTGCAATTGTTTATCTTTTCATTTATTTCATCGTTTTTTTAATTGAGAGTTAAGTCATGTTTAGTCCTCCGTAGCTTACTAACGCAGTGACGGCGTAGCCGTTAAGTCGGCTACTTTTACGTTACACCAAAGTAAATTGTATTTAAGGCAAGCTATTTAGCAAACTTGTGCCTCCATATTACAAAAATATAACACGCACCACTTTATTAAACCAACAGCTCATTTCATAATGAGTTATTTAACCACAACACAGCTACAACACCTCCTACCTTGATGTTTACACTCAGCTAGCTTAGCTTAGCTGTTAGCAGTGAAAATCCGACCACTGACAATTTGACACTTCAGCCGGGGCCCGCGCTGGAAAAACTCATTCGCACCAACCAAATAACACGCATCAGTCTGTTTGACAGATAGGGAAGAAGGTAAAGAGATGTTTTCAATGAAGAAACCGGACAGAAATCTGGCACCTCCGCTCCAGTTGACCTAATTCCTTCGCGGGAGTTTTTTCGGCCCCCCTGAACCTGAAATGGCGAAGAGTTGTTGTTGTGACAGCAGTGGTGCATCATGGGAAATGCAATGCGAAATGGCTGGTTGGTAAAGATCGTCTGTGTTTCGGAGGATGACTCACTCGACAATCAAAAAACATACACGCATATATTGTCTTGTTTTTGCACAAATACGCACCCCTGTTGATGTTTGTGAACATTTTTTAATGCTCCTTGTTCTTCGTATGTTATATTATTGTTAAATATATTATCATCATTATAGATATTCCGACTTGCTGCTGCTAACAGAGGAATTGTTAGGTCTCTGAAATTCATAAATTAGCCAGAGTGTGGTCTAGACATGCTCTATCTGTGTCTTGAGATATGATTTGGCACTATAAATAAAATTGAATTGAATGATATAAGGGTTTGGTTTCTGAATGCATATTGCAGCTTAACATTTCCGTTTGTCAACTTAATAAAATTAAATAAATGCAAAAAGGCAAATACAAAGGGACCCAGTGATATTTTCACACTTCTGTGTTTCTAAAATTAAAAAGCTTACCAAAAATGGAAAAAAATAAACACCTAGTGTCATGTCTCAGTTGCTATTGTATTTAATATATTTTTCCTGGTGTACCTGTACCACCTGTATTGATTCATTCGGTTGTCCGTGTATCCTTCAATTGAATTGTATATGCTAATTTTGAATGGTGCAATAAAAACCTGCTTTGCATAAGATGACATTAACTATTATGGATGCATGTATTTTGAAACTCTTACAAAACTTACAAACACAGAACACGAGTAGGAAGAAAGATTATTGGGTTTGTTCACTTTAAAGTGCTAATAGTAGTAGCTAATGATGATTCAAAAGAAAATATTGAAATATTATTACTGTAGTCAGTTACAATGCCATCGCATAACTTTCCACCTGACGTGCAAATATGGATTTTAGTAACACAAACACAAATGAAACATATATTTTGTTTGGCATATTAAGCAGCACTTACACAGGTATTGCAGTACAGACTGATTTAAGTTTAGCACCAGGAAATAAATGGTGAGTGCTACATCTTTATATTTCCCTAGTCTTTGCTGAGTTGCACAAGAGTTACAGCTTTTTAATTTAGGTTTTTACAGATATTATGTATACATGACTCACTTAAAGTCTCTAGGTAGATTTTGTACCATGATGACTTCAATATAAAGCGATCAAAGGCCAACAGTGACAGTAGGTAATTTAATCAAAATGTCACCACTCATTAATGACACAGTGTATACTTTGCGAAACAGAGAACCTGGTTTATTACCATTCGACTCCATCCACCACAGATATTACAGAGCAGATTCACAAGTATTAAGCTTTTTTATATAACAGCAGCTTTTTTTCATCACTCTGTTCCCCTAACCCCCAATCCCCCTGCCTCCTACTAGGGAAAAGCATTACAGGTGCACAATTGTATTTGGTGTGAAGACTGGCCCCTCAAATCATTCAGCTGTTATCAGTCTCACTGTGAGGTTTTCTGTTTGTTTTTGTATTACTGAAGGATTTTGGTACTTTTTTTTGACAGAGCTGCAAATAGGATTTACATCCACCATCATTCACTGCAGGCGCCGGGCTCCTCCTTCTCATTTCCAGACAACAGAAGAGATCTGACATTTAGAAGAGGGGGAATTACGACCGTCTACTGTATAAAAATGTACAGTGGCTTTATTGACATACATTCCATAGGTTAAACAGCTGCAAAATAGGAGGCACACCCAGTATTGCACTTCATTAAAAGTTCTGGCTCAAAACATAACCCAGAATATCAAACAAAACTGAAGTGAAGAGTAGCAACTTCGGAATACAGCTATTTTGAATAGTATCATTATATACAAGATTAGATAAATCGTACACTATTTTCCTCCCAAACATAATATTCTTAACAGTCTTATCCACTTTTCTTTTTTTGTCCGTCAACCCATGATGCACTTGACAGTGGAGAATACTGTACAAGATTACGAAAAAAGTTTACATACAACAATATTTTAAATTTATAGTTAGGAAGCTGGAAATACGGCCTGTTGCTTTTTTTTTCTAAGCCCACGCTGATCCACCGTTGCCTTTGAGCAAATTTATTTCATATTCAATGTTTAATCATGTACTGTTACACTTCAGTGATCAGGAGGTGTGCAACGTCTATAGAAGCCGAGGGAATACAACGGCCGCATGCAAACACGTCACAAGATATTTTCTTTTTTTTTCTTCTTTTTTAAAATTCTATTGTTCTTTTTTTCATTCAGGTTACTCTGAATGTGAAGGATTTACAGCTCAGGTTTGTAGCAGAGCCGGGATACTGATGTTTGGAGAAGAGCAGACCTGAGGACTCTTGGTGCAGGGCAGAAACCTGGTCCAGTGTCCAGGAGACTTGACGATGCAAGAGCCAAGCTTCGTGGCTGAGCTTCAGCAGCAGCCAGAAATCACAGTAGAGAAACTGGTTTTTAGTAAAAGTCTTGTTTAAAAGGTGTGAGCATTTCTGCACACCCCACAGCCCAGGGCAAACTCCTCCCCCGTTGGTGGGTGAACCACATGCAAAGGGCACTCAGTACCCTCCAACTGTTTGCCTTTGGGACCTGTGACAGAAAGGAAAAGGAAAACATCTTATTTTTTGTCATAGTTATTTCTGTCTGGTATTTGTTGTTAATCTGAATCATTTTCCAGAAGAGTGTAGTCAATAGAGTTATTAACCACCTGCAGGACAATGGGGCAGTTCTTCCTTGGGGACACTGGTCATCCTCTGGAAGTCATCGTGGCAGGCATTGCAGAAGTGTGTGGTGCCAAAGCAGAAGAAAACAGCCACCGAGCAGCAGTACCGACATTTATACTCAAGGAAGTCTGTGCCATGCTTGGAGCACATCTGGTGATAAGTAAACAAGAATCGGGGTAAGTTTACATAAAAGCAGCATTAAATATAACAGAACAGTCACACGCCTTCTTGACGAAATTGAGAAGAGAAGATTGACACTTTTCAATCTCTGGCACATTGAGAAGACAAACCTACACAGGACTCAAGGTAGTTTCTGCGCCCAGCCAAGAAGTAATTCACTGTAAAACCACAACTTCAAGTTATATTGTTCTTTGTATAGATATAACATGTTATTAGTGAGCCTTAGAGGTGTTGGAAGGTGGACAGTCAGGCTAGCTGTATCCCCTTGTTTCCAGTCTTTGTGCTAGAATAAGCTAATCACCTGCTGATTCGAACGTCATATTTTGCATACAGACAAAAGAGTGGGTTCAATCCTCTCATCTAACTCTTCACAAGAAACAAAATAAGTGCATTTCCCAGAATGTCCAACTATTCTTTTAAATTGGCTATAGTAAAGACAGGGTCTTCCCAGGTGTCATTTACCCACCTGAGCCCTGGAGACATCCGAGCACGCTCCACAGATCAGCTCACTGGGGTCATAGTCGTCTCCCTGTCCGGCCTCAGCATCGCAGCGAGCCTCTCCTCCAAAATAGGCCTGGGAATAAGGGCAACCATTAATTTTCACGCCCCAAACCACTCAAATTAAATATTAGGTTATATGTTACCTTCTTGCACTTATAGCAGACATAGTATGCGTATCTGTTCATGGCAAAGCCTGCAGGGTCATTGTGGAAACGTGCTCCTGGTGTCGTTATTGCCTCACTCTTATGTAGACCCTCATACTCCAGCCTCATCAGAGCCTTTCTCCTCACGTCCTCATAGAGCTCTTTAATGGGGTCGAGCAGGTCCTTGATCACAGAGTGATTGATTTTGTTCTGGAGGCAAACAATGAAACAAATTAAACAAACCAGCCTATGTTCATAAAGGTAGTTCTGTCGAGTATACATAAGGGACAATAGCATTTAAAAAATGATGAGACAGTTAACAAAGCAGCTATAGAGTCACACAGTTGACGGTGCGTGTTCAATGAAGCATTTAAGCAATCTGAGCCAAAACAAGTTCAAGGTGTGGTGGAAACCGTTTGAAACCTCTTTGTTACTGGGTTAATCTCCTCAATCAGTGAGGCTCAGGTAACACCTTACCTTGCAAATGGGACACAACATGAACCCAAAAGTGATCCGGGGCCCGAGCCAGCGGTTTTCAAGAACGCGACGAGTACACTGAAGGTGGAACACATGAGTGCAGTCCAGCTGAGAACAGAACAAAGAGTTAAACATCAAATGAGGGAAAAAAATGAAGTGAAGTGAAACTCTTCCATTTGATGAACAAACACTTTTTACCTGTACTGCAGGAGCAGCAGAGAGGGCCTCTGTGAAGCAGATCATACACATGTCGTCTGCGTCCTGTTTCAGACAGCCGGTGTTCTTGTCACAGCCGTGCAAACATGGAAGGCAGGCCTCCTCATTCTTGACTCCTCCACAGGGGTGTCCACAAGGATGAGTTTTACTGCAGGCCAGTTTAGCGTACTCCTGTGGCAGACGTCATCGGAGAAACTGGTGAGGCTTAGGAACTACAGTACTATAACATACACTTTACTACATACTGTTACTCTACTCAGGGACAGCTTCTTACCACACGAGGTAGGACTGCTCATCACTTGACACTTCACCATTTTAGATATTTACTGTATATACTTACTCTGTATATACTCATACTTATGCATATATTACATTTACTACATTTTTGTTTACATCCATATTATTATATATATACTATACGCCTGCTTACACTCTTTTCTCATTTTGTTGTCATTTGTGTGATTTTCCCTTCCCTTTCTCTCTTATACATTTTTAATGAGCATTGCTGGAGGGAGCTTCCGACCGAAGATTTTCTCATTGCCAACGACAGCTTCCCGGTAACCGTTGTGCATGTGACAAATAAAGACCTTGGACACTGTTTAATATGCGTCTTGTGTAGGTTTCTCTTCTCTGAAGTGTGAGGACAACACCTAAATATTCTACAACAATATTTTTACTCAGCCAAACCTCAAATTCCTCAATTCAAGAAAGAGATTCTAGTCACCTTACACTAAAATACTACGGGAATTGAATTTTTATTTCTAATTAGGAACAGTGTTTTAGAAAAAGTGGTTTGGGTTATTTTGCCATCTTGATAAGCTAAATTTATAACTAGTTAATATAAATTAGAACTGGAAATGTCACCACTCATAAATGACACTGTTCAATTAGAATATAATAGATAAGGATATAAATAACAAAGAGCACATGTTTTTATATATATAAACTTCTCTCTCATAACAAAATTCAATTCAATTTTATTTATAGTGCCAAATCATAACAAAAGTTATCTCAGGACACTTTATAGGCTAGGTAAAGACCACACTCTATGACTTATTTATACATAGACCCAACAATTCAAGATAGCTGATGTTCAGTACCTGGCAGTCTGGGTCTGAGCAGACACTGCCAACTGCGGACAGCTCAGTGCCATTCCTCGTACCACAGAACCTGCAGGCATCTGAGCTGCTGGAGGCTGGTTTACCTGCAAAAATAATTACTTTACTGTTAATATAATAACACAATTTAAGCAGTTACACATTTGCAGCAATATATCACACCCAAAAAAAGCACAGTGGTATGCTCTGTTTCTATGTTACCTGTGTGCTCTCTGAACTCCACCATAGCCTTCATAGTCTTCGAGTCGGCCAAAGCCATTAGCCAGAAGAGCTTTGTCCTGCCACAGCCTTCATGGAGATCCACTTTTATGGCCTCCTCTTCCTCCTTGAACACCTGAAAGCAGCCACGAAGACAGGATTAAAAGATAGCTCCTTCTATAAATTGATTCATATTATTATTAAGTATTCAGCAGCTAACACTACTGGAAGAATCATCAAGCTAACGACCAACACTAACCTGTCTCTGGTGAGAGCGTGTGCGTCGATGCAGGTGAAGAAAGCGGTCACAGTCAGTGCAGAGGTTGCCACACATGTTACACAGGATGATGGCGGCTGTTTCACCGTCGTCGTGATTGTCGCACATAGGCTGTGGATAGGAAAGGGGAGGAAATCAATTTTATCGAACAAGCTGTCAATTATTTTCCATCAGTGTTGCTTTTGGCCTTTTATGTCATTCTCACCATCTGCTTCTGCTGTCCATCTTTGCCCATCCAACGACCAGAGGACAGCCTGTCTACGTGATCCTGGTCCAGCACACACAGTGAAGCTAAGGCCAGCCACAGCTATGAGACAGAACAGGATATTATATACGATTATCTAATGCCTAGTATTTGTAAGCATAGATGGATGCTTTGCCTTTGATGACATTTGAGGACATACCCTTGTGGTGGCGATACAGCGTACAGGAGACCGATGCTCCTCCTCCATTTTGGTCAGGGCTATGATGGTCTCAGCTATTGCATTTTTGGTGACTCTAGACCAACCATCTGAAAGGTGGCCCTAAAAAGCAGAAAAAGAGAGTCTTAGAGGTACTTTTCCAAGTGTAACAGAAAACATGAAAACATATTTATAACAAAGATGGCAAATGTTGTTCTATATCAATTTAGGCTTGCAGAGAATTAAAGGGAAACGATAACTTACAGCTGCCATGTCTTTAACCAGCTTTATGATGATCTCTGCTATCTGAGGAGGAGTGGAGCCTTTCATCCACCAGTGGCTCTCCCCTCTGCGGATGTAGCTGAGCATGAAAGAAAGGGGCAATAAGTATGAAAATCAGCACAAAAGAAATTACAACAATAACTTGTTATGTTTGAAGTCTCATAATAACATATCTTTGGGTTTGATTATGCCTAGCAGAAACTAACTCACCTGGAGTTGAAGATCATGGGCAGCGTGACGGTGGTGACCCCTTTTCCCGCAGCCATGCCGGCTGTGCCAGATATGGTGGTGCCTTTGGCTTTTAGCTGCACAGTGAGGGCTTTTGCGATGCAGCCCAGGAACATGTCGAGGATGCAGAGCTTGTTCCAGTCACCCTTTTCTGTGGAGTGGATGATGTCGCTGATGTCTGCTGGTGGCAGAGCCTTCACCCCGATGATGCTGGCAAGTCTCACTGGTGTAACCTCTGGAAGGACGCGTCTAAGCAATGATGTGACCTGAAATGAAGATCAGATGGCAAACAAGGACATGGTATTTACTTTCACATGTACACAGAATACATGCTTAAAAAACACATTATTTTAAAGTACGTGTTACACCTGAACACCAAATGCAAACCACATCGTGTTCTGCAGTAATGTGGCAAAAAAACACAGCAACAGTTCAGGAAAGAAGGAGACTGCCAGATACCAAACATAGATGTAAACAATCCAGGTTTTGAAATCTATATATTAAGAAAAAACAGTATTGAAATGCACCCAACATGTTCGTTAGACCTCCAGGATGCACACAAGGTATTCTGTTGAGAAACAGTTGCACATAACTAAATCTGTAGTTGTATGTGTGTTAACTCGCCCACCTGTCTCTGTACTCTTGGGGAAGCCGTGTGCAGAAGAGAAAACAGGTCTTGCATCAGCGTTAGTTGCTGAGCTAGATACTGGCGGCCGACATTGGAGCCACTCAGAGCCAGGACCATAGACAAGAGCTCAAAGCAGTAGGCGTCTGAGGAGGCGTCATCGTCACTGGGCTGCGAGTTTGCATTTTCTTTGCTGGAGATGGCGTGCTCCCACTCCTCCCTTACACGTGTGGCCTCCATACGGATGGCCTGGACGATGTGCGCGCATACCTGGAAATTAATACACACATTGGGTAAGAGGGCTGAGATCATAACAACTCATCCTGGTGAGTGAATGGTGTGAAGAACTGACTGATTACCTGTTTCTGGAGGTTGGTGAGTTTGCTCCTGCTGAAAATGATTCCCACCATGTGCTCTTTAAGGTCTGCGTCAGATGGTGCCTATGCATAAAAGCGGAAAAAAGTGTAAGACACCAGGTTGAATGTCACTCAGTATTTGAGTCAGTTAAAGAGTACATGTAAACTGTCGTAGTGCGGACCTTGTCTTCTCCCTCAGGTGACGAAAGGAGGTTTTTCTCCTCTTGCTCTGGAGTCGGCTCTGCATCTCCACAGATAAGTTTTCCGAAGACCTAAAAGCACAATGTAAACAGTTAAGTTTCCAAGATACTCCAGATATCTGTCAGGTGGTTACAAGTAGGGATGCAAAATTCCAGGAATTTTCAAAGTTGGAAACTTTCCATAGGAATCAACAGGAATCAACAGGAATTTAAGTGAATAAATGTGAATAAACCTGGAATTTACAAAACTGACGGTTAGCCATTAACAAGGAATGTAAATATAGTTGGGGGAAATATATTTTAGAATAATCTTGACTAATCAAATACTGTAATTGTGCCTTTTATCCTTAAACTTGCGTTACACAAACGGCCAATGTCCTTTAACGACATGTTGTATACTTTCTGAGCTTTGCCTCAACGCTGTTAGGTCATACAGTTAGGTTCATCAGATTGGTTGATTTGGCTCGTATGTTGGTGATAGACAGATGGTTTATCCAATCCATCCAGCAACCAGTATTTTTCCAAAAGTTCTCCAAACGAGAGTTCCCAGATGGAAATGCTGACCAAATGCGAATTAATCCATCTGGCAGAGTCAGGTTAACACATTTGAGAAGATGGACTACATAAAATTGCCAGTATATATACAAAGTTCCCCGGCTTTACTTCCCAGGGAACGTTTCTGGAATGTTTCCGAAAATTCCCTGGAAATTGTCCGGAAATTTACCAGAAATTGTCCGCCCCTTTGTAACCCTAGTTACGAGTCATATGGAGGAAGCAGTTAGACAGACCTGTGAGGTGATGAGGCGAAACACTCGGAGAGTCTCTGCCTCACAGTTCTTTTGCTGGGCCATGCTGGCTGAGATCTGTCCGAGGATCTTGATGCTCTCGCCTTCTTTCCAACCAAGGACCTTCACCTGGCGCACCCTAAGGGTGTTCTCGGGACCTTTCAGTTCCACCTTGATCACATGATGATCCCCCCCAGGAAGCTCACTTGTCACCCAGCCCATGTGCCGCGAGTCGAGGTCAACCTTGGAAGAAAAGGCATGGGATGTTCAGTGTTCTGCCACATGTGAATTCATTAAAGCACAAACTAACTGATGTACTGGTTACACTGTATTCCCATATTACTACCAAAGCAGGTTGATCGTACCTGTTTGATTCTGCAGAGGTCCTCTATTGCTTTTCCACATAGGAACGTAACCGATGTGACTTTGTTCTGTGGATATAAAAGAGGGAAATTCAATCTTTATAAATATATTCCACCTTGGTCTTTGTATATATACAATATAGTGCAACGATGCTGCCCCCCTTACCCCGATGTCTCTGGAGTTGTCCACATGAACAGTCACATTGGAGGCATTTATGCCTTTCACACAGCTGATGGTGATGCTCTTGGTTTTGTTCTTGTCCTCATCTCCAGATTCCCAGAAGGTCTCTGTGGAGCCATCTGTTAGGCTGCCAATCATGGCCGGGCGACTGGATGTCTTGATGTCTACTACACTGGTCAGATCCTTCAGACAAGTCACCAGGCAGAGATCCTATTATCACACACAGTCAGATTAGTGTACATCATAAACACAGATAAATAACAATAAGACTCTTATTGTTGGTTCAATCCGTGTTAACCATAAGAAGAAAGATCTGATGTATGAGTATGTAAGGGGTTGTTTTCTTGCCTGGCTCATTGCTTCGTAGCCTGACTGCACGCTGATGTTGAAGCTCTCCTCGCTGTCTCCATCATCTGACTTGGACAAGATATTATTGATGTGATGGAAAACGTTGCTCTGGTGGAGGAACTGGTGGTCCGACTGCTTGAACTTGAGACTCCAGCACCTAGAAGAATAACAAGGTAATATTTAGTGATGACCAGGTTATCACCTCTCTTACCTTTCTGCCAATTTGATTAAGCAAAAATGTCAAATCTATTTCCTAAAATGTAATCTAGGTAATCTAGAAGAAATCTAGGAACCTGAAATGGTATCATTTAAAATCCATCCATCTAAAAATGTTGCTCTGTGGGTTGATATAATTTTTCAATCATTCAGAAACTGTACCTGAGCGCCATCTGCTGAAGTGAGCTGCCACTAGGAAGTGACATCATGAGGTCAGAGATGGTCTGAAGGAGGCGGTGGAAGGTGTGGGGGAGAGGATGAGCAGCCTCCCCAGCAATAACTATGTCTGACAGAGGGTGTTCACAAACGCCAAGGTCTCTTTCCTGTAGGGTGCAGAGTGTAGATGTTCACAATTTGAAGATGCAAAAATTTAGCAAAAGTAATGTTGTTTTCTTTCTGACGTTTAAACACTAGTTACCTGTTCCACGTTTTCTTTGTTCCCCTTGTTCTCATCATCTTCCTCGTCCTCAGGTTCAAAGGGCGATGGGGTGAGAGATGCTACAAAGTGCCAAAGGATGTCGTGCAGGGAGGTGGTCTGGATCACATTGCACAGCAGCCAGTTGAATGCCTGATGGGGACACCAAGAGAAAACCATACCAATTAGTCTTCTTACTATGCACAAACAATACTGGAGTGCAACTTAAATATATAAGTTCATTAATTACACAAACCTAATTGTTTAATTAACAATATCCAGCCAACTAATTGCTCATAATCCTAGCAACAATTAAAACAAGACTGAGCTCTGAGAGATATTACAGTCTGTACCTCCATGGCAAACACCCTGCAGGCAGACTTCCTCAGTGCATGCCTCATGGCCACCTCCAGGCCCTCCAGATCATGGTGCTGGATAACAAAAGCCAGGACGGGCCACTGGAAGTTCCTCTCCCCCTTACTGAGGGAGCCATGGGCCGAGATCAGCCTGGAAAGCTCAGGAGACGGGTGCCGTAACAAGGAGGACCCCACCTCTGTGTGGAGGACGGAGCAGGTTGATGTTACAGACGATGATGTAACTCCGTAATCCTTAAATTTCACTTCTCAAATGATCTGTGCTATTACCTGCATCACCACTATGGACCCTGCGTCTGGGCACGGCTTTGACCCGGGCTGGAGACGGTGAGTGTTGTTTGTCATACTCGGATGCTACCACAGAGTAAGACCTCTGGAACACTGTACGTTTAGCCGTATCGCTATCTGTGATTGGACTGGTCTCAAGACTAAAAGAGATCATATAAAGGCAGAAAGAGACACAATTAAAGACATCAGCTCTTCAGAGTTTAAATATAGCACTAGAAAGCACAAACGAGATAGCGTCGCCCAGAAATTGGAGCAGCCAGGCTCTTTTGTGCTGTATATGAATAGGCTGGTCATGATAAGGAGGCAGAAACAATTAAGGCACACTTTCTGAACAAAATGCATTCTGTAAAACTATGTGCAGGGAGAGAGTGGGAGTTACACAACTACCTATTTATATATAGCAGCATGACAAAACGGCATTATCTGCTGGTGTGCTCTCAAAAAGAAACGACAACCTGATCTGCCATTACTTAAATATCGTGCATGTATGTATGTCTATGTCATGTATAAACACTAGCAGATTGGGTATGAGACAATCTATAATAATAACAACATTTGCAATGTACTATATTTTGCAAGCATACTAAAAAGAGGAAATAATTAAAAACACAGCACTAAGATGTGTTACCTGGGGGGCATTGATTTCATGTTGCTCTCTGGTTCCTCAAACACATTGGGACAGGCATCAGGAGTGACTGAAATATAAGGTGCAGGAACAGATGTTGAGCGCAAATACCTCATCTCGTCTTGGAAGAGGTTATCGTCTTGGTAGGTCCCAAAGTTCTCAGTGTGTTGCCTGAGGGATGAGAGGAGAATGAGACGGACTCAAATAACTATGCAAGCACCTGTTACTGTAGTGGTTTTCTGATCTAAAGGAACATCACACTGTTATCAACTGAGCTGTTAGATACCTAGCTAGTGTCTGAAGGTAGAGGCAGCCCAGTTTATTGGGGAGTTCGTCCGACACGCCCTCCTTGAGGCTGGGAAGCAGCTGGGAGTGCAGGGGCCGGGGAGGGTGGTGGCAAAGCATGCTGGGCTCGGCAGCACTGCTGAGGGACAGCAGGAACAAAGCGTTTGCCCTAATCACCTGGTGGGCCTCCATAGTGGGCAGTGCCCTTGGAGTCTTCACCTGCAGGGGTTTCTTCCTGGATTGCTTCACCTGGCAAAGAACATGATGGTTGGTTTTGATTCAAGTCTAAGGAGTCAGTACAATGTAAGCACATTTAAGCACTAAAGCCTTGCAAAAGTAGGCTACCTTTTCTCTGGCGGCAGTTTGTTTCTCTCTCAGGTATTTTTCCCGACAACGATCACACACCAGGTACCAGGTGCTGCCTCCTATGCCTCCATCTCCACAGTTTCCAGCCCAACCACCACAGAAGTGGCCAATACTGTTATAGCCCTGGCCTCCAGCATAGCGGCCACATCCTGCCACAGGAATGCCAAGGAGAGATGTTAAAGTATATTTTGGAAAAGATATATGATTAATGCCCTTATTCAAAATGACGAAACACTATAAAAGACTGTGTATTGTTACCTGGGTGAGCCTGTCTCATATGGTAGGTGACAGGGTAAGGGTGAGATTCCCCGCACAGCTCACAGATAGTGTCTTTCTCCGGTCCACCCATGGCGAGCTGTGCCATCTCTCCAAACAGATTCCCTCTTGGACGCACGTCTGCCTTCTCCCTCTTCTTCTTCTCCTTCTTTGCCTTTTTACCGTCTTTCTCATGTTCCTTCCTTTTTAGGATGGCACTGGACCCGGGGCTAGGGAAGATCATGTTCTGAGTGGCTGCCTTGATGGTGGCCATAGAGATGTCCTCCCAGAATGCCACCAGATGTTGTAACGTTAAAGGCAAGATTGACTTTGCCCTCATAGCCGGATGGGAAGTCATCTCATAGGAAGTGGCCTCTCCTTTCCCCTCCTCACACTTTTCTGGCAGTGGAGGTTCCTTCAGCATGGATAGCACCTTATTTTTGTTGATGCTTCCCATTTTGGAGATGTCCGGGCCATGTGGAGCAATATTAAACATGTTAAGTGCAGAGGAAATCTCTAAGGAGTGACGGTTCTTTAACTTGCTCTCCTTCTCCTCAGCGCCCTGTCCTCCCAGGGAGCTGCGGATGGGGGCATGCTCTTTGGTTAAGTCTGGGTTGAATTTAAGGAAGGAGGAGCAGGCCATGGCATCGTGGACGATACCTTCATGCCACAGGAATGCTGCGAAGACTGCTCGTGCGCATTCAGCCACAGAAGGTGACATGGCCTGTTTGGCAGGCTCTGTGGCCCGTGATGTACTCTCACCTTTAAACAGAGGCCCAGATTTGTCCTTTTTAGGGCGTGTGTGTCGACTGGAGGTTTTGCGGCTGACTTTGGGTGAAGCGCGGCTCTCTACTTCCTCTTTGACAGGGGCTTTGCCAATGCTAAAGTGCACCTTGCATGATCCTTCGTCAGCATTATTAGCTTCCGCATTCTCATCATTACCATCCTCAGAGAGGAGAGCGCTAGAGGAGCACACCTCCACCACTTCACTGTGGAGGTTCTCCTGGGTCACATGTGGAGAAGGAACGCGATTCTCTGCATTACTGATCACTCCTTTATTTGGATCTTTAGGAGACAGTTTAGGTTTGGGAGAGGTAGATCTGCCTCTAAGTGGCTCTGTAAGTGGAACCTTCTTCTTTCTAAGTGTGTCTGGGTCCAGAGTGTATGAATCTGATTTGGACCTCTCTCTGGGAGGGTCCAGCCGGGCTTTGGAGGAAGGGCTAACTTTAGGCGGGAGGTTCTTGTCATGATGGGCAGAAGAGGAGTTCTGGGAGGGGGTGCCGGAGGGACTAGCCCTGCCTGAAGAGGATACGCCTTTTTGTTTAGGAGAGGAAGAGCGAGAGCCAGGGTTTGGTGACTCAGCCCGAAGTCCCGGGGTTCTACCATCTGCCTTTAGGGCCTGCAAAGTGTTGTGATTGGGCGAGTGGGAGCGGCTGTGAGAGTCAGACCTCAGTTTGGCCGTGTCTGACCGCAGGATGAGGGCTTCACTGGCTGAGAGTCCACCCTCCCCTGTCTTGCTCCTGCTCTGTTCCGATGAGCGGCTTCCCCGACTCTCCTGTTTGGGTGATCGATTCTCCTGACGGTGCTTGGAGGCTGGAGACATGGGCCGTGCACCGGGCATCAGGTTCCCTCGCTCACCTAAACGTCAATAATTCAAACACAGTTATACCACAATAGAGGACTCAACCAATGGTAAGAGTGCAACAGTTTAACTCTAAGCACTCAAAACCTGAGTGGGAAAAAATGTAATGTTGAAAATATAAAAGGTAAAATGCAATGAAGGGCAGAAAGAAAGACAATGCAAGTCCAGAAGGTGAAAGATGTTATACCTTGTAATGCACATGACAGTGATATCTTTTTTACTTTACTAGCTGGGTGATTCTCCCGCAGCTTTGTCTGTCTATTACTGTACTAGGCAAACTGTAATATGGATGAAGATAACTAGTGGACCATGGAAGAGCTGATGGAAGATGGATTCCAGCCGAGTCCTGGGACCTCTCCAACTAATACCTAGTCGTAGTGTTAGCTTTTAATAGCCATTAGTCGAGTAACTACAACTTATCCTGGGAGTTAATAGCATTTAAGGTCCAAATATTTTCAAACTGAACTTTAAATCAAAACTAATATCCGTTTATTATGCACCCGCAGCTTTTCCTCTTCATTATAAATGTGTAAGGCCGAGTGCAGATTAGTGCAGTTTTTAAGGTCAGCACAAACACAAAAAATTGTGGGTGAGGGGGGGGTTCCTACCCACCCTCTGTTCAGTCTGAGGGAGGCATGCATGCTGTGATTACCCACCCTTTTGCCTTAGAGCGAGAGATGAGAGAGCAGTACCATGCCCAGCCACGGACACATTGCTTTTGTGAACACGCTCGCGAGAAGCAAGGTGGCGTGATGAACCATCTACAGCGGAAAACAGTGGAGCTGGTAAACAAACAAGGCATGAAACGCAAGGGGGCCACCACAGAGAGAAAAAAAGAAAGCACAAAGAGGCAATGGGGTCAAGTCAAGAAGGTGAAATAGAAAGAGGCAAAAGCACAACAAGTTAAAGTGACAGGAAGATAAACAGACAGGAAACATGAAGAGAGAAACACTTATGGAAGAAGAAAATAGAAATTATAGACCCCTGGGGGTGTCATGGAAATAAAACTAATTTGCGTTCACAATTTGGTCATTTGTATTTTTTAGTATGATATCATATCTATTTTTCTTCATTTTTTCAGCATTCAGTCAGCTCCAAGCTCTCCATAACTCTGAAGCTGGGTTTTTAGGAACATCCTCTAGTTATTCATAAAGTTTTTATGGCAAACCAGTCCATTATCCTGTAAATATTGCCCCTACTCATCATTTTGTCATAATTATTTTCATTTTCATGTTCTGTCACCTTGGATGTGCGTGTTCCTGCTGTTCTGCTATGCAGACTGCCATAACATGTGGGTCATGTTCACATTACTATAGATATTGTTATAGTTACTGTTACTCGCTGGCTGCTTGCATCTCTGGAAGTGTGTCTGTCTCTCTGTCTTTTGTCTATCTTTGTGTTTCTCTCTTTCTCTCTCCTTTTCTTCCTCCCCAACCGGTGCAGACAGATGTCTGTCCTCCACAGAGCTGGGTCTGTCCAACGTTCCTGCCTGTTATAGGGAAGGTTTTCGTTGCCACCGTACTCTATGGGGGAATTGCTGGGTCTATGCCTACTCTGTAAAGTGTCCTGAGATAACTTTGGTTATGATTTGGCACTATAAATAAAATTGAATTGAAATTAAATTGAAATAGGTTTAAGGGATCTAATGAGAATATAGCAAAAGTCCTAAGTGCATCCACATACAGTATCTCAGTCCAAGATCAAAATAAAACCGTATTAAATCCATTAAAGTAATCCACAGTGAGTGTGGAGGCTATAAGTTACCTGTATGCTATTTTCAGATCCCATATTATTCATTCATGTACAAGGTTTTTCCAAGACACCTCAGGGGCTCAGTAAGGAATAGACCACCAGGTAACACACAAAAAACGGAGACAGGAAATAGCAATACGGAAGACCGACAGGAACAAAGAGAACTACACAGGATGAAAAAGTTAAACAGATGTTAGGGGTGTAGGATCCTGTTCTAAAACAATCTTAATATTATAAATTGTGGTATTTTGTGTTTGAATTATCCAGTGAATGTACGAGCTATTAGTATGTGTTATATGTGATATTGTGGCTTCATAACTAGGCGATTTTTTTGCTATTTTAGAAGATAATTGTAGACAAACAACTTTTTAGAATACTATTGTTTACATTTGCAGTGAAGCTCGGAGCTGGTTTAGGCACAACAAGTTGTTAATCAATGAGGAAAAATGCAGATCTGAAAATGAAAGCAGTGAGGAAGGGGATGAGGAAAATAAGAAAAAGCTGACTTAAGAGAGCAAGCAGAAAAATAAGCAACTCGTCCATTACTTCAGCACATGGCAAAAATATCCATTTTAACAAGATGTTTAGTCCAGTATTGAAGTTTGAAATCTTGTTTTCAAAAACAAATGAAAATACCTGTCAAGGTTTTGAAGGTAGTGTCACCATATTTGTTTTTGTTTTTTAAAAAAAAACAAGATTTAAACATTAAATAATAGACATGTTGGCTTGTTGGGGATATTTCTGCACTGTAGAACATAACTGCACTGTTACAGTATGTGCTAATGCATCACTGCTGCCCTCCCCAGAGAATACATGAAATAGAATGAATACAAAACAAATCAGGAAAACAAAAAGCTGGGAGTTAAAGGATCAACACCTGTGCAAGCAAGCGCTGTCAGATAGCAGGACAGACTTACTCAGAAGCTGTGGTTGTGGCTGAGACAGTTGGGAGGGGGATTGTCCAAACACAAATGGGCTGTGGACAAGGGAGGAGGAGGAAGAGGAGGAGGGAGGTTGGGCGGCTTGCTCAAATACGGAGGAGGAGGGAGCTGCTGAGAGGAAGGGCCCAGACTGAATGGAATTCAGTATGGCACTCAACCGGTCACCTGCAGACATGGAGACAGAGGATGGGGAAAAACTACAGCTTATACTATGGTTTGAGGTTTCCAAAGGGGGTGATGATCATTCAGAGTTTATTTTTTATCAGTCATTCAGTCATGTCCCACGACGCAACACGTGCGAAATGGGAGGAGCTGCCAGGGTCCAAAGGTTGGCAGGAGCACATCCAAGGCTTGGATAGGTATCCAAAAGATGAGCAACTGGGTCAAAAATCGTCTGGGCCTTTTGTATGATTAAAAAGAGGGATGGCTAGAGCCCAGGTAGATTATACATGATGAGAGATGTGAACCTCCATTCCCAAGAAACATTTGTAAATGACATTTGCAGCCAAGTTCAAATGCTGTATACGTGCTGCAGTTGAGCAGCTAATTGGCTATCTAGCCTGAGTGGTGTACTTTTCCATGGTGAATTTTTGTTTTTTTTATGGCGCGCTCAACAAGCTAAGGCGAAGGACAAGTCGTGTGTTCAATTCAGAGTGGTAAATTAGATACGAGGGATGCTTTAGCAACTTTAGACACACATTACGTTGCAGTTTATGCGGGATTTGACTGGTTGTTTTCAAAATAAGGATACTAATTCTCGTGTTTCTATAACGCAGAGCATTGATGATATCATAACCAGCTTTTAACATGGTTCTACAAAAAACATTTCGTGAACCAGCGGCTCCTCCCATTTCACAACTGAATTTGGGAAAGGATAAATTTGGGGATTGGGGGCAGAGAGGGGTCTCTTCTCATGAATTATTTCACGAGTCACTCAGAAGTTCCAGAAGCATGTGTTGGGTGAACTTGGACCTTTCTTCATATATTGTATATTGAGCTGACACTGCATCAGTAATCATTCAAAAACTCTTGACACAACTGACTAGTTGTCAACCAGATATAAAACCCAGTCTTGTTTTTGAGAATACACTCAAATGTTGACAGAGTCTGCAAGGTAGGTTACTGAGGAGACATTTCGAAGTCTACTGTTTAAATCCGTTGCCATTTCATCACTTGTTGGAGCTTGAAATGGGAGGCTGCCTGGGTGAAGCGGAGATGGGGAAATCAACCAGCATGGATGAATATTGAAGCCTGATAGATCTGTGAATAAGGTTGCTCTTCAACCTGCTCAAAGAGCTTTGCCAAAGGCTGGTCCATCAAACTGACCAGACTGAAGGTGATCCATCTGTAATGCTGCCTCACAGCATGATGGATCTATCACACAGGTGAATAGTGATTTAAACCTTCCATCAGATGGTTCAGCAGGGGCTTTCACCTCGACCTGGAGCTGCCAAGGCCTGCAGCCTCCAAAGGACTTGCACAAACATTCAGCATGCTTGTGGTAGCACATTGTTAGGAGGGAGTTCCTATTCAGGATACATGCACTGGCCCACCAACATTTGTGAGGATTCAAAAGTAAATGTCACAGCACTAGTTTGGGGCTTATTCTGTATTGAGTGTGGGGTTTACACTGCACAGAAAGTGTGTCCTTGAAATGGAACAGAGTGGAGCTTATTCCATTTACTCCTTTTAGACAGGTTTATGCATTCTGGGGCAGATTGGTCATGTGACTTAAAAAAAGCCAAGCATGAATGCAACCAGGAAGCATTTTGAAACAGAATGCCATCAGATTGCTCAAACTACCTCGGAAAAGGTGATGTTGAAAAGAAGAACAGTTGAAAAGGTATAAATGCATTTATCTCTTCACGTAGCCCGTGAAGTTGCCACATAGCCAAAGTGACACTAAAATTAGTCATCTTTCTACTCGTCACATTAAAGCAGAAACATTGGCAGTCATGAAGAAGGCTTTATAGCATGTTAGGGTGCTGTGTAGCGAACAGAGTCAGGTGTATTTCCATCTCCCCCTGGAATGGAGTAAAGGGCCATCCACGCCAAGAACAATAACTATACAGCAATAACTATAGATATAGTACAATGCAAGTGGATTGACAGAGTCCACACCACAACTATATCAATAACGGCAGCGGAGAACGATATCGTTAGGATCACTTTCATAGATCTTTGAAGAAGAATAGAAACACTAACAAAGTGTCAAAATCCATCCAAATTGACATGTCACATTCAACATGGCTGATGACATTGCAGAGAAACTTATAACTGAGGTTAAAAAAACCCACACCTGTTTCATAAATAGGCAGTGTTTATAAAGACACTATCAAGAAGAAGGATATCTGGGATGCATTCAGGCTCACCCTCAGAATCAGTGGTAATAGCCAAGATGCGCCACTGTTTACGTTATCGTAATAGTTCTCATTCTTGGTGTAAGGCCTACACAGATTGGACGTAAGCACAGTAAAAGACAATTAGAGGCAGTCAGACTTATGACCTGCCTAAAAAAAGTCACGTATGTGGCCAATTGTAAAATTGCATTTGGCTTTTATCCATACACTTGAAATGACAAGTGTGAACAGAGCCTTAATTCTACAGTAACAGTATGATAACTTTGTATCAAATGAATAACCATGGTTCTCTGATAAGCATGTCCCAACAGGTAAGCCTCCTTTTCTCAAGCAGTGAGGAAGAGGTAAGCCGTTTGAAAGACAATTGACACAGCGTCAGCATGATATTCAGGCAGAAAGATACACAGACACATTTGGGGCCAGCCAATCTTTGATGGTGTAGCAGAGCAGATGAGTTCATTCAGATTATGTTTTCAGTATTCAACCATATTCTTAAGAAAACAAGGATTATGTAATGATCAAATGTTTTCTAAGAGACTAAACGCAGGCAACAAAGGGGTGAAATCACACACACACACACATACACACACAGTTATCTTTGTTGGGCTAGCCCACAGTGTGTGCCCAACTAAACAGAACCCAGATTAGTCAAAATGAACAGAAAGCACACCGACTGGCTCATGCACACAGACACAGACATATGCCTGACATTGCAGAGATGTTAGGCATGAAATAGCAACAGTAGACACAATAAAAAAGCATGCATAAATAAAAAGAGATGATAGATCAGTGACTGGTGGTACCTGTGATTTTAAAGAGATTGACTGACCCATACTGGATCACATATACGCTGTGGATGTGCTGCTATAAATTATTGCTTCACGTGAGTTTTCATTCCCTCGTTTTGAATGAAAGAGGAAATTTGACTTGCTTTTGTGATGTGACTACACGACTAAAAATGGTGAAAATGTCGGCATTTCTACAACAAAAATTAGGTTATGTAGCAAACAACTTAGAAGAAAAGTCTCAGTCCAAAGCTTAGGGAGAAGTCAGACAGAGAGTATATTAAAATAAAGCAGGGGATAATAAAGAAGGGTGCAGAGTGAAGTCAGGGGTGAGGTATACATCAGCAATGACAAAACATCTCTCCAAATATTTGACTACAGCCTGAGGACTCAGAAACTTCCAAAGTGAATGAAGAGCATAAAGCAAAGTGGATGTTGAAAGTAAAGTGATGTGCAGATTAAGGATATTTTAGAAAAAAAGTTTGTTTCTAAAAAGCTAATCTACAACAAGTTGACCTTACCTTTGTTGTTGGAGATGCCGTAGTCAAAGCCCTGTGCTCCATTTGAAGTTGTGGCTCTGTTGAAGGCCTGCACAGAGAAAGGGCTGGGTGGTGGGGTCTGGGCCCCATGCTCAAGCAGTGCTTGTTCTATAAAGAGCAGATTCGATTTAGTTACAATTGATCACATTTTGAAGTTCAAAAGTTTTCCACATTGCGTCTGACTGACCGTCCTCGTGGCGAAGGTACTGATTTCCACCGCGGTCTCTGGCCAATGACCAGGCCTCTCCTTCATCACTCTCACAGAACTCCACTACACTGTTCTTATCCAGCTGTACCCAGGTACCCTCCGAGTTGACCACCTGATACACAAACAACACTCTTTATCCATACTCACACACACTGAACACTTTGTCACACACAGCACTCTGTCAACCCTCTTCTATCAAAAAATAAATAAAAATAAAACTGTCATAGTCATTTTCAATATCAACCCCAGTACATCGATGTTATTACTGCACAGACAAAACCATGACACAAACTCTACTACAGTAGATCATTACCATGCAAACATTCAATTCACCTGATTGACACATACAAAATCCACAGCAGCAGATCACATGAATTTGATTTTGTGTATCAGCAGACACTGCGGGACAAAACTGACGTAGCTAAAATAAAATAAAAACTTACTCTAAGAAAGGGGTAGCTTATTGAAAGGTAAATGCATGAGGTTGTTTTTTCTCAATTCCCTGAAATATTATCATTTTGGAAAAACAGACATAGATGGAAGTATTAGTATGTGCAGGCTGCACCTCTGAGATCTCAGACAGGGAAACAATTGAACAGCATGACACACCACAGCAGCCAATGACAGGTCATATCCAAAAGAAGGGAGGCTCCACTCATCACTGCGCCAAAGACGATTTAGAAAGTTCAAAGTACCAAAGTTATTGACAGGATTGTTAAAAGTGCAAGAAAGATGCAGTCACGGCACAGAAAGGCTCCGGCATTGTGTGATCACACTTCCACTGAGAAGTCTCGAGGTGGCTGAATATGACACCCTGAAACTGCAATGGCTTTATGGACAAACTGAAATTAGTAAATCAGGAAGCACGCGAAAATGTTGCAGCCGCAGAAGTCGATAAGACCTCAACGAGTGGAAAGATGCACAACACACACCCACACCCAGAAGCACCTGATGTATTCCCCTTAGAAAGAGAGGTTACATTCTTTACATTCAAAATCAATTCAGTTTAGAGAAAAAGAGGGAACTCGGATTTCTGAGAATAAAGGCCAAAATCTACTTACATTAGCTATATTACATTACGTGTTCTAAACAGACTGACTTATTCATCTCTTGCCACAGAAAACACATTGCATTATTTGGGGTGAGTGCGTACCTCGCCTATGGCCTTGACCTTGTTGCCAAGAACTAACATTCCAATGGGGATACCCCTAAGGTTTGGGCAGCTTCTGATGTTGTGACCAGAGGGGCCGGTCTTCACTACCTTATAAAGCCCCGGGCCGCCGCCCTGCCCTGCCCTGTTCTGCACCCGAATGGGGGCCTCATGGGAAGGGCAGCTGCTCACCTCCTTTACGTTCTCCTCCGATTGGCCCATGACCTCCTGCAAGAGGTAAGAGCATGGATTAGAGGAAAAGGTAAAGTAGAACAATAGGATGCAAAAATTTAAAAGAACAGAACAAGCTTCAGGCTACCAAGTCCTAAAATATTTCGGCAAAGACACACTGTTGTAGCAGGGGAAAGAGCATGTAAGCTCAGCCAGCCTAAGCTGCATAAATAAAATCAGAAGTTGTATATTGGACATCAATTCATTTCTCTCATCGAGCAGTTATGAATCCGTCACCTGGACATGCTGTGTGATCGTCAAGGCCTTTAAGCAAGAGACATTTTGGGAATTATTTGTTTTCTTGTTGATAGTTAGATGAGTGATACCAATCTCGCATATGTCCATTAAAGCTGAAGTTGGTAACTTTGTGTGGAAAAAAAAAATCATATTTGCTGAAACTGTCATTATACCTTGACAGCACATTGAGACAATCTGTGCAAAAGTAATGTATCCTAGCTGCCATCTGTTGTTCCTGTCTGTGTCCCGTTTGCTCCATTCCACCGCGATCGACTTACAACAACCACTCAATTCCGAGCAGTCTGACGCAGTGTCAATGACTGTTCGTGAATGCATGTGCTGATCAAATATGAATCGAGATCCTTTTACTGTATTATCTCTATTGTATCTCTATTATCAAGCTAAAACCAAGAACCACCCACCAGCCAGACAAACATTCTCACTTTACAGCTAAACAGTACACTAAAATATGTTTAGTAATCAGACAATCTGACATGACTTTTTCACGGATCATCTCAGTCTCATTGTGCTGTCAGGATATAGTGACAGTCTCAGCAAATATGAAAAATAAAACACAAAAAACACTTTTTAAAGAAAGTTTACAACTTCAGATTTAAACACGAAGCTATAGTCAGCAACCAGTTAGTTTAACTCAGCACAAAGACTGGAAACAGCTAACTGTCATATGTTGTTTATTTAGTCCGTACAAGTTGCAGTTTTACAGGGGGGGTATGAGTGGGGGACTATTTCTTAGCCAGGCGCTGTAAGTTCCTGGAATCTTTGGTTTACTCTTAACATCAAATAGTCAGCACATAACTCCCATAAAACCTTCCATTTTTACACTTCAGTTTTTGTATTGATTCAACAAACAAGATATAACGTGTTAATAAGTGAGCGTTAGGGGTGCTGGGAAGTAAAGTTTTCTCCCTGTTTCCAGTCTTTCTGCGAAACTAAGCTAAGCAGCAATCTGCTATCTCATGTACAGTAGTATCCATCTTCTCAGCTAACTCTGGACAGGAAGCACAAAGCAAACAAGCATATTTCCCAAAATGTCAAAGTATTTCTTTAAACTACTCTTAGAGACGGTGTCATGCTCAGATGAGATGCTCTTGTTTTACTATTACACCATATTACACGACAGGGATGACTAAAAACGTATATCGACTTCCATCCCCAACAGCAGTCGGTGATTCCAAAACTACACTTGTTCCCGAAGATATTAAAAACACATGTGCTGTACATGCATTTTAAAAGTTTCAAAACAGTTCAATATCCGAGTCCTCGCAGTTGATACAACATAAGAATTCAACACTCCATTCATCATTGTAGTGATGCAGTTAAATGACCAATAGACAATAAAGAAGAACGTTCACTTATTTTCATACAGTCTACAATGAGGCATGCTATGACACAAAGGGTGCATGACTATATATGGCAAGCCTTTCAAACAAGACCTCATGCAATACACTGGACATTAGTTTCTTCAACCCCATGCAACATTCAAGCTTGAATAGTTATCACTTAACAAAATTCCAAATGTGATCACTGCACTGAGTCTATGGGAGAGTAGCTGCTGACATACTGCATCTTCACTGTATTATCAAAATTAAACAAAACAGACAACCATGCAACTGTGGTTCAACCTCTTATGCCTAATTGCAACAATGGTGGAAGTCTACAAAGTCACAAGGGGTTCAAGAGGACAAGTAGAGTGACAGATAGATGATAAGCTATGGGGCAATCAAGCTATGTATCTTCCTCCTTCATACAACTCACCTGTGGCGGGAATATAGTTAAGGGAGTCCACGACAAAAAGCCGATATCTCTGACTCCTTGGCTAGCGTTAAAGACATTCTGAGCAACAGATCGTGAGACAGTCAAGAAACAGTAGACGACTCGATAGAGGAGAGAAAACAGGAGGGGGGAAGGAGCTCATGTATTTTTTTGGAAGAAAATAAATAAATTTGGCTAGGGCTCCTCTGGAATTCACCCTCAGAGGTTATTTGAGAAGTTGAAGAAGAGAGGACAGCATCTGTTTGGACACTTTGTAATAAGTGTAAAACCAAATGCATTTAAAAAAAAATACCCAGTTGCAGGGGCAGAAAAAGAATTGAAAGTTCACTTCAAACACCACAGGGTTAATATTTCCAAATCCAGGACCAAATGAAATGCAGATAAAAGAAGAAACTTCCAAAAAAACTCCCCACTTGGATGATATAGTGTGTCATGCTGTTCAAACAGAGATCTTACAAGGAAGCCTCCTAGCACCTAAAGCATCCCAATGCAAAGGTGGAATTGTAGAGCAGTAGAGGTGTAATTTCCCATTGAACCTTTTTGTGGACCAGTGATTGCTTCATGACAGAAAACCACCTGGATAACATCTTTCAGATATGTTCCCTTGTAAAGGCAAGATTCATGTCTTATACACACACTCACATTCCTTTTTTGATTCTGTTGCATATTCTGGCGGTTTTTGTGGCATGGAGCAAAATGTGAGAGAAACCCTTAACATCACATGCTCTGGTGTGCGAGTGCTTATGAATTGTGCGTGAGAGGCAATGAGGAAAAGAAGCCTGAACAGTGCAGACTAACCAACTTCACCTCAGGATGTAATTGCTCCCTTACTACCTTTTGCCTTGTCTGTCAATTCCTGCATTGGGGTTCACTTTGCTGCAGTAAACATATACTATCTAAGCATTTGAGCATCTACAAGTGCTGTGTCCAACTAAATACACAATGGTCACTTTATGGTAAACATTTTCAACTTCCAACATGAGTTTATACATGCATGTTCCCAGCTGCTGTTCTTTTGTACAGTGTGTTAGTGAAAGTTTCATACTCAGTGTTGCTCAAATAGATGTTTCATGCAAGAGAACACAACCAAACAGTTATACTCTGATGAAGTTCTCTGTTTATCATGCTTTGAGTACATTTGGGGAGTGGGTGCCAAACACTAGAGTCCTTAAAAAAACATTATCGTTAAACAATAAAGATGATCTCTGAGCTTTTCTCCAAATGAACAGCACAAGAGCCTCTGTTCAGCAGGCCTTCTTCTACTTACGTCGGCTGGGACCAGTAGGCTCCTGCCCAGGTGCTGGTTAAAAGAGAGGCACCAGGCTTCAGTGTACCCATTCATGCTGGGAACATACTTCTTTACTGTTTCATCATTGAGCCTGAGCCACACACCATCATCATTGTGGATCTACAGAAAAACAAGCAACAGAGCAGAGCCACGCCGTCCTGTTACTATGGAAACAGGATGGGCAGTGCCCTCACACGCGCACACACACACACAGACACAGGCACGCGCTTAAGTTGTCACAATACCAGAATTTTAAACCTTGCTTTGATACTGGAATAAATAGTTCTGCTGTTTCTCCATCAATCCGACTCCGGCCGTGGTCATGGTGTCTCAAAGTGCAGCTGCAGACTACTGGTAGGCTAATGTTAGCTGCACACTACCACTGTTATTACGTTGTGCCGTCTGTGTTGTTGTGTTATAGCTTCGGTACTTTGGATACTTTGGACTGTATCAGACTGTATTGTTTTAGACACGTGGAATCGAAAAAGTATTGAAGTATCGATATTGTTGACAACCTTAACACCAACACAAACACCTCTGAGGTTGCAGGAAAGTCACAGGACAAATTAGAGGACATTAAATTTATGCTACAACCAAGGTGGTATGTTCGACATATGTCACCAGTGCTGTTACTAAAAGGTGGGAGTGCAGATACTGTGCAGGGCAGACAAATATGCCGAATATGTGTTGCATTACAGTACAATCATTAAGTGAGTGCTTTTAGTGCTAGAATTTTAATTTTGGATTCATAGTGCAGGCGCTCCAGCCTTTCATGTAGCCTCAGGGTGCCTTGCAAGAGTATGAAGCAAATTAAAGTAAGAGCAACAAAGTTATAAGCTTTGAAGGAAAATAGTTATCATTATTTAGAGGTAATAACACATAGTACATAGAAGCCACCAAGCAGGATTCAAAACTACTTAAAAACTAGCAATCTAGACAAAAACAAAAAAAAATAGGATAACAATACTCGTGATTCTGCCCTTACTGATTTAAAGAAGAAGGAACAAGGAAATAGAATAATAGTGTATAGTGCTACAGCTCGTATACCTATATACATAATTTATATTCTGCCTGGTCTAAAATCAATTACCTCGTCAATGAAAGTGATGGTGCCATTGACATGCACTATGCCTATCTGTTCACTCTGCAGGGAGGGGTGACTACGCACACGCAGGCCTGCGCTGTCCTTGGACACAAATTTGCGGACCTGAGAGAAGCAGAGGGGAGATGGAGACTGTGAGCGGCAGGAGCAAAGAATAAAAAGACAAAAAAGAAAGACAAGAAGTGCAGCAGGAGAAAGGAGAGGAAGCAGGACAAGTTGACGGCGGGAGATTGCATGCGTTAACCCACAAAGAGCCTGCTTCCAAGTACACACATACAAACAGCAAAAGATGAGCAAAATGTGGGAGCTCTATTTTCAGCAGCATCACTTGGATGAAGTTTGTTTGAATCCCCCCATTTACATTTATACTGGCGCATGTAAAATCCCGGAAGACACATTACGAAGGAATATACACTGCCGATATCTTAAGGTGCATAATTTTGCTTGTTTCCCCATTATGGATTGCAAAATACCACAAATTTCACAATATTATGATGACCCCAACGTGACTAATATCAGCACTATCTGCATTTTAAGTAATTTCCAATCACTCTTTTGATTACAGTATATGACCTCATGATATTATGTGCAACATAATAGCAGCTAGTGGGTTATTTGAGCATTCAACAAAGTAAAGTAAAATCACACTGGAGGTCTCTTTCTTATCACATGATGAATGCAAAAGGACGTCAAAGCCTGGTAGCCCTGGTTTAGTCCAGTGAGTCCTGATAAAAAGGCCTGCCTCTCTTTGCCTCGCTAAAAGTTTGAACTTGTTCACTGGTTTATTTTAGATTCCCATCACCTTGCACCGGAAGTTACAACTGGGTATTGACAGGTATAGAAGACAACAACATATTTCTGGTCTCTGGTGTATTTGAAGGGTGATTTCAAGTACGCATGCATGTTATAGTTGTGTTTATGTGCATTTTCATGCCCCTGTGTGTCTAATCAAAAACAAGCTTACCTTGCTAGGCTGAGGTTCAGCCTTTGGTTTGACCATCTGGGTGCCAGGTGGTATCATGCCTTTGGGAGGGTCTTTGACTTCTACCTCTAAACCAGCATCTAAAAGAAAAGGATTTACAGCTCAACATCATAAAAAGACAGCGATGGATAGTCCATTTCGAAGGCCTCAAGATTTTCCAAATATGACTCATCCATATGCATAGCAGCGGCATTACGTCATATCACTTATGTAGGGGTTAAGGCCTTGATGATGGTCATCAGCTGCTCTTACATGTGTTTACATTGACATACCTATTTCAATGCCATCAATGGTGACGTGGATTGTATAGAGGCCTACTGCTCCTGGAGTCCAGTTGGCGCTGTAGGTTCCGTCAGTGTTGGCACGAATCAGCATGTTCTCACTGGGTCTGTGTGGGAAATGATCAATAAGTAGATCGTATCTTACTGGAAAATGTGTTTTGTTTCTGTATTGCCTCACTTACCTCTTTGGGGTGGGAGAGGCAAAGCGCAGCTCTTCAAATGAGTAGTTTTCATATGCCTGCAAAGACAAAGAGCACAAAAACACTTGTTTATCAAAATATCAACTTCTTTTTAAATAAACATTATGATGTCCCCTAAATCAACACTATACCTATTGCAGATCTATAATATTAATCCCAATAATTTCAAAATCTATGAATTATGTTTGTATATGAATAATTATGCCAGATTTCATGTTTAATATATCATGTTGTATATTTCTTCAACAATGGCCACGTACAAAATATCCCGTAAAGACCAAACAGCTCCCTCTTGTGGATAATCTGAAGACTTCTAAATGTAAACAAGTGATGTAGTGAGTGAGTTATGAGCCAGTTGCATGAGGCTGACCTTCATCATGGTGATGGCAATGTATCGAGCCTCCTTCACAATCATGGGCTCATACGTGGCCTCCAGCTTGGGCATTGGCAAACCTCCAAAGGTTAGGTCAGGGCCAGAAGACGAAGGTGAGGAGCTTCCAGGTAGCCGCTGCAGCCTCTTCACATTCTCTGGCTGCATCGACTTCTTTTGTGAAACAGGTACAGCCTTTACCTCCACCTGGATATGTAAGAGATAAGAAAGGTCAGAGATTTCCCGTTGCAGGCAAAATTATTCTGTCGTTTTCAATCTTCTAAAATATGTATCCCCTGGAAGCAGAAAAGCCAAAGCAATCATGCTTACCTTCATGTGAGGAACATGCACCACATCTCCGTACTGGTCTTTGGTCTGTACAACCACGGTAGTAGGCCATCCACAGCGTATGTCATCTTTATTCAGTATCAGAGATGTCTTCTGGGGGTCTGCATAAGAGTCTGGCTGCAGCCACCTGGGTAGAGGAAAAGAACAAATAGAGGGAGACAGGGTAGTAAATTACTCATTTGTAATGAGGGTGTCATCAACATCAAAAGTTAAAATACACAGGGAAAGTTAAATTAAAATTTACAACCAACAAAATGCACAGTACATATTCTGCTCTTGACAGATAGGTAGAATTGACAATTGACACGTGTAGGCTCCACAAACATTTACCTGGCCAGACGTCCTCCACTTGAGGTCTGTACGCAAGTGATGAAGTCTTCAAGGAAAGAGTGCTCATTGGTTTGGAGGTGCAGTGGCAGATTTCCTTCCAGGGCCTCCAGGATAGTGGGGGAGTGAGACAAAGCCAGACCCTTCCCTAGGATCCCAGAGTGGGACTTGCACACCTGGGTGATGTCAAAGGAAACAAGGATCAAGGAAAGTCAGGTGCTGAAGAGGTATAAAATCATTTTCACAAGACCACAATACACCGTTTCACAGTTGTAAACATACACGTTCTAAATGTGTCCCAGTTTATCTCCCTTTTGCAGTGTATGTGAATGACATAGCTGACAGGAATTTAACAAGGACCCAGACTGTTGCCTAGCTAGGGAATTTCATTGAAAAGGCCTCCAAGTCCAAAAGAGAATCTCTAAATTATAAAGATGACTCACCTGAAGGGAGGCCTCCTCGAGAATCTCAAGGTCCTCCTCCAATTCATTGCCTTGAATTAAAAAAAATAGAAGAATAACAGATGAATGATTTACTCAACACACACCTTGGTATCATGGATTAACAGAAAAAACAGGTTATTCACAGCCACAGAAAAATCCCTTCATCGACTTTTTCCATACCTATAGGGAGGGCCAGGTCTTTCTTCATCAGAGCTGCTGCACACACACTACCCAGGAAGGCTAGCTCTTTCTCTAGCTGGATGATACCCTGAAATGTCCATAATGCTGGGGTCAGGAGGGTTTTCTAACATTTTGTCTGCCAATGCATTACCGAACATTTCACAGTTGACATAAAGAATACAGATCAGTCATGAGATCTAACGACTGAGGAATATACAAGAGTGTCTGTACCTCATCGGGACCAGGGTTGAATTCATATCCCACAGCCACACACTTGAAGCCATAAAAGCAAGCTTTCTCGTCTTTAACGTAGTCCGAGGCTGTTTCCAGTGAAAACAGAACTTCATTTCCTGAAAGTAGAAAGGACAGAAATACAGAAGATGAAAAGAGGGACCGGTGGGCAGTGTTATGTAGGTAATCACTGGTAAACTAATAGCTGTCTGCTGAGGAAGGTGGCCCAGAATCTGACAAGCACTTCAAATGACCAAAGGAGTGTTACATGCAGTCTGAGTGCTGGGGAATATAATTATCAGCTAACCAACATTGGGAAATGTCAAATGTAAGTAATTGTCTTCACCTGACTACTGCATATTAAATTGCCTAAGTCTCGTGGCTTTTGTAACTTTTGGATTTATTTGGATGCTGTTATTGCCAAAACAACACAGTTGTTTCGCAATGTTTGTCCTCTCTTACCTGGTAACACAAGGACGGTGGTTGGCCAGCCTGTGGAGCCCGAGAACTTCTTGAGCTCAGTCCAGGTGTTGATGGTATCATGGATCAAAGGTTTGCCCCCCAGACTGGACAGGTGGAGGGTACGGCTGGGGATGAGCAGGCGTAGGACATCCTCTGGCTGTGCAGTGCCACACTGTTGATCAAACTCGATGGTGGTCCAGCGGACACAGTCTGGGAATGATACCTAAGGCGAGGTGAGAAAGAGCAAGATTAGTTCAAACTTAAATAATGTTAGTCCCTCTTACTTTTTTCAGATGTACATTACTTGCTAGTTAGTGTGCCAAAAGAGGCCTCACCCTATATTGTGTGACGCCAGCTTGTTTGTAAGGGTGGTCACTCTCAATTACTGAGTAATGGTTTGAGGTGGTACAAGCTGACAGGCCCTGCTCAGGCTGGTTGCCAGTCGTGCTGTCAGTTGACTGGTTGGGATTGAAGGTGGGTGGGGCATACTTTTGGTTGAGGGCGGAGACAGCAGGTAACAGCTCCTGAACTAGTCCAAAGACCTCGACAGCAGCCTGGATGAATTAGAGCAGCCATTTCACCACAATTTCACATCAGAGAGAGACAATTTAGTAATTAAAAATGAAGGATTTCCTTGTTTGACCTCTTACCTTGGGTACAGATGCAGCCACTGGGCCGATGTAAGCCAGGATAAGGGGCAGGAGCATGGAGAAGAGGCTGGAGGAACTTAGTAGCTCAGGAATATCATCGACTGGAGATAATAAAGGACAAAGATTAAACTGATGAGAGGCTGAACAGATATGAACCAAGTTCAGTACAAGTGGCTTAACACTACAGCAATGCTTCTTTAAAACAGGTGCAAGTTTGTTGTGCTTACCATCGACAGCAAAAGCTCTGTGAAGCAGGTCCTTTGCAGCTCTGACCACAGCACTGACCACAGATAGAGCTCTGCTACAGTTCTTGTCCTCCTCGTTAGCTTTACTCAGCAGCTGAGACTGGAGATCCCCATCATACTCACTCCTTCAGCCACAAGAAAAACTCAGGTCAGAAAAAAACAACAACAAATACTCCAGAGATGAGATATTACTGGCTTTGTGTTTTACCTATAGTAAAGAATCTGTGGGATCTGTCCTCGGGTCTGGTTGGTGCCATTGCTACTCAAGCTGCAGGTGCTGAAGGTGAAGGACACGCCATCAGAGCACTGCACTGTGGTCATACCTCCATCCCCATTAGCTGTCCGGCTGCCATAGTTACGCAATCTGACAGCATACTTCACCCCCTCCTGCAACAGAATGAATTCATCAGTTATATTAATTTTAACCAAAACCAGCCCACATCTGTATAACATTAGAAAATAGTTACAGTATGTCATATCCTAATGTTTGTATCTCAACAGCAAATCATATGCCTGTATTATTTTCTTGAGAACCTATGTACCTTCAGTGGCACAGCCTTGTCCAGGCGAATCTCAGCAATATCACTGGGAGAATCGTCAGTGCTGTAGGTGCCCTTCACCAGCTCCAGGGACGTCCACCTGTGAGAGTGTGCTGAGTCCCCTGGGTGCTCTGTCTGCGCCTAAAGGGTGACAAAAGTTAAACAAAAGTTTTAAAAAGACGGTAAGGTTGACAACTAGTCAAGCAGCCCCAGGAAATGTATAAATGGTAATAAAACATAAAGATGAAAATGATTTCTAAGCACTTACATCATCAGCCAGCACTTCTAGTTCATACTCATGGATGCCCCCTCCTCCGTAGACGCAGACACCAACCAGCACAACACCTGGCTTGTCCACTGTCATACAGATGGCATCCGGAGAACCATTGCCCGTGTTCCAACTCCGGCCCTGGCTCGTTTTGGTGAAACGGTTAGGGGATGCTTTCACAGAGTGGAGAGAGTTCAACCCATCAACCTAATAAGTAAAGGACACAAAAAGAGATGTAGTCAAACATATTAAAGAAATTACATAACCACATGGGGCTGAGTAACACATTTTTCTTTTACTGTAGCAAACAATGAAACCCTGGATAAAAAAGCATGTTCTCTGTCCTCCACATGAAGACCAAGATACACTTTATTTTATTGTTTATTTTTGCAGAGACAGCACACTATTAAAAGTTATTTCTCCAGAGTTAGCTGGAAGTCAATTTACATCCGTTGTCTCTGGGCAAGTTGAAAGAAAACAACCACAGAGCAGGAAAAACACTACAATAGAGCGGGACAATTCATAAGAGTCAATCAATGTGAAATAATAAATAGTACCAGTGAGATAGTACAAGGCAGTCATTAGAAGTGACACTTTTGTGCTGACTTTAGCCTAAGCTTGATGCCGGTTTATCTAGTACTTTTAGGATTTATGGATTGAATATACAGGTTTGAATCTAGTCACACCTGCCTGTGACCAGGTTATTGTTGTGCATTAAGGTCGCACTCACACTGTCCATCCGCCCAAACAGGTTCCACGGGTAAAGCCTAGTTCGTTTGACCAGTGTGAGTGCAACCAGCTGCGGCCAGCTTGCCTGCCACGGACCGTTTGGGAGAGGTGGGCTTTTGTAAAGCACGTTTGCACATGTATGAGCACGAGGCCTACGGCGGCTATGACGTCATTTCATGTGCGCCTGTTCGGACATAGAAAGAAAAAAAGACGGACCATGCGCGGACATTTAAAACAATGGCGGCGAAAGGTTCACGTTGGGGTGATGCAGGGGTGGAGTGTTTACTGCAGATTTGGTCTAATGAAAATATTCAAAAACAGTCGACAAGACGCACAAAAACTCCGAGGTCTATGGAAAGATTTGTAAACAAAGCGACACATCGCAACGACGTCAATCAACGCGTGTGACGTGTTACGGCGTGATGACGTATAGACAGGCAAGAAGCATTCGCGCGAGGCCCAGGCAGTGTGAGTACAAACGGGCCTGGCCCTCAGGGGAAGAGGGAGGGGGGGACAAGTACCCTAAAACACGGGGCACGGTATGGACGGGCAGTGTGAGTGCCCCCTAAGACAAATGGAGAAAAATCATAGTGTGTACAAAAAGCTTTGCAGCGGACGGAGATAACTGGTGTCTGATGCTCTTTAAATTATCCAGATTAAATTTACATTGCTGATGATCCTACCAACTTGCTTTTAGAAAGAAAGGTTTGGTTTTGGTCTCTAAAAGAAACATTTTCTGAAATAAAAACATCTCATGTTTGCATGTTAAGTCACACAGTACAAATGAGTAATTTTTCTTTCAGCCTGCTGACAACAGAGAGCCAGACACAACTGCAGAGGGGGGCCTATCCAGGTGCTCAGGGGAGGAAAGGGTTGTTTCCCTGACAACAGACTGGGGAGCAAAAGAGTGGTGTCCACGGCTGCCGCGGGGTGACAGTTACTATGGAAACTATAGCCCAGGAGTTCTATCTGCAGTACTAGGATAGGAGTGTGATGATAATTAAATGAAGCATGTGAGAGGGGGGGCAAAAGACATCTGTCCTACCCACTTAATGACTCAGCATACAGTAAAAAAAAAAATAAAGAAAATCCAATTCCACCTTTTCTGTTACTGTTGTTTGGCAACAGTAAAGACATGACCTTGTTTCAAGAAAAAGCTGTCACTATGAAAACAAAAATAAAAAAAACAATGAGGAAAGACATGAAGTCTTGATGACAACTTATAAAGCTGCACTGTGACAATTCTGAATACAACAGAGGATGCAAATGAATGCAAATAGATGCAAATGTGGTCCCAGTTTTTTAAAATTACAAAATGAATGTGACAGAGGGCAATGATTACAAGGTGAATGCCCAATGTAGAGACGGCAAAGGTAAAAAAAGCTCTACAGGAGCAGGCTGAGAGCAGATCAAGATTAAGATTCTTAAAAAGGACAATAGACTTGGGTTTACCAAAGCAAAGCTCAGTGGCCCTACATACATGCGTATGTGTGTGTTTTTTAGGCTTCCTGTGGTGTGAGTTACCTCGGAGCCCAGTGCAGAGGCGGTTAGCTCAGAGACGATGGAGGCCAGCAGACCACAGGTGTTTGAGACCAGGTGTGGAGAGAACAGCTCCACCTCCTTCCTCAAACTCTTCCTCACCGGCAGCACTACAATCACCAGCATCTTCTCCAGTACCTCCCGGAAACTGGTCATGCCCATCAGGTTCTCCTCCGTCTAAGGGGGGAAATATGATATTACTGTTTTGATTCAGAGTTATAGGAGGTACTTCAATGAGAATAGGATGAGTTGATGATTAAATGCCACAATATTCTCCATCCATCAAACATTTCCTGGGTCACCGACCACACCCATAATTACCCATGTTCACCATTTTGAAGTGAGGATACCTGATGTACAGAATATGACATGTAAAAACTCACATGGCTTAGTTTCTCCATGTGGGCCACCAGCAGGGGGAAGCGGTGTGCGAGGGCAGAGTCGTTCTCTGTGCTGACTTGTTTGACCAGTGAACGCAACAGCACTTCCCCGTCATATGCAATTGGCAGGATGGATGTCAACTTTACTGAGGTGTTGCAAAGAGCCGACATCACTGCCGCAAGAAGACGGCTGCTGGATGTGCGAAAGTTGGCCTCAGCAATGTCCTTAAAAGAACAGGGAGAATAAGAATGAATCTCTTATTTTATCATCTTTCTGAAAGGTTTCTACAATGTTCCTTTGACAACACACAGTATCAATATTTAAAATCTTTACTAGATGTAAAGGTAGGCGTACTGAATGGTAAAAACACTCTTGACCATCTTTATTTATAGCTTCAATAATTTAGTGGTTTCAGATTCTAAAATTAGCTGCTTTTCTTTGTTTTCTGAAATTGAATATATTATTATTATTTTGGAATGTTGCTTGGACAAAACAAGCCATTTGAAGATGTTGTCAGCCTTTAGGAATGCATGATTGGGCATGCACTAAACTACACTACTGATAAATCAGGAAAAAAAATTCATTGTTAATGAGAATAATAGTGGGAATTCTATGTAAAACTCCTTCTGAACTACAATGACATGGCCTGCTGTCACTAACCTGGTCTAAACAGTTGAGCAGGTCACAGAGGCAGGCCCACTGCAGAGCTGGGGTTGGGTAGAAGGAGTGGAAGCAGGCGGTGAAGGTGTTATGGCACTCCTGCAGCACAGCTTCCAGCAGGGTCAAAGGTTGAGACAGGTAGCCCTGTGGGTCGTTGTCTAGCTTGGTCAGGCAGTTGTCCATGCCTTCTGACAGGATCTTCTTCAGCAGGCTGCGTGTCTTTCCCACACACTCTGCCAGCTTGCTCGACTCCTCCACCACAGCTTTGGTGCTGGCTAGAGATCAAACAAGAGATAGAAAAAGAAAACATTGTAAGATATCCAAATAAGCTACATTCTAAAAAAAGACACACTAAGCATTTCATTCTAAAACGAATTACGATATATGCTGTGGATTAGTCTAGGGAAAAGCATTGTTGCTAATGGTTTAAAAGCACAAGCACAGTGATTTTAAGAACAAGCCAATATATTTTAGAGGATAAAGTGCTGACCCTGAAAGTTCTCTGTGTTCCTACCAGCAATGGGGAAGATCTCACAGATGTAGACCCTGAGCAGGCGGAGGCAGCACGTGCCGACAAAGCGCAGTCTCTCGAGGTCCAGCAGGGTGGCTGTGTACTGGAAGCCCTTCAGCCCTCGCAGCTCCTCCACACCCAAAACCAAGGTGGTCCAGCTCCAGTGAAGGACACTCAGCAGAGACTCAAAACACTCCTACGGAGAGACAGAGGTAAACAGTCCCACACAGTGCTGTAACAAATTACCTGTCAAAACACTAAAGAATGTAGAAACAGAGAAGGACAAACTCCTCACAACATAGAGACAGTACTCACCACTGAGACAGTACGAGCGAATGAGCGTTTAAGGATATGGACTGGTTCACTGGTCTGCTGTTTCCCTTTAGCAGCATTACCATCATTTGAAGGAAGCCTAATGTTAGAATGTAAAGAAACAATTAGAAACATTTAATTGACCGGTCTGTAGAAATAATAAACTTCCATCATAAGATGTCAGGAATTTTACTTGCCTGTAAAGTAGCTGAGGTATTTGACCAGCATTAACATCTGTTCCGTTGTTTGACTTCTTAGAGCTTTTGAACTGAAAGACCACACTTAAGGGAAAAACAAAGCAAGACTAATTGAAAGGCTGTCACTAATATTTAAATCCAAGCATTATAAATTAAATGATGCATATGGAAAATGTGTAAGACATTAAATTATAAATGCAGATGCCTTATCTATATTGTGAAATCAGTTTTACCCATCATCAGTGGTAATGGTGGCCTGTCCATGGGAACCACAGTCACTGCTGGGTCCAGACACTCGCGCCCACGCCACATACCACCAGCCCAGCTGCAGCAACACCGGCTCATCAAACATCATGGCATATTTCTCCCTAAAGAAAAAAAAAAAAGACACCAACATGAATAGCTATCAAATACAGAGATCATATCTTTCCATCACTTTTTTTCCCAATGACAATGAATAATTGAGACAACCGAAAGGGGGACAGAAGGAATCCACAAACTTTACCTGGCAGCACAGTCATAGGCCAGCACGTCAGTCTCAGCCAGCAGATCGCCGTCTGTCTCATGGTCCCCCCCGTCAGGTCCCAGCTCAAAAAGCTACACAACAACAGAACTGGGTTAATATGTTGTAAATGAGTTATTAGACAGTACCGAAATGAAAGCTAAGCAATGCATTGCTGTAGCCAGCTAAAAGAAAGCACACCAAAAAAAATAAATCCATTTGAGTTTAAACAATGCTATATTTAGAATAATTCTGTTGCTTTACCTTGCTGCCAGACAGCATTTTTTTTCAGTGTTCACACACAAGTGTCCCCTCTCTCTCTTTCAGCTATTCAGCCTCCCTCTGCAAAAGTTCTTCTGTATAATCGGGCTTATTAGGTATTCTCTTAGTAGTCTCCACAACAGCATTTCGTTGTGGCTGATATAATCACTTATTTCTATCTTCCATAGACCACAGAAAGTCTGACTCAATCAGCTGATCTGTGTGGCACATTTTTTCGTATGCATAGAAATACGTTAAGAAAATGTAGGTTCAAAGGAAAAGGCTGACAGCAAGGTAAAGCTGTGAAAATGGTGATTATTGATAGATAGATCGTTTAGGTGGGCCTATTACTTAAGGTGACTTAAATACGTTTTTCTGCAGCTGCTGTCGCTGTCCACAGCAGCGGGACTCTGGGCTCTCGGTACTCCTGGCTGTCTCTCCAAACTGGCAGCATGCCGACTATCATCTACTGTACCAAGGCAAATTCCTTGTAACTGAAACCTTCTTGGTAATAAAAAACATTCTGACTCTGGTTCACACGCTATGGATTAAGTGTCAATCCTGGTGCAAAGTGTATTCTAAAATTACGGCCATGAAAAAAAAATGCCTGAAATTGAAAGTAAACAAAAGGCAAAAAAAAAGAGAAAGAAAAGCAGCGTCACAGGACGGCTCACCTTGATTTTGGCAGTGTACTCCCCTCGTCCTCCGAACAGACCCAGCCCACCCAACAGGATGTCTGCATCAGCACAGAAGCGAATGGCCTCCACAGAGTGGGCTGAGTAGCCCCAACCACCACCGTGACCTACAACACCACAATCTATTAGGCTGTAAAAAAGTACTGTACATATATGTTGTTTACTAAGGATGAGGATAAACTGATCTGATCAGAATATCAGTTTCACCAATTTAGCAGCTTTGACTTGAAAAGTTAGCCAACCTTGAAGAATCAAAACATCAAACCAAAACATACAGTGTAGTACATGTTCACCATGAATCCTTTACAAAGAGCCCACTTACTCTCAAAGCGGTTCACCACACTGTAATCCTCCTTAGAGTAGACCTTCATCACTGCCTGGGTTTCTTCCTCTGCGCTGGCTACACCCATCTTCAGCTCTTGCATGGCTGCCAGAGTATCCAGGCAACCTGAGTGGACAAACCAGTACACTTTCTTTTAATATTGAAGGTTGATAAACATAAAATAATAACAAGCATCCCTGCAAACACTTGATCATATGTCTGGCTAGCATCTCAGAGCAAATCTGCCTCTTCGATCAATTCTCCCCAATAATTGAAAGAGAACCAAGAAGAAGAACAGCAAGCACATCAGTCATTAAATGAAAGACCCATTACATGAAAAAAATAGGCGCTACAGGGACTACACAAAAGCCTGATCAGAGGAGTGGGGCTTAGACAAAGCAGCTGTGAAGAAACACAGATGGCCAAACTGTCAATCATCATTTGTGTTGAAGCATTCATGTACATATGAATAAGACCATAAGACATTCATAAAAGATTCATATGACCAAAGACACTTTGCTGAATTGCTTATGCGGAGGATTACCGAGGATGTGTAGGGCTCCGTGAGAGCGAGTAGTGGTGGCATGTGATCCTGAGGGCAACGCAAGCTCTGGACTAAGGATGCTACACCGAGCCTGTAGATCTGTAGCAGAGGGCATCCTGGCATCAGCTATCACTGCATTGTAGCACAACATCTCTTTTGCGGCTGGCAGGAACCTAAAAGCACACAGAGACGAAGAGGGAGAACACAGGAGTTAGTTAAAGTTAATCTATCTATAGCACACAATATGGTGCATACAGGTTAACCAAAACTAAGCCAAAATGTCTGCATCTTATTGCGCTGTATAGTCCTTGGACTGACCTCCAGATGACATCGTACACTGGGTCCAGACACAGGCCAAATCCCTGCAGGTCCTCCTGCTCAGAGTCATTGAAGGTCCTGCAGCTTCCATCCATTTTGTTGATAAGCAAGCATTTAAATGGAGGCGGCTCTGACACAGAGGAGGGCACAAGGCCAATAATGTGTTTGCTGGCAAAAATCTCTGAAGTAGCTAGGACATGGGAGTTGATAAGAGCCTCATCGATCCGCAGGAATGTCTGGTCTCCGCTGGCACCAATCCAGGTAGCCTTTCGTCCATATTTGGCACCAATGTTGGGCATGGGAGATGGCTTGGCATTCCAGTAGGGCATGTCCAGGATAGGCCGGCCCAGCTGTCCTTTCTGAAAAATGTGTAAAAATATATATTCCCTCTTTAGAGCAGTTGACGTTCAAGTATATCAAAACAGGCATAAAGCAATACAAATTTAAAAATACTAACACCATTACTAAAACAAATTCTGCGTGCTCTATAAAAGCAGTTGACTATACATTGTGCAAGAACATTCTTCTTCTTACCGAGAAGCTGCCAAATGTAAAGACCTGCCCATCCATGAGGAGGACTGCTGTGTGGTTACTGCCCGCTGTCACCTGTACACTGGGACCTGGAAGAGCCTGCACCAGAGTTGGAGAACCCCTAGCAGGTAGAAAAATATAGTTTTAGGTTGTGTCCACGTGAGTTTATTCATGTTTGTAATGCAATTCAAAATTACAAGGCAAGACTCTGGACTCTATTACTGGAGCAATTGGGCTGAATTAACACATTTAGGCCTGTAATACCCATGAAACCCGAAAAATAGCTAACTTTCCTAAACCTTTCCTGTTAGCCCCACCTGGTCAGTAGTATAGTATTTAATGTAGAATGTACCCTCCATTCTGTTACCATTACTTGCGTAAAGGACAGTAAAATACTGCATTTTATATCTTAAGAATAATTCATTTAACTTATTCACTTCACTTTTATCAAATTTGAGTTCAGACATGTAATGCAACTGAAGCCATACCTGGAGTTTACATCCCCATGTCCAAGCTGCCCATGTTGGCCGTAACCAAAAGTGTAGACATCTCCATTCTCCATCAGCACCACTGGAAAGCAACATAATCACAACGGTTATTTACTCACTTTCTTTACTCCAATGTGAGTCACTCGTTTTAAAAATAACCGTCTTAAATGCAGACAAATCTACCCTGGTGCCTGAAGCAGCCATGGGGGAAATTAACCTACCTGAATGGTGAAAACCGCAGCTGACCTGCACAGCTCGCAGCTCACAGTCAAATCTCACTGCCCCTGGAGGGTAGGTGGTGATTTTGCTTGCATCTTTCTCTCCACGCTCACTGCTACCATCTGCAAGGCAAAACACTCCAAGTCAGCACAATTGAGTGAGGTTTAGTAACAACTTCAGACCACAGAGGTGGATGTCTCTGCACACTCCTGGAAAACGGAGCTAGAGGGAAAAGAGTATTCAACAGAAAACAGGGAGAAAAAGGGAGAAGCATGCTGCAATAGAAAGGAGCGAACAACACCTCTATAACAGAAAGGCTTTTGGCAACCAATCCCTTTACAAATGGACAGGCTGTTTGTTTGGGATATAACTCGATTTTCTTCTCGACATCTGTCTGTTTTCAGTGAGGAAGAGGGAATCTGGTTTACCCTGAGCCCTGTGTGAGAGGTCAGAGTTGTGGTGTTTGAGGGGAAAAAAGTTGGATAGAGACCCATGCATTACAGTAAATACAATGACAGTCAATGCCAGCTCATTGTGGTTTACCTCTGTATCTGAAGCCAGCCAGATGAGATAAGAAAATGAATACTGACTAGCTCATGGCCCAAACATTTATAAAAGTTAGGGTTGAATGTTTAGCTCATGGAGACAACTGTCAATGTAAGTTAGAAATCATAGATGCTTTTAATGACATTTAAGGGAGAATTAGAGCTTAATGAGAGGTCACAGAACAAACAACAGTATTGTCAGGGGGCAGCATTACAACTGTGCATCAACCCGCAATGAGTGATTCCAAAAAAGGATTTCATTTCTTAACTGACATTAAGGAGGAAACCATTGCTTCGCTGAAATAAAATACACTGTGGCGTCACTGTTTCCACCTAAAACAGTTTCTATAGGGAAGGTCGTCATATTGTACATTTTAATTGAATGTTTTACATCAACAAGGGTACAATACTAGACACCCAAAATCAAACCTAGCTAATATCATCCAACAGCACTTCCAAACCTGCAGTTCCGCCGCAACATGCGCCATCTATTGGCAAGAAAAGCAACAGTAGCAGTAGCTTTGACATGTAGATGTAGAACTACCAATATGCCGTCTACAAACAAAGATACAAGCTGTTGTCTTCTTATTTGTGCAGGCAATGAATGATACAGTTTGGTATTTTGTAGTTGTTTTTTTTTAATTATTATTATAGAGTCAACAGGTGTTACGAATAGGTGTCAGTCATGCAGTATGGAGAGAAGGTTTGTGCATGATGCTCTCTAAAAGAAACGTGAAAGCCATTTCCATGAGATGCTTAACAGGTAAAATGTATATTTTAAATCTAACAATGCTGCTTCCTTCCTTCTGTCATATTTTTCAGCTTGTCATCCATCAAGGCCTGCTCTCCCTGGTACTAGCTGTTTCATCTGCTCATTATGCTGCTGTTGTACCCACAAAGTGACAAATCAGCTGCTAGGAGAGTGATGGCAAATCCAGTTACGGCAGTGATTTCTATTTAGGTCAAACAACAGCAGTGGGCAGAGCAGTCATCCTACTGCGAGGATTATAAGTGTTAAACCAGAAAATTAATTAGCATAACAGACCAAATCTTTATTGAACTGTGCTAGGGTAACATAGAATTAATCAAATTAGAAATAGAACCAGTCTGTTGAGATTGGTCTTTGACCTGGTCTAAAGGCTCCACTGTGAGTCAGAGTGAGTCTTTCTTGCCAACAGGCTACATTGTTTGTTACCAAAAAACCTCGTGAAGACATAAGAGTCCTGTCGTCAGAGAGTGAGAGAGGAGGTGGGCGGGATAGCCAGATTGGGAGATGAGTCAAAGGGGCGTCTCTGCACCCGTTGAGTTAGTGAAGACCGTAGTACCTTTGTGCTTGTCCCGTTTATGCCTTAGTGCCTGAAGGGGTCTTATTCTGGCTAGGGCCTGCTCACGCTGGTTCATAAAAATGGGACCAGGAAAAACAAGGGGGCCTGGGGGAGAAAGAAACTTTCACATGCATGCACAATGCTCACAAATGGGAAAGAACACATGATAATACTTCACCACAACAAAACACATTCACTGAAAAATAATACAGACACAGGCAAGGGGGGAGTCACCAAGGCATAACACCCAAGCTCACACAGCAACTGAAAGTTTTTAAAAATTAAAAAGGGATGGACATATTGTGTGTAGCTTTCCCCTATTTGTTAACCTACACTCCCACCTTCTCACTCTATCATAGAAAGCATATCATAAAGCCAAAGAAACACACAGCCCTTCCCTAAACATAGTCCCATTTTGTTCAGCCCTGATCCATACCTCTGCCCTCCTCCAGCCTGTGTCGGCGGTTGATCCTCTGTCGTTTCTCTTCCTGACGGATCTGAATGTGCTCCTCGATGTTCACTCCTGGAGGGGGAGGGACAGGCACAGCTGAAAACAAAAAAGGCCCCAGGTACAGACAGCCCAGAAAGGATGCAGGAGGAGGAGGAGGAAGAGGGAATACGGAGCAGAGCAGAACAAAACAAGACACACATCAATGAATGATGGAAAGACGCAATGGAGAAGCAATGACTCTGCACAACACAAGAATAAAACAAAGGATGAGCGATGACGTGTGTGCGAAATACTGCATTCAAGCAAATGCAACAGACAGTGTGATGTGTATGGCATAAGCAGAGCACTGGCATAGCTCAGAAGAATAGACAGCCTGCATCAACCCTGCTCAAGACAGTCATTTATTTTGATCAATTATTGAGGAACCAATGTAATGCAAACTGGACAATTTGGAATATCACAACACAGCACATGTATATGTTTGACATTTTAACATACAATTTATCAGACGTGCCTTTAAGCAAAATGTAAACAATGAGAGTGGCGAAACAGGTGATGTGTAAATATTGTACAAATTAACAAAACGGGGGAACATGAAGTCATAAGATATCAGTTGGCATACCTAGCAGCAGGTCCAGTGGAATCATCTCCTTTACTGCATCAAAGATGCCTCTCTGTCTGGCCTCTTGACCATCCAGCTCCCTGGCACAGGCTTTGCAACATCCACAAGCTGAGCAGCCAGACTCTCCAGACCCACAGCCACAGATTCTGGTGGCAGACACGGATAGAAAAAAATGTCAACTTATGCTTAAAAAAAATGTGCCTAATTTGTTTTTTAAAGATCCAGTAAGATGCGGGTGTTTTGGTTTTCAACAGTCCTTCCTCTTTGATAAACACAAGTGCTGTACAGATACTGAAATTACCATATTACCCCCTTCCAGTTTTTGTGTCTTCTTACCCTCCTGGTACTCTGTCTGGCCGCCCACTACTGACACAGCTGGCACCGTAACCAGTGCAGTCTCCACACACCGTGCAGACCATGCACTGGTCCAACTTCCACTTGTGCATGCCTGGCTGGCACATCATGCTCTTCTCCTCCTTCTCCTCTAACTCGTCCTCCAGGTCTTCATCCATGGCTGTGGCCATGCTCTCTACACCAAATGCTACAATAAACACATACAAAGACAGGAAAGCCATCAGATTAAGCATAGGAAAAGGACAATGTACCTACAATATATGTAAGATACGATATACATTATGTTGTTGTATATGTTTGCCTTTTTTTCACTGCTCACCTTTCCCTGCCTGGCTCATGGATCCAGTGTCTCTGCCACACTGGCCCTTGTTATTCACCCCAAACGTCCACACTTCACCACTCTTGGTTAGAACACATGTATGGGCCTTACCCATGGCAACCTGAGTTACAGAGTGACCTTTCAGGTCTGTTACCTGACCTGTGAAAAAGAAAGTAATGTTTGTTAAGAATGTTAAGAACATGGCTTCCAACAGAGAATTTTATAGATATAGACTTAGATTTTAGAGGTTAAATAAAAAAAAAATGTATGTCTTTAATCTTTCGTTATAAAAGCAATGTAGACAATGACTTGAAACAACTGAAATATTTCTAGAATTCCCTGAGGTAGACAATTTGAAAAAGCCAAACCAACTCACAAGTGCTGTCACTGTAAATAGCATCTTTGCCAAACATGTAGAGCTCGCCATCCTTGGTGACAATACTGCTGCTGCCATTGTTACACGCTGTATACACTGCTGTCTTGGTCTCTAATTTGATCATCTTCTTGGGCTTGTATGGCTTAGGCTGTCTGCGACTTTTAGCTGCAAAAGAAAACCACAGACATCATCTTCAGTACTGAAACAGAGATAGCTTTGATTCCATGCTTGATAAAAGGTTGAATAGAGTTTATTTTTGCGTGTTTGCAGATAGTTTGAAATGATCTTACTGGATTCTCCATCTTCTCCCTTGCTGGCAGAGCCTGTAAAAAACACACTTCCGTCTTCTGCCACTAGCAGTGCATGAGAGCCATCGTGGCCGACTGAGAACTGAACAATCTTGGGAGACTTTGTTACGGGTAATTCTACCCATTTTCCGGCTGACGGGCCACCCTGCTTTATACCCAGGCTCTGGTACTTTCCTGTGTAGTAAATCTGTGAGTGGAAGATGAGGAAAGAAGATCAAACACAGCAAACATTTGATAGAAGATCAGGAATAAGAAACGGTTTTCTTATAGTTGTCATTTTTGAGGAGTCAATCTACAGTATATTGTTGGACTACTCTGTGTCAAAAGTTTAGCCAGGGTTAATGTTTTCAGCAGACGGTCCAGAATCGTCCGCCATAGCCCACTGTGACACCCAACATCCCTACTGCACCAACACAATCATCTTATTGTTATTGTTATTATCAGCCTGAACTCAGCCTTAGCTACTGGGGATAGTATTTTTACTATTCAAACAGCAAGGGTAAATTGGGACGATAGGTGAACAAAGACTGCTGCTGGAGGAGATGTTTTATAACTCAAATCATCTGACATTCAATTTGCAAATTACATAATCAAAACAACATTGCATGCAGAACAAACAGTAGCTTTGAGAACATAAACACTGAGCCTCTGACTCTTTTCTTTACATCACATGCCTGGCATTATGTCCAGCCCAAGTGATGAGTGAACTGTGTGCCAAGATACAGGTCAGCTGCCACTATTTTTACCCATCCAGCCAGTCTGGGTTAGAGTAATCGGCAGATAATGTGTGCTGTGAGATTAGGCCTCTACACAGACACAGAAATGTGCAACAGGCAACTGCCCTGGACTGTTATCTACAAAAGAGGCACAGTGCACCACACCTACAGTACAGACACACACAACCACACCCTCATCACACCCCAACAAACTACATAGTTGGCATTCTCATCCTTCAAAGACAGTCTGCATAAAAAAAATGTGATCCATCATCTTCAACAAAGCATTGTCTCTCTACAGTGATTGGGCTCAATTATAAGACCCTGCAGTAAAACGCTGAGTCAAGTAGTATACTGAGTTGATTTCTCTGTGTAGAGAGTACACACATGTGAGATATATACTGTTTACTCTAACTTCATTAAAATGTGTTGTTATTTCATGTGCCATACCATTTCACCGCACTGCAATTAGCCAATTAGATTCTTCTGTAAAAGCCACAAATCAGAAGAACGCCCTGCCTGACGATGTGAGAAGCAGCAGCTCTATCAGCACTTACAAGCTGCTCAGCTCAGTATTCACTGACTTGAATTTCTATCCCTGAAATCACTCATAACTTGCTTTTATTTGACACATGCAGAAACACAATTCATTTAGAGCTTCTCCCTTAGTTCACCTGGCCTATTAGAGCTCAGTGGTTGAATCTGGGCCAACTTTCACTTGTGTTAAACATTTTAGAAGAAGATTTTTCACTCTCACCTTTCCCGAGGCAGTTTTCATCAAAGCAAACTCCCTGCCTGCTCCAAGCAATGCAGCCTCTTCATCAAAGCCTGTGCCTGAGAGAACATACTATTTAGAGCCACATACACAAATACAAAAAAGTATGCTTTTTATTATTTTTCCTTTGCATTTCCAATCATTTCTGACACATTTGCAACTGTGTAGACACATACACTAAGAAAAGCATGTAGCATATATAATTATGCATAGGAAAAATCTCTAATCACAGCCTCATACTGGAGAGACACACTGGAGATCAAAGTTAGAGAACAAATTATATATACCTGATTTGTTCTGAAATACTGTTATTTTTTTATTTTGTTATATTTTTTGTGAAAAAAAACAGTGAGAAAATTAGAAACAGTAACCATTATGTAAGAAAATTCTTTTCTTAGGGCTATAGGATTTAAAAATAATTAGGGAAGTGTTGAGGCCGTTGCTTTTAATGACTTCAGCAAAACTGCGCCCACAGGACATCACTAGTTTCTCATACTGCTCTGGTTTGATCTTGGTCCATTCTTCTTGCAGTTTCTTCCACAGTTGTGTAACTGTAGTGGGTTTCTTTGCCATAACTTTGATGCCAAGGACTTTCCAGAGATTCTCTACAAGGTTTTTGTCAAAGTGCTTTGGTTATTTAAAAAAAAAAAAAACATGCTAGTACAGCCGTGGTATAGTCACAGCTAATATGCTATCAAATTATGAACAGTCAAAAATTACTTCAGAATAAATCAAGTAATAATACTTTCTATTTCTAATACTACTCTATTTTGAGCTCCAGTGTGTATATACAGTATATATTTAAACAGTGTATATATATATATATATCGATCACTCACTGATGATGTGAAGATCCTTCTCGAGGTCAAACAGAGAAATGCCACAGGCGTGCAGACATTTCCTTGCCAGCTTCAGCTGCAGTTCCTGCTGCAGGGCCGGGTCTGAGCTCATAGTATAGATCCGTACCACAAATCCATCCTGCAGGAGTCAGGGCCAACAGTAGGAAACTCTGTTTAGTTTCACAACTAAACAATTTGTTGCACTTTAGGGTTTATCTAATCATTTTAGTTAACAAAACCCTGCTTCACCTTACTGAACGTGACAATCAGAATGAATCAAGCTTTTAAAAAGGTGGTCTAGAAATACTGTAAAAGAAAAACAAACAAACAATGGGCCGGGAATGTCTCCACATGGCTCTCACAGACTGTTTCCCAATACATGAAATTGTGACGTTTTTTCACAGCCACATACACTAACAAGCACGTGCGGCCGGATCAGCTATCAAAACAAATAACAGAGAAACACACACAGAGTTACACTCTCTCTACTCAGGACACCGTTACACCACTATATCTTTACATGGCAAATATTTGTTTGCTATTTAATACTCTGAATGTCAAGTACTGTAAGCTGCAAACTGAATTGCCCTGCAGGCATAAATAAAGTTGTTTGAATTGAATTGAACTGAATTAAAGTACAGCCACTTAAAAATAAACAGTTCAAAGTTTTAAGGAATATGCTAATTTGTTTTATTTCCAGGAGTGACAGGAGAAGATTGTTACTACTCACATGAATGCACATTAAATATGAATATTTAGGGTGCAGACATGTTGGTGACAAGAAAGCATATTTCCCATATTCCCCGTTTTATGACTTTTTAATGTCATAATAATGTGTGTTTAGACAAATTGTGGACAAAATACATCAAAAACGTTTGACTGTGCATGTGAAAACTGACTTTAGTGGGGATTGGGAAGCTGCAGTATGTTTGCATCGATCAACTGTGTGTGAGTGTGGCTTGGCCTTACAAAATCTGTGCATACGTTGTTTTTTTTTTTAAATAATAGTGGCCACTTTAAACCTCAGCCATGTCAGTGTCAACAGCAATATATGCTATGAAATGTACACCATAAAGGGTGTGACATATATCCACAACTCACACACTCAATACAGAGGACATAACAGATGATGCAACTACCAGAGAAGTGGGTTAGTCTGACTGCAGGGGATGTGACTGAAAGGGACAATTTACAGGAGAGCAACAGAATAAAGACAGGAATGCAACAAGGAAATAATTGAGAGGCAGAACAGGGTTATAAAAAAGGATGAAGGGTAGCGTGAGGATGGTCTGGTTTCCACTGTGTGGTAAGGATGACACACTCATACATTGTGCTTTGATTCCTGCAGAGCACAGCACATATGCTACTTAAATCATTAAATAAACACCTCTAACCTCTGTAAGGGACTACTCCCACCCCTCGACTTTTCCTCCCACGTTACCTTCATCGTCTGATTATCCCCTTGACCTCCTTTAGTTTACCAACATCATCCTCTCCTTTACAGTGTGTGTCTCACATGGTTTTCCTCCACCATTAAGTGGTTTGCGTTGCGGTTAGATTTGCTTGCTGCTTACTAAAAATTCATGCAGCTTCTGAGGACAACCCCCCCACCCATACACTATCCCACCCCTTTGATCAGCCTAGAAACTGCTATCAGGCTAGCTGAAATAGCAGATGTATTTCACACATTCCCCACCCCCACTGGCAATACATAGTGCTTATGCAGATAACTGCTTGAGACTAAGCTCACTGGAGAATATCCACATCTGGTGCCACTGTCCCTCACTGCCACTCCCACTGACATATACAAAAAACGCACACAAGCACACATATACATACAGCTACGCTGCCCCTCTGTGACACAGCTGGTGATCAGCTGAGAGTGCTCCACAGTAAGGCTGGGCTCTCTACAGCAGAAGTGACAGATGCTTCACAGGGCAGTTCAAGATGAACAATAACCCTTATTTTAACTAACAAAAGATTGAGTTTTCATGAGGGAAACAACACATATTGAAAGAAAGCTTATTGAGCTGCACAAGACAAAAAAAAATGACAAATGATGAACAGGAATGGGTTTGATTGCATTAGTGCGTGTTAACAAGGAATGGCCATGTACAAGCATAGTCTGCCAACAAAAACAGACATACAAGTCTCTCTGAGATTGACTGTGTCAGCCCATATTTTAACCAGTGCAATGACTACACAAGACTTTTTAGACCTGACTAACATGTTGGAAAAACTGCAGGAAATTTAACAGTATTACAGTCTTAAAGACTTTATATGCACAAAAGTGCACAAAGTCAGATCCTTCCATCAGGTAACCAGCATACATGGGCAATACAGGTCAGTTTTTCTGATCACTCCTAGAAAGATCAAGGACTTCCCAAACTAATACTGATTCAATATGATATTGAAAATGAAAAAAGACAATGCATGTTATTATCATAGTGATGAGGAGTTTTAGCAGGAACATTAAACTTACATCTTTGCAGGCTGCGATCTGGTTGATGTACTCTCCATCTGTAAAGATGATGTTCTGTCCATCTGCATGTTGACCTGCAAAGAGAAGCAAAGTGACAGTGAATATACAGAATATTCTGTTAGATGGAATTTTGATAACTTAACTCCCATGAAGTGTTTTTTAAACAAGCCAAAAAAATAGTATTTTCTTGAAACCTGGCATGGTGACAGTCCCCTCATGCTCCAGAGTCTCAGGGTTGATCTTGATGGCCGACATAGTGTGGTTACTTGTGTCCCGATACAACAAGTACCCCTGAAGACACAAAATAAGAACTGCTGATTTGTTTTACATACTCAAAGCCCTTCCAAAGCCACTTCAGTGAAATGTATGCAAGGAGCATCTAGATGAAAGCTCCACTACCTACCTGAGCAAAGCCCAGCCATGATCTCTTCTCCTTTCGATTCCTGGTACGAGATGTGGAATTGTACACGTGGCCCTGTCAGGGATTGATAATACATAAGCCGGCAACCAAAAACACTGACAAACCTTAATATAATGTTGGCAGATGAAACATCTGTAGACAACCACAAACACTGGCATTTACTGTTGGCAGAAACGCACACAAAAACTGCTTAATTTAAGTCATCAACCAACCAATGAATACAAACACACTGTCACTGTAAAAACAGTTCAAAAGCACCAGAAACTACATGCTCCAAAATGTCCAAAAAGTTGAATCAATACCTCTCTAAGACAGTTTTAACAAAAACTGAACACTATTCTTCATAAAAGATTTATTTCAGGACTGCTTTGGACTGCATTAGTTTAAGCGTTGTGTACCTAATAAACTGTGAGCTGAAAGTATACATATATGCCCTTTGCTGTCCTGTGAAAACGCGCATATCTCGCAGCCCTTCTTATAGATTTGTGAAAGTGCACTTCTAAATAATCCAGTTACATCGTTTATTTATCTTTAGAATCAAGAGAGTACACATAAAGTCATCTAAATCAACAAATTTGTGATAAAGATATGTGATTATCACTTGACACAGTCACATCATGCAGCTTTGACTGTTACATACCCTGACAGTGCCACTGTATCCAGAGCCCACTTTGTAGAGTCCATCCTTGCAGAGTAAGTACAGAAAGGAGCCATCAGTCTGTAGAAGACAGCGCTCATCTTCATCAATGGCCACCTCTTTCAGGATCCACTTATTCATCAGGGCTGCGCGTTTGATGCCATTCCCAAACCAATCCTGGATTTGAATCTTTCCTACCAGGACAGCCTGTACACTCCTCTGTAAGGCGTTCAGTATGGTGGGAACCTGGTGAGATTTAAGAGGACAGGGATGATGGTGATGAAAATGAGCAGAGCCGCAGACCTCTAATGTGACATAATGGGGTGTATGCTACGGTACATTCTCATTTTACCTGAATGCCTTTTCACACGCACATGTCTACACATTTCTTACCATTTCTCATTTCTCACTACTAAATACAAATAAACATAAACACACAGCATATAAACCCAAACAGCCTGCCAGCCATTGTGATGATTCATAGTCCAGTCAATGCAGATGACGAATCAGGAAAATCTGTGGGGGATAAATGTGTGGGAGGCTAAAGGTCTCTCTGCAGCCTTGGCCTATTGTAGTAATTTTATCTGTATGCAGGTAAAGGTGAAACATTTTTATGGTCAAAAAGTCTTCCCACAAAAATGTAATGTTTAGTGCTTTCTGGGGTAAATAACCCCCGCATATTGGCACGCAGTTTTGACAGAAAGCAGAAGACTTTAAAAAAACTCGGAGTAAACAAAACAGAGACGAGAGAGTGGACAAGCTAGAAATCGAAGGCAACAGAAGACTGGCTAATTGGCATATAAATTCCGGCATGGTAGAGTCAGAGTGGGTTGACATTTTCCAAAATTCAATTTGTGCAGTCCAGACTGGGCCCTGAGTCTCTCTGCTCAAATAAATGGCAGAGCCAGAGGTTACTTTATCCTTCCACAATGCACTTTAGTGCAAAGCATTTCTACTAATCTGAAGGAAACGCTTGAAAAGAAAGATGTACAGAGATGTACACATGTTTTTGTTATGTTTAAACCACCTCCACAGGAAATAACAACTCATCTTCAAGCTTGTGATCATCAGATACAGGCAGAGGAACTCCTGAAATTCCTCTATTGAGGTAAAGATGTCTGCTCAACTTAAAATAGTGATCTTGGAGCTTTAGTGGTCATATAACGTCGCTTGTTCAATTGTGACTTTGGGACCTTTGGTACATGTAGACTACTCTTTTACACTGGACACTCTCACTTCTCTTTATACTGGACAGTTAGACGTTAATTTGGTTGCCTTTTTTGCAGCCTGGACCGTGAATTCAGACAGGCCAAGGTATATTGTCGGCCTGATTTAGCATCCTAATGTGACGGCTCGGACCGCACACATATTGGCAGCTCAATCGGCGGCCATCATGTCAACCACGACAGCCGAATATCAAATCGTAAATTCACAGATCAAAGGGACGGTGAAAGATGGGATTCTTTACAAAAAGGTGGCCGAGGAAATTTGCCAACATGGCTTTTGTAGGGAGAAGAAAGTGATCAGCAAATTAAAGAACTTTAGAAAAAGTTTCAACAAGGTCAGTGACTACAATAACAGGAGTGGCGGAGGAAGGCTGGACTGGGAGCATTTTGAAAGCAATTTGGCGGTCAAGCCACACCGCCAAACCTCAAAATCTCCAGGACAGTTTGGACATTACAACCGCTGACTCTCCCGCATACAACAACTCAGATGAGACTGCTGTCGATGAGGAAAGGGATGGGAATTTGTGCTTCACATCACATTACATGTGTATGCCTATCCCAGAAAGCTGTCTTTTGGGAAAAGAGGAATATTATGCCTCGGTTTCACATAGACAGGACAGTAATTTGCACTGTTTGGTCAGACTGACTCATACATACTGTATCTTCTTTCATCGTGAGGTTTTCATATGAATGCCACAGAAGGAAAATAAAGATGAAGAACACAGACAATTGTGAAAAATGCCAAACGCAATTTATTGAAATTGATTATTTACCTGTATCGTTTGGCAGGCATGGCTGCCGTTGTTGGTGAGAATGGCAGAGACCGCCTGCAGGATTTTGCCAGTGTCTCCCCAAGCGACCACCAGACTGAAGAGGCAGGCGCAAGACAGAGCAGTGATGGCCTGTCCCGTCGGGTCGTTGGGCCCTGTGCTCCGGACAGTGGTCTCCAACAACAACTGAAAGAGAGACTCTGAGGAAACGCACAAGTGGTTGGCAGGTTAGACATTTGTAAAAAGAGGAAAATGGAAGTGCTGTGTATAAATCAGGCTTCATAAAATATTAGAAACAAATTCCAAACAGCTTCACAATTATTTATTTATAATTCACAATATATGCAGTAGATTGTACAAATGCACCTTATAAATGTGCAAATTCTTTTTGCCTTACCGAGCACATCCGGAGGCTCAGTCTGAAAGCCCTCAGGCTGTTGTCCCTGCAGCATGTCCAACAAGGCCTGCAGGCTACGCAGGCACAGTGAGGGGTGAGAGAACCGAGTCTCTTTTATCAGCTCAAATACCCCACACAGGCCGATGCCAATGATCTGCGCACACACCAAAAGAAGCATGTTTCTGTGAGCTAATGAACACCATGATGTCATGTCACATCCCTGTGATGACATTTTATAAAGCAAATGAATATCCATAATAATATCCATATATCTCACTTTCTGTCAACTCTTTGGGTTCACACTTACCTTCTTACTAGTGTTGTTATTTTAAATAAGTGTTCTTAATAAAACAGAACTGATAAAAAAGAGGCAGAGAGTGGATGTTTTCTTGTAATAGCATGACATCATCTTACAATAAAGAAAACAACCTAAATTTAGCAGGATGCTCACAGTACGTACATTTACTACCGCTGACCAACATCCATCCGCTATTAACATTTCGTATAATGAGAGAGCCACAGGAAAAGAAAGACTGGCAACGGAGTTTGGACTAGAAAAGGATGTCATCCTCTCTCTCAGTATGGCAGGTTAATGAATCAAATTAAGCTCCAATGTTCCCTCCCTTCTCAGTGAAGAACTTGTTTTGTAACAGTAACATAAAAGCTCAGCATCAGTAAATAACTAACAAAAAACAAATACGATAATGCCAATTGGAAAATATAACAACACAATACTGTACACCAAAAACTGAGTGGAAAAGGATTAACAGATACATTTATGAAACTGACATTACACTTCATTAAGGCTTACATCACTGACACACACAAACACAAAGATTCTTAACATATGACTTGAAATCAAGACTATTTAGTAAGTCAGTATTCTATTTAATTTGTCTGTTGTCAGTTTATAATGACGACTGAAAGTTAAACATATCCATCTCTGACATTCCTGTATTTGCCTGCTAACAAACATGTACAGTTTGGACACAACACAAGTTGAAATCAACAGACTATTCTCTAAACAGACACACACATTGTTCAATTACTGTGCTGTCACACTATAGGAAGGTTTGTCCTGTTGGAATGAGCATTTTGAGAGTTGCAGGTTATGAACACATAGCGAATGATAGATAAAGAAATGTGGGGCATAATTCAGGCATCTTTTGTTGTACAATTGCTCATTTAGGTAGCCCCTGCTGCCTGCCTTGGATGACCAACAAGTGACTCATCAGATTTGTAATTGTTACTGTGGTACTGTTGCCTCACGAGACCACCAAAATCTCGCAAGCCCCATTGTATTTTACTTGCAGATCAGTCTGGTAACCTGCGCCGGAGAATATTTAGAGCCGTTTGCCAAGCGAACGTCCAATTAGCGTTGGTTTTGAGGCGAGTTTAAGTGTGGCGCAAATCAGAGAGCATTCCTTCTTTGAAAGGAGAGCAAAAAACGGCACTGGCTGCTTTTCTCAGATGTTTCTCTTGGATCCTCCTGTTGGAATATGGACCAGGCACATGAAATTGTGCCTTTTATCGGTAAATTTGTGTTACACAAACGGCAAATATCCTTTACCAGCACGTTGTTTAGTTTCTGAGCTTTGTCTCGACGCTCTGTTAGTACGTCATATGCTTCTTTTTTCTGATTGGTTAATTTGGCCCGTCGATCATCAACATAAGTGGTGAAAGACAGATGGTTTATGAAATCAGCAACCAGTATTTTCACCCCTTCCCAAAGGATCTCCAAACGACAGTTCCCAGATGGATATGATGAGCAAATGCGAATCATGCGAATCAATCCATCTGGCGGAGTCAGGTTAGTTACCCTTTCACACATCACCTCTCAGATGCTTTGGTGTGTCTGTTGAGCATGTCTTGCTTGTTTCTTTGAATTTCTGCCGTCAAAGGGAACAGCAATAACCCCGTTTACTTACTGGGAAATACGGCATTCAGAAAGTCCAGGTGACATTTTAGCAACACCTAACTTGAGCACAGCTTAAGCACTTGAGTTAACTAATATAAATAGTTATGTTACCATTCATATAGACAGATAATTAGAAAATTATTGTAATTACAGATCAAATATTTAATTTTGTCCCCAGGTAGGAGCAATAGTTTACATTTCAAATGAGAACTGACAGCCCTGATACTGAGTAAGAAAGATAAACAGGCAGGCAAACAGAGCAGAAGAGGGAGTTGGGGAAACAGAGCAGAGGCTGTAATCCTCACAGGAAGGATGACTCCAATTACCACAACAATAAAGAGGATGAGCCCTACATACAAGCCCAGGGAGATAAAGTATTGGTGTATCCCTAAGATAAAGGGCACAGGCTGGCTCTCCTCTTGGTATCTAGCACCGCTACCACCACATTAACAGCCAATGATGCCCACTGCTTATACCTTTGGCAGCTTCACGGCTGGCTCGCGGTACTCTTCTTCCTCCTCACTGTCTGAGTCGCCGCTCTGCACTGAGCTCCTGGAGGCCAGCACGAGGGAGGCCTCTCTCTGCTGCCAGTCCAGCACACAGTGCCGCACGTTGCAGTAGACATTGAATGCAGATGGGTTGCTGTGTAGCTTGATGTCCGGCACGCAGAGGGCTCCATCTAGACTATCAGCCTGTAAAAAAAACAGATTGGAGTGGGTCAGCAAGTATGATATAAGTTGGTGGGATAAGCTATTTAGCACACTCATTAATGACAGCAATTAAGCATTTCTAATTGTAAAAGAGTTAGTCGGTTTTGTGTTTACATATGTAGTTTGCTTCCCTTGGACCTTACTTTAAACCTTAACATCTTTGCATAGTATTGTACATACTACTCCCAAAAATATTTTTAAATTCTGCAAACCTGTGTATTTTGTTTGTTTTTATTGTTTATTTATTTGCTTTTTGCTTACTGCCCTTTTGTGAAAAGAAAATCATCATCAAAGAAATTGTAGTATTGAAATTCTGTTATTATAAATCCCTTTTATTACATTTAAAAAGATAGTAAAAACAAAGTGGCTGTGTAATGCCTTGCAGACAAAAGTAGTGGCTGTACAGTATACCGAGGGTACAATAGATCTTCTCTCTTGGGAGCTGATCATTCTTTGTACAAAGCATGGGCTTTAGCTTTTAGAACATGGGTTATAACATTATAACAGTTTTAATTTGATAATTTTAAGTCTCTGGACTGTACATGACTCATGCAGTTGCATAAAAAGCAATTTAGCAATCTACTAATGACACGCCTAACCGAAGCAAGTGCCTACTGACCACAATAAGGGGGGTCATTTCTCATCTGCCTTTACAAAGAAAGTAACATGTGAGAATTCCTCAGAGGCAAAGGTTCCTCAACCTAAGGGACTCTGGGCAGATGTTAGCTGTGACATTTGACTTAAAGTTTCATAACTACAATAGGTTTGGAGTGTGAAAAGCTCTGTTGAGCACAGTTAGTCTTATGTCTCTTAGGGTTACGCCATCATGTGTAGTCAGTGAATTATTTCTGTCATGAAATTACTTCTTAGTTTGCTTTGACTTCGGAGGAAACTACCTTTTTTTTTACACACTGGGCATGTTTACGCAATTCAAGATCACCTCAACATAGCTTTCACTGTTATAAAATGGCTTAGCCAACATTTTACATAACTCATGTTTGCATTGGTTGTGTTCAAGTTAAACTTAAACTAAATCAAATTGTACCAAAGTTTAAAAATATATTTACTACAAAACCAGAAGAAATCCAATCCAAATGTTTCTATGAAGCACATTTAAAAACAACCGCAGTTACCCAAAGTGCTCGCAAGAGCATAAGTGCAATAAGATGAAAATATAACATTAGGCAGAAGAATGACAACCGATAAATTAGCATGGCAAATTTTAGCAAATCTTCAGCTATCTATAGAGATTTCTCCTCCAATTTTATTGCGGTTGTTCTTCATCTAAATTGAGGGTCAGGGGGATAGAGGCTTTATCATTTGGCACAGACTGTAAACAACAAACACAAATACTTTAAATTCAAATTTGGGGTATCTAGTTCCATCACTACAAGCAACCCTTCTCACATTATAATACCATTTTGATACATTGTTATTATAAAATATCTCTTATAGCCGCTTTAATGGTCATTTTCAGGGGGGGGGGGGGTTTAATTAGTGGTGCTGTTGGATTGTATTCCTTTATGTTTTTAATATTGAGTCTAAAATCATTGATATAAATGAGGTAGACAAGCCGAAGGGGAAGATTTACAATAAAATCACTTACATCCAAACAGTCATAATGATCAGAGAAACTACACTCCGCAGAGAAACTTGCTAAAGCATATAATTAACAAGCTTTCTCCATCCCACCAAGCAAGGCATTTTTAACTACAGTCCTGTGAGGCAACCTCCAGAGAATCATATTGATTGCCTCTCTTGCAGTGTTGCGCTTTTGGCATCCCAATTTCAGAGGGTGATGTCATCTATTTAGGTAGAAAGGTCGTTCATTCCCAGTTCATACCAGTGTGGAGGATATTAGCTCTCCTCTCATCTAACAGTACTACTTCTCTCCCCTGCCATGCTGCTGGAGAAGCATTTTCAACTTGACAGGATTCACAAAGGAGCACTTTGCCTGAAAAGAGCATTTCAAATGATTTAAAATCTAGAGATGCTGCACTAACTCAAACCCATAAAGCAAGAAACAGAAAATGGGGTTCTTGGGACAGAGACCAAAATACTGCATAGTGTTTTTTGGCCATATAAACGAAGAGGGTCCACACTAAGATTCTGGAGGTTGATTTGTCGAACGTCTTTCTGCATGCAATATTCTTGTTGTGTCCATTATTTAGAAGCATTTAAACAAAAGTCCTAAATTGATAGTTCCCTTTATTTAACCTGATATGCATGCGATTAAATTGTCTGTTTTTTTAAACCTGAACAAATGATCAGAAGCTTGTCATTGAAAGTGACACCTTCAAGCTATGCTGTGATACACATAAGCAGAGGCATACACAATAGAGCACAATGATGTTTTGTGGCTTATCCTCACTTTGGAATTGCACCAGCCCATAACCCAAACATGCTGCTCATTTGATGGGTTCTTTTGTGTTTCTGTCTGCACTTCCCTGATGATTTAATGGCCATCTAAAAGCTTTGGAGAAGGCTGGTATAGAGTCCCTGACCGCACTTAGACGGCTACACATTTCAGACTTGATGGAAAAAGAAGACGACAAGGGATGTCTTCCAAAGCAAAAGCTCAGGCCCAGTGATTGTTAGTTTGCGCCGTGTCAGATGAGTGAATTAATATGCAATCTATCAACGAGAGATTAATATTAATATTATTAAAAGTCATCCAATAATCACTTGTGGAAAGACTATGGCTGTATTTACTCAGACTCAACCTTTGACTGCACAACATTACCTCCAGTCCACATTTCTACCCATGCAAATGGCTGCCATCTTTGTTTGAATTATTGCTCTTTTATTAATAAAAAAGTGTTTATTTTATTTGACTACTCGATGGAATAATCGTCAGGGTGGTAGCTGGGCATATGAGACGTCCGTTCAACACGAGCATCCCATACTAGCTGTCAGGTTAGATATTTATATTTTCTTTTAATCAAGACCACAAACTTTTTCTAACTCATTTTAGGTGCCCAACCTTCCCCAGCACTAATATTATTGGAATAACCAGCAGAAAAAATGTAGTTTGCAGATCCAACAATAAGAATATTCTGATACAGTAAAGAGATTAGAATTGTATGATACAGTGAAGAGATATTTCTTCTTCCCTATATTAAATTTACTCTAAAATGTATCTTGCTAATGCAGAATAGTTACATTTGAATGTAGTTTGTAGGGGATCCTGTCAATTGTATTTCACTGTTTTGTATGTTAAAGAGCATACTGTATGATAAATGTAGCTGACACACATATTCATGTAAACATTTAATGACTTTCCGTTATTATTTCCAGTAAGGCAATTTAAAAGTATACAAAGGGTAAAGAAACACACACTCCTACTTCCTGAATGAAAAGTACATAAAAGTGTTAAGTGCTTAGTAACAGCAGTGCTACATGCTAGGTACATTAGTTCGTGGTGGGGGTAAGGGTGAGTGTTTCCCACAATTCAAAGAGATCAATGTCTCATGCTAGGATGACATCTGCATGAATGACTAATTTATTAAGTATTCATTGGTAACATGTACCACTGCTTATGTAATTATAATTATAGTTTTTGAAAAAGGCATGTGACACATCTGCTTGTACACAAGACGTAACGTCATCCTCTTCGTTAGGATGATAAGCGTTTAAGCTCTGTCAATTGTTCTGCCCTCATTTTCACATGTTTATAAGCACAGAAGGAGACAAAGGAGGAGAAGAGGCTCTTTCAAGCCACTCTCTTGTCTGACTATGCCAGTGTAAGAGGTGTGACAGAGCAAGAGTGAGCACAACATATACAAATACAGCGTGACGGCCTGTGGAACTACCCGTGTTTTTATGCCTGCCTGCCTGCAAGCCTTGTCCATTCTTTGCCTCTATGGGAAATCTTCTGCTGTTCCAGGACATCAACTCACCGAACAAGTCAACCTGAAGGAAACTCAACTGACTAGCCCACTCTAGGTTGAAACTACTGTCTGGTAAAGTTTTGAGGTAAAAGATGACAAAGCTGTAGAGCCCTCCATCCTTCTCTGCTGCTATCACATTAATCTCTATTGCCTTTGCCTGCCAAGTAGCTGGAAAAAAAACAGTGTAATAAAATTGAATCCAAACACTAGATAAAAATATAGTAACCGTAATACAGACCAACCACAGCGCAGCCATTACCTCTTTCTCAGAGAAAAATCTCAAGGAAATAAGTCAATATAATTTGAGTGGATTATATTTGTTGTCATAATTTGAAGATCAACTAGTTATTTGTGCTGCCCATGCAAAGTCTCCTGTACATCCGAAGATCAAAACACAACCCCATCCGCTGATACAGACATGGTGCCCTTTTTGGACGAAGGAGATGGAGGCAGGCAACTGTTGCCGTGGAGATGTGGAACACATTAGGTCGCTCGGCAACAGGCCATCATGCACAAGCTAGAGCCACTCCCATGTGTCTCACATTCTGCCGATCCACCTCTCCAGCTTCATGTGTGGATGGGCTTCCTGGCACCTGACCAGCCACAACCAATGACAATGTTTCTGCCTTCAGGATTTCAGAGAATCTAACCTTATCTTTAATCTGATTCTCAATCTGTTCATTTAATTCAGTAGAGAGTCCAGCCAGCTGTCAGGATTCATCAGTGAATACCTGAGGCTGCGACAGCTGTAAATTAAAACTGTCAGTCATGTTGTTTTTAGAACTATAAAGAGAAAATGCAAAATACTACATGTAGGTATTTAATTAAAAGGCCTTAAGTCGTAGTGAGAATGTTAGGCATGACTATGCCAGACTGATAATATTGCACCTATTCGTGATTTAGCACTGCAACGATTGACACGGTGCAGTGTTGTGTATTTATTGAGAAGCAAAAACAATGTGGGTTACTTTTTAAATATTGTAATGGTTTAAAAACAGCCATTCTACAATTTAGCCTTTATATATATATACTGTATATATATATATATATATATATATATATATATATATATATATATATACACAGCAATTGTAGCATTACATAGAAAAACACATGTAATATGGTGTAAAAATGTTAGTAAATCATGCACGTCTTACCTTTGTTCTTGATTTAACTTTTGACTTGACCTTCTGTCGCCTTTTCAGTTTCTTCTTACTTAAAGCCTTCTTTCCCCTGAAAGTACACAGTGATCGATCAGTATTTCAAAATATACAGTGTGCTTAGGCACTCAAACACAAAGCATTACATTTAAGACATTTTTATTTCACCTATATTGTAAATACGATGGTGATGTGAGGAGAAAAAAACAAAAACAAACCATTCATCCTTTCATTTGTTTATAATGGCTGGTTTAATGGTAATCTCACTTGCACTTTCAACCTACATATTATGCAGCTGGCAAAGTCCATGTCCTTGTGCAGTAATATTCTTCTCAACTATCAGTTATGTGTAGAAGGTGCCACATGCTCGATGTTACTCATCTTGACGTTGACAAGGCACCAACTCAAGCGATGTTTGGTTTTGCGAAATTTCCTTTTAGATGAAATCCGTATTTAGCATTGCCTTTTTAAAATGCATTTCACTTACAAATCAGGCTGCCAATGACAAGTGCTAGGGACCAAAAATAGATTTGCTACTAAAAAAAGAAAGGCAGTGTATAAAATAGTAATCATTATCACTCACTATACAATCAGCTGGTTTTAAATGTGTTGTTAGAATAATTCTGTACACATCTTACTTGAAAAGATTATTTTTTGCTTTTTGTTTCACTACTGCTCTGTACAGTTCTGTGGATATACTGTCAGGGTTTGATTAAAAAGATGTAAAGCTGAATTATATTACTCGAGAGGACAACTGAATATTGATTTCAAACCATATAACGTCATCATACAAATATAGCTTCAAATTCTGCAACGCTTCGAGCGCACAGTGACCGGCTGGGTTACTCTAACTCATCAAAATAGCAAAAAAAAACAACAAGGCTGACAAGAAAAGTCTATCTGTTGGTTTACAGTAGTACGTAAATATCAACAAGAGAAAGGGCTAACTGTTCCCTAAAGCTTAAAGCGGATCCTTTCCCATCTTTGTATTGAAACTGTTGCACAATAATTTCCCTCTGGATAAATAAAGCTTCTTGAAATCTTGAATCTTAAATATATCTCTCTGAGTACATTCTGCATCTTAAAGCAACGTGTTTCACAATCAGATAAACAAAGAAGGATCGGCGTCACATAAGATGGTAGTTCAAAATAACATTATTGACAGGTTGAAACACTGAATTGTTTTCTTCTTGCTCATTTGTACAGATCTATGAATTCAGGAGTTGATTATGGTTGGTAAACAGTGTAATGTTAAGACACGCCAACAGTATACTGATTGATGTTTAAAGCAGGTATTGTACATAGGGAGGGGTGTTTGAATAACAATTCAGTTTGTGAGGGAGGATGCTGCAATGATCCTGCTACTCAGTCTACAACCTGACTGACTGACTGACGTAATGACGTGACTGTATTACCCGCATATGCCAGAAAAACAAATGAATTCATCCACCTTCCAGCACATCCTCACCCATGTACACGTCTAACGTTTTAGGCTATCTTTGTGTTTTGGATCTAATATGCTATATTTATTATGAGTTGAAATGTTTGTTTAAATCATTGTCAGTTCCAGGTTTCTTGAAAGATGAATTGCTGGGGTTAACATTATTAAGATAACCTGGGGAAAGGGCTGATGATGCTCCTCAACGTCTGCCCAAACAGTGACGTCAGTTGGGCCTAGCTATATACACACACACACACACACACAGCTCACTGTTGCTAAGTTACATCAAATTATATAATGATAAAGTAACGTAAAATATGGTGACACCGCGAGCAGTGACTGTTTAAAAGTGTTAAACAAAAACAAAGAAATACTAATTTGGTACACTAGCTTGTTTACGTTTATGGCTCAAAACAAATTGCTGTCATGACAGTTAGCTTTGTTTTTGGATAGAATAAGACAGATAGGGGTACATTTAACTAGGTGCCGTGGGTCAAGTGGGTAGCGGTTTTATTTGTGTCGATGTTTACGTAAAAAAACAATGTCCAGGTCAAACCGCTCGCGAGCAAAAGGGTGAACCAACGGTTAGCTTTTAGCTTAGCTCCGATAAAGCTAGGGAAGTCAAACTGCTAACTAGCCGCTTCAAGAGGCTGCACCCAATTTATAAAGCTACTGGTACATAGTTGGCTTTTTTAAAAAACATGACTTAACGTTGTATGAGAAATTACCGACCAACCCAAAAGCCGTAAATAACATTACTAGGTGTAGCTTGTGTTAACTTGACGTAACGGTCACTGCTAAGCAAAGGGTTAATGTTAGCTTAGCTCAGTTAGCTCCACAGATGACAGACCAGCGATATCTGTATTTTTCTAGTCACTCACCTTCCTTGATTTATCCCTTGCTCTTTATCGTTGATAGCGGTGGTGTAAATCCGTCTGTATCTTTCGGCCAGAGCTCGCCCTGAGAGTAAAAGCTGGTACCGAGTCCGACAATCCGACTGGGCTCCGGGTGTCGGACATGAACCCATCCCCGAACCGATGGTGGAGAGCTCGGCTCCTGCTCCAGAAATGACCCTGACACCCAGCCCCATGGACGGCGATGAGGAGGGCAGAATCCCTCCACCACCACCGGCGGCGGCCGCTGCCGCAGCAGCACACATCATCGTTTTGGAGAACAATGCATATATCACACAAAAGATATCACAGCTAGATAATATCTAGCCATCAGATGCAATCCACTTGTCATTAAATCCGCCAAATGTCACATTATTTGTCCGCTGCAAGTTGCAGAAATACCACAATTAGCATCCACGGTCCCCAGTTATTATAAGCGCAAATTGTAGCCAATCCTACGGTCTTCCGATCCCCGGCCACAGCGTCAACACGGTGCTTGTCTTGTCTCCCGAAGATATATATATTCTCAAGCCATAACTGCTTTTCTCTTAAAATAGGAGGAAACGGAAGCGTTAATTTCTAAAAACTGCTTGGTCGTGTTTCGGTTTCATTCGTTCCTTGAATATTTCTTGACCCCAGAGAGGCAGCACCCTCAGTTGGGCTGCCATCTTAGCTCCATCATCCCTCCCCTCCCTGGCTGAGCGTTGCGTCGATAGCATGCCGGGATATTTTCATACGTCTCCGGGCGATGCTATCATTGATTTACTTGAACAATCATCTCCTTATTTATTTACATATATACATAGATATACATATGTATATATCTATATATACATATGTATATATGTATATATAGATATAGATATATAGATATGTTTATATGTAAATAAATAAGGAGATAATTGTATAATATATATATTTATATATAGAGAGATATTTAGATAAAGATATAGATATTTCTTATTTTAACAAATTTACAATCGTTGAAGTGAAATATATCATGATTGATAGAAGATAGATGTGCAGATGTGAAAGCTGGACATTTAATTTGAAGAGGTACATCCAGGGCCCCTCCCAGTTTGATCTAAAATTGGTACACTGAGATACTTTAAAAAAATGATTCAATGCCATGTTGTTTTCAAAAAACCCTAAAGCTCCGTTCTGGTCTTTAAAAGCTGTGTTGCATCTTGTTAAGACTGCTTTGACTTCATACCTTATAATTTCTAATCTGATATTACCATTTACAATCCATTTACTACTGTTCCATAAATAGCAGCTGGGACCATGTTTACTGTTAGTTTTGTACTTCCCTCTACAGTGACTACTGTTTGAAATGTTGCCCTTTGATATCAGACTTGCCTTCTCAAACACCTCATTAGTTTGCACAAGGACTGCAGCCACCCTTTGATTAAATCTTAGTAGTATCCTACAGCGGTCTCCTTCACTGAGCAGGCCCCAACTAAGGCCTACATAGCTTTATCTACCTACAGCAAAGGATGCAAATACACCTTTTATGAATATGATGTTGCCTTGGTAAGAAAGCAGATGTGTGTTTATGTTGGAAAATCAAATTGCATGGCAATACATAAGTACCTCAGTAACTTAACATGCACATTATGATAATAGTTATATTTCGTTTTCACCTTCTGACAGGAAGGTGACGAGGAGGAGCAGGAATACTACAGTAGGGAAAACTGTTGGAAAATCTGTCCGTATGGCAGTAAAGTGCGAAACACACTACAATGCAAAGGTGGACACAGCAAACAGGTGCAGGGGGCGCATATTTTCACAGAAATGCACATAATGTCACAGACTGAACATGACGCCTATTTAGCAAGTACATATGCAGGTACATTGTACTAAATCTTCCTAATGTCAAAGTTAAATTGAATGGCATCTATTTCTAAAGGTGGTATAGATGCACTGTAGGCCTAACATGGACATGCACCTTTATTGAGAGAGAGGTAGGGTGAAATAGAGAGAGAGATTTACACAGGCTCTGCTTTATTGGCTGCCAGGCATAGCAGTAGCCCAATGACAGGAGAGGGGTTGGTCCAGTCTCTTCTCATAGCAACTCAGGAAGCATTGAGAGATTATCATGCAGTAGTGCCAGCATGTATCAGTGATGACAACTGGCTCTTAACAGAATATTGGGATTGCAGTATGAAATATTCAAAGTGAAAAGCAGCTCCGTTGATCACAAGCTGCTGACATTTGTTTGTTGTGGTCTTTACGTATAAGGTCATAAAAAGATGTGGCACTGAATTGTGTAGCTTGAAGATGCAGCAAGCCACATCCAGAGGCTGCTCAGTTAACCCCTGGTTGTCTCAGTTCTGTCCTGTTAGGACAAATGAAGGGAGGAGGGGTGGGATATCTAGGCCAAGATGGTGCCATAGGTCAGGCAAGAGTGTCACAAAGATGAGATGAGCGGGCCGAGATGAAATCCAGTGGGTATGCACACACATTCAGGAAGTGGGGCTGTAAGTCCAGATCAGCTAGGTTGCTGGAATGAGAAAGTGTCAGTCATCATTTGTTCTGACACACTACCTCTTAATGTGCTTCATTTCAGAAATATTGTCATGATAAATTCCATTAGGGCAGAATTATTGAGTCAAATGTTGTTTTTTGTTGTGGCTTCACTTTCTCATAGCCACCATAAAACAACAGGTTGCACTCATTTCTGCCTTGACTGTGTGTACAATTATCAGGACGGGTATTGCCTTGGGCAACTGGTTATATTTATCTATTTTAATGGAGTTGCACAACCAGCATTGTCGTTTCCATAGATCTAGCACCACCCAGTGCTTGTTATTCCCACTTGAATTAATGCATCCATAAAGAGGTGTTGGATATTATCGTTGACTGTAGGTTTTCATTTTAGGAAATTCCAGCTTTTACTTGTTGACAGCAATACCAAAATTCTAAATTTGAGCCTGCTTGTATTTATTTTGTCATTTAAAGTTCATTTCTATGTCTTTGGCTGAGCAGTTTGTGAGCTCATATGAAGTGAACATGAACACTAATTATTTAGTGTGTTTCCTTTAAAAAAGGAATTTCCACCCATTCATTCAGGGGGGAGTTACACGGAGAGCACTGTTCTCTTTTTCAGGAACTCCACGATCACATACACGCATTTACACATTCACACCTGGAAGCTGTCCAATACAACCATAGTCTGATCTGGTGGCCACTAAGCAGCTCAGTCTGAGTTAAGTGCTCAAGGGCACCTTGTAGTGATAATGAGAAAGGGGCAACTTTCTTCACCCAATCCCCTGCCGGTCCAGGAGATTGAACCGTCACAAGCACGCTACTCTAACCTTTAGGTAGCCACTGCTCCGGAAAAAATGTGATATTCAATTGTGCTTTTTCATACAGATATGTCATTCTATTAATATTTTGTCTCAGCCATTTGACATTTACCCTTGTTTGATCTAGTTGGCATTCCTTTCGTGCTGTCATTGTGACTAGGAGGGGTTCACCTCAGTATCAAGTTGTCACACCCCTGCATGCTATGCACCTTTCATACCTTTGATCATTCCAAAGGCGGCACTCCCTATAATGAAGTTGATATGTCACAGACCATATGACATTTGTAGTTGGAGTCGCATAGTTAAAGATTTGGACTTAACTGTCATAAAGCAACTCATGTAGCTAACTCTCCTTTGGATGGCACTACTAAATACTTATACATGATATTATATACCATTTAGTTTCATTCACTTTATCCATGTTTACAGCTTCAGTGAGACTGGGCATCAGTTGTGTAGTATCATGTACATGTCTTGTTACAAGCTGGTATGGAATGCTGGTATTGTTTTCACTACTGCAGCAGGGACTAACATGGTTTTGCGTATTTTCTGTCTGTCTGACTGTCTGGGGAAAGATACAGTCACAAAACTTTACAGGTGTGTATTTGAGATCGGGGCAAAGTTTGAAAATAGGTGTGATCCGAGCAAGGGGATCACCTAGTAAACAAGGGTCCCCCCACTTTATGACCTTGGCCCAATAAGTGTGCAAGATGCAGTCACAAAACTTTACAGGTTTTAGTCGAGATAAAAATGAAGGCGAGTTCATAGACTGGTGTTGTCTGAGGAAGGGCACCGGAAGTAGTGGGGTAGGAAATGTGGAAGGGGCCATCGCCCCACCACTTTAAGCGTCTGGCCCGATTTGTTGCGGCTGATGTGACACCATCACAAAATGGTCTCTAGTTACCTTTGTGACTGGACTGTGAAGGTGCTTCACTTATCAGACTTTATCGAGTGATTATCAATCTTATAACCTGAAACAGAAAATTTAATTGAAAACATGTACCTTCCAGTACTTTTTATTAGCATACATGTGTAAAGGTATATTAATACACAGTCATAAAGCAGAGTAGTGCTTTGGATTGGCCTGTTTTTTCTCATTTTAAGTACAAAGTGGCAAGTCAGTCATATATCTAGACCAAAGATCATTATAGATCTACTTACATTATGTCATAGTGAATATGGATCACATATTTATAGGAGTCTACTACTATTCAGTAGTGTCTTCATTCAATCAAACTCCATTCATTTAAAGGTTATAGAAAGTCAAAGAAGCACACACTTCCACACCCACATTACAGTTCTGCTTCCTTGACACCCAAGTTGAATAGCAGGTCTTTCAGCACTCCACCCAAATCCATTTTTTTCAACCTACAAACAGACAGCAGAACCATTATTAAGGTAGACATGTATGACGGAAAGAGAAAAATCTAGAGTGAGTGAGTGAGTGAGAGTATCCTTTGATTGTTGTTTGAAGCCACGCCCCTGGGTGGCCATGCAATCTCCTCCCTTAAGGTTAAAAGCAACAGGAATGACAGGGGTGTGATTGCAAACTGCAGAGTAATAGACAGATGTCAAGACCTGAGCTATTGTGAGCGTGTAGTCTATCTTTTAAACAAGTCTCCCGGGCATCTGTGGAGGTACGTACCTGATCTCTTTCCTAATAAACTGTAAGATTGAAGTTAACAGTAATATTTTTGTCTAATGATGTGTCAGATATACTTTTAAATTGCTTCATTGTTTATGATCTTAAGTGTGCTACAGAATTCTTTGAGACACAGTTACAACGGTTCTGGATACATGATAACAAAAACATAGTTTGTGCTTTCAGGAATTAAATGTATGGCTTAATGATGTTGGGGATAGATCAAACACACACATACACAGGGTTTTGTGTCGAAACTCACTGTTAACTCTTGTAGCTTATCATGAACCTTTAACCTAGAACCATGATGGTGTTTAGGAAACATTCATGATTTTAAGGGCTGACCTGTTTGCCTACAGTTGGCAGAACAGTTTTCAGTCCATGGTGCCAAACTGTTCACCTAATTCCTTATTCTACCTCAGACACAATTGTCAACTAGTTACAGGGGAGATGGCGGATACAAAGGTCTGAACTTGGGCAACTAAACTACATTAAGTTCATGATAGTAACAAAATATTTAAAGCATCCTGTAAAGAAATAAGTACTGATTTCAGAACCATGTGTTAATGGATAGTAATTGGCATTTTTACTGTATGATCCTCAAGAGCAAAGCTGTAAATCTTCCGGTTTTACAATGCAAAAAAAAAAAAGCTCCGAGCACATTATCTTAAGACATCTGTTACTGTCTGCTACTTCACACAAGGCAAAGAAATATAGACAAACACAACACTTTACATGTTGTTTTTGACCAATTGGCACTCATCAGACAGTAGATTGTGCGATTGATAATTAGACAGCATTTCCAGTTATCGGAAGTGATCGTGCCATAACAAGCATGTAGTCGAAAGGGCACTGTCTTTATCACCAACAGCTAATGGCATGTCACAGATACGCCCCTCTGTTTTGCTGACAATGGTGTGTTTGGAAAAGGTGTGTTATGGAGGGTGGGTGTGTGAAGATCAAGACAAACCAGTTTAGGGATTAATAAGTGGATCTGGAGTTGAGCAGAACTTTAGTTAATATATGTCAGTTACAGAGACAAACCCAGTCTGTTTGTAGTCTTTTTACTCCACTATGTTATTTAACAGTATTTGCAGTTTCAGATTAAGAGTAGCCTACAAATGGATTAAACCACCCAGCAGCATATAAAGAATATAAAAAAGCTCCATCTGTACCAGCAACAACATAAAAGTGATGAACACATTCATTTATCAATAGTTAAAATCCAATAACGTGACATATATATCTTTTACACTTACTTAACATTGTGAAACAGGCCATTCTGCATAATGAGTATTTTACAATTTTAGTCTATTCTAACACTTTTGTATGTTCAGTAAGATTTTGAATACAGGACTTTTATATGTAACAGAGTATTTTTACACTGTGGACACTTTTAATCAAGCCAAGGATCTGAGTGCTTCTTCAGCTACTGTGATACTTCATGCACTTTATGTGAAAGGTCTCACAGTACCACCTAGTGGCTCATGTACTCTGTCGTGTGTACTCTTATGCGATGAATCTCCTTCCTATTCTTTCACACTTACAGGTGAAGCTACAAAATGAGCAAGTACACAAGGACTACTTGTAAGTATTGAGAAATATCAAATAATAAAATACACAAAAGAATGTACCATGTAGTGTCTAAATGTACAGGTTATTTGTCACACGATGCTCATACAATTGTATAATACTTGACTTAACAAGCTGATAATAAGGTTAGTATATAGTATATAACAGGATAACAATTTCAGACTAATGCAGGGGAGAAATATGAATGATGAAAAATAAAATAACAGAACTAGTCTTACTATGTGACACCCTACAGAGTAACATAAAACAACATTGATGAAAACTGATATATTAAAAAAGAGAGGGGAAAAATACAAATGCGTAATATAATTATTAAAATATTAGTATTTTTAGTATTTTTAGAATTTTAGTATATACAAATGTAAAATGTATGTGTCACAAATTTACTAATCTACAATTATAAAATAGTATTAAATCATAAATGTCCACAAATGCATCCATTCAGCCAATGTTCGCTAATTGTAGTAGCAGAGCCACAGGTTCATTAGTTCATATTAAATAGGCTTTATTGTGTTAATAAGTCTTTATGTCTTTGCATGCTTACAGTATGTGTGACTGCTTTAAATGTGTGAGCTGGAGACACTCAGACTTTCCTTGTCTTGTGTTTTCAGCCAAGACCAGCAGTCTCCTTAAAGACAACAGCTGGATCAAAAGAGCTGAAGAGGAAGATGAAGACATTGAGTAAGTCATGTAAACATAATGGCGGAAACACAGATATAATGTTCCACACGGAAATGCCAGAGGTGTTGGGTGTGACTTGTAGTTCATACCTCAGTTTACCTCCATCTTTAAATAAAAACACTTCCTTCTACATTCCTTTGCAGGAGACAGTGTTGAGTCATCTCTGTAGTATGAGTGAATTAACTCATTTGTGGTCATTTTTTCCTCCTTCAGCCGAGACCCAAACTTTGGAAAATCTGTTCTAAGCGGTTCCAGAACCGAGGAAACTGTTGTTGGGTAAAACATGCATTCAACTTTTCCTCAAATAAAGGGCAAACTAAAGAGAAAATATAATTTACAGTGGGTGAACATTTATTGTTTTACTTAATGTCATTTATTGTATTTTGCTCGTAGGTCAGAGGGTGAAGAAATAAAAACCACAACAACTACGACTACCAGGTCAACCTCTGTCTCAGCTCTCTCCAAGAGGTAAGATTTGAATAAACATCCTGGTATCTTTTTATGATAGTGATGCTCAAATGTACATAAAATGTATTTTAAAATAAACATGATGGCAAACACTTGAATGAGCCGAAGCTTTGATTGTTATTTCTGTCATTGCAGATTCAGCGGAAGTCAGGAAGAGCTGGGGTTAGTACAGTATTTATTTAGTATAAAGTAATTTTTTCCCCACTGCAGACACGTGGAGGTCACTGTAACAATTGTGCCTGTTAAAGGAACAGTTCTGATTTTTATCCCAAGTCAGTGTATTTCCTACAGTATGGTGATCTACTCGCCCCCACTTTGGAGAAGCAGGCAGGAGGACAGGTATTAAGGCTAAATGTACTGCTGTGGAAAATGCCTTAAAAAATCCATACAAGTTTACATTTACATGTACGCTATATTGAGAATATTTTCACTGCCATCAGACAGCCCTCTTTATGTCTATGTGGGGGGAACTGAAACCGATATCGATGCTCTTGTCAAGGTCACAAGGCTCCATTGACAAAAAACGTAAATTTACCTCTCGGAACGTCTGCTGCTGCCTTGATTGGTTAGTTTGTTATCTTTGTTCCTAACCATTTAAGACAACAAAGTCACACAATAACACAAGAATGGCTTCAGTTCCCCCTAGTAAACTTAAACAGCGATGTCTGGCAGCAAGGTAAAGTGGTGAATGCTGTCTGTTTGTACTCCTCCCTGCTTCTCCAAACTGATGGTGTGCACCATCTACCTGTAGGTAATACACTGACTATAGATACAGTAAGTATCTCATACAACCGCACTTTAAAAAATCTGAACTATTCCTTTAATATGTGCTCCAATCCTTTATCCAAGTCAGGGCACTAACTTTAACCAGAACTGTGGGTAAAGAAATGCTTCTCTTCTATTAGCAGCACCCTCCCTTCCAGCAAGACTACATCCTCCTACACCAAAAGGTAGGAGGATGTAGTGCGAGTAAGAGCACAACTAATGATACAAAATCTAGCTATTGCTTTTTTTACAAAATCATCTGAATAATGCGCCTCTTTGTTGCAGCACGTACTCAAACCTGAAGTCACCTGTGCTGAAAAGTCCCACCAAGACTGAGACGTTTACTGAGCGGGTCAAGTCTTCAAGCAAAGAGTAAAAATATACTATATTAATCAGTGGTGAAAGAGGTACTCAGATCCTTAACTTACAAGGACAATGATATAAAATACACCATTTCAAAAAGAAAATCCTTCATTCAAAACTTCTAGTTCATTAAAAGTACAGAAGACTCACTAAAGCTGGCTCCATTACATCAGTACTCATTCTGTAAGACATTGTCCCTGTAAGTGTTACATTATTACAGTTATATGTTACAGTGGCAGTTGTGGAGTACCTTTGATGCTTGAAATACATTTTTGCTAATACTTCTGTAGGGTTATTTGAGTTAAAGTTTAAAGGTAAGACTATTACCATGCTGTGTTATTACTACCTTTATTTAAGTTAATCTGAATACTTCCTCCACTACTTATGAATGCATACGCAGTTTTTTACTATTGTCGTTGTCAAAATAGAGCTAGTTTAAACTACTTCATACATAGTTAGTAAAATAATTTAAAGGATTAGGGGGGAAATGTTATGTTACACCAATGTATTCATTTTTTGGACTCGATTTTGTTAGGATAGGATTGTTAGGATAATTTTACCTCTTTGGGCCTCTGAAAGTCCACATTCTGAGCCACTGGTTTAATCTTGAACAATGGATTTTGTTTTATAAACTAGTCCAATGTTATAATGTAAAACCTTGATATGAAAAGTTGCCAGTAACTGTAGGTGTCAAGCTTGTAGTACCTCAAAATTTGACTTAACTACAGTACTTGAGTCAATTATAAACTGATCTGAGATTGATTTAACATCTTTTCATGCAGGCCACAATACTCATCCTACTCACCTACCAAAACCATCAAAGTGACTACGCCTGTTACCAGCGATAAAGAGTAAGACATTGGCACATGTCTGACCTCATTAGAAAGTTAAAAATTAAGGTAGAATTTAAATCTATATGTCACTTACAATCTAACCTGTATTTCTGTGCAGCACGGAGGACCAACTTTTTGACACACTCATCCCCTCGGCGATCAGGGATGACGATTCACCCACTGACAGGTGATATTTTTATTCATCAAACATGGACAATTAATTATATTGATCATGACGCCATGCATATAGCCTACTATAATAATAATAATAATATTTCTTCTTTACAGCAGAACAACTGTCTCCACAACTGAGACTGTGACAGTGAAAAGCACCAATGAAACCAATGAGTGAGTATCCAGGGTATATACTGGGTATAATGCAGGGGAGGCTATGTACTATCTTAGTGACATTATATTCAATGAAAATACTTATTTTCACAGATAACATTAAAAGTTAATTGCCAAGAAATCCCATTAAAACTATGAAAACCGTAAAAAAAAAAAAAAAAGTACTGCCTGTAGAGCCTAATCTTACTCCTGTAACTCTACTGTCCAAAATCATCACATAATTCAGCCATATCTAGGTCTTTTATTACAAAGAACATGAGCATTTTAGTTCATTTTGAGTCGATCCACCATATAACACCCTGCTGCTATAAATATTCAATAGAGCACCATATGTGTATAAGCCCGCCACTGAAAGTAGTCCCAAACAAATACCAAACCATGTTCTCCTGATGGAGTAATGTTTGCTAAAAACTACAGAACCTGGTTGATTATAGAACAAAAAATTGAAATTACTGTATGAATATTTACATCTGCAATAGAAAGCTATGTGCTTGGGGCTGAGTGCCACACACAGAGACATCATAAAGTTCTTGGTTTCATGGGATATGTGGAAGAAAAGTAAAATATAGACTTTCAAACCATGACTTCAACAATGTACTGTAATTCCACTGAGCTCTTACATAATGAATTTTCATCTCCAGCTCTATAGACATGTAGGCTAATTGGAGATGTGTGACTGGTGTGTGAGTGTATCGTGTGGTCTTGCAATGCCTGGTGCCCATTTCAGTGTGTTGTTGTGCCTTAAGGATAAAGAATTGATTGATATACTGTAATAATGATTTTTTTTTTCTAGAAAAAACATCCTGTCCATATTGGGTTGTTGTTTTTTTGCATCAAAGTGAGACTATGTAACTTTTGAAAGAGCAAATAACAAATTCCTCTTTAAAAGAAGAATATTTGGATTCATAAGCAATAAAAAGCACCATTACTCAGTTACATACACTTAAATCTATATGTCACTCACAATTGAACCTGTATTTCTGTGCAGTGCGGAGGACCAACTTTTTGACACACTCATCCCTTCGACGATCAGGGATGATTTCTCCTCCCCGACTGACAGGTGATATTTTCATTCATCAAACCCAGAAAATGAATTATATTGATAATTGTGCCAGGAAATCAATATTTATGTACTGTAATGAGGTTATTTTTTGTCTTAACAGCAAAACTGTCTCCAGTACTGAGTATGTGACAGTGAAAAACGGCACTAATGGGTGAGTTACTGCAGGACAACGTATATATATAATGACACTGGCATTAAATATCAGACAGTTAGATAAAACAATATTTGGTCTGATTTATTTATTTTTTTCAGAAATGAAGTCAAAACTTCAACTACGACAAGGACTTTCTCTTCGTAAGATAAACCATCAATACATTTTTTTAATAAATAATTGAACTAAAATAGGGATTTCACTCAAAATCGCCATATATTTATGATATTATTGTCTTAACAGGGCTGAAGATAGCCTGTATGACACCCTCCTGCCTAGAGCCATTACATCAGGTCTGTCTTCTCCTGGAAGGTGAGATGTCTCTGTGAATAACCTTTTTACGAAACACACAACCATTTAATTATCCTGTCATTGAAATAATCACACTGTAATCAAATTATCATTGTGTCTGCTGCAGCAGCACCAGCAGCAGCATCACAAGGAGAGAGATCATGACAGTGGAGAGCAGCAGAGGGTGAGTGCTGGATTTAAGATTTGAGATTGTGCAGTGGCTCATAATATAGTTGTCCCAGTTTCTTTGACATTGACATTTGTCTTTTGTACCATTTAGAGGAGAAAGCCCAACTCTGTCATCGCCATCCTCCACCCGCAGAACCACCAGGTAAACATCCTGACTGCTCAAGTAGGATAAGACTTCTGAAGAACATTGTCTATTTAAAGAGACAAAACTACAATGTTATCATCTGTAAACCACTCCAAATTATGTGGTAATGTGTTGATAGAGCATTAAATGCAGTTGTCAAATCCAACATATAGAAGTATTTTTCATATTAACTATCTGATGTTACAGACTTTATAATGTTCCGCCATAAAACAGTAGGCTTAGGCTGCTATTCAATCATTTCAATAGGCTACTTTAATGCAGTTAACCTTTTAAAAGGTTTAAGCCTTGAACAAAAAAAAACCTAAATTCTGCTAACATTTTTTACATTTTAAAGATGACTTATTCTTCGCTTGTCGCCAATGTAAACGCTAAATGTAGGCTATGTAGCATTAAGGTTTTTCTGTGAGAAAATAAGCTAGCAGCATTATCTGAGTAGCCTGTGCGTTGCTCTCCTTTTCTTTATGGAAACATAAAATAATATAATAAGATGACAGTATTTGTATCTTTACTCCATTTACACGTCAACAAACACGATTTAATCCTATTATAGAGTCTAAAGTCATGCTAGCGTCTCTGTGGCGCTGTACTTTGCCACAATTATGACTTGCTAATGTTAACTTGCTAACATTATGGATGGCTAACATGCTCAGAATGACAATGCTAACATGCTGATGTAAATGGGGATAATGTTTATCATGTTCAGAATCATAATTTAGTGTATTAGCATAGCCTACTAACATTAGCTAGCTAGTTAGCAATAAACACAAAGTACACCCATGGCTGATGGGAATGTCATTCGTCAAGAATTAACAAACTTTATTTTAAAATTTATATAGCAAGATGACAGGATTTGTACAATCTAAATGTTAACGTTATGAGTCATAATATCCTTATTCAGATCCAAGTAAATGCATAAATAAAATCAATATTCAGTCCCTATGCCTCTTTGACACACAGCTACAGCTCGTACACTGATGATCTTCCCTCGACCCGCACCACCTCCTACACCATCAACACCACCCCCAGGTAATCATTTGACTATTAGCAACATGTCAAACACACACTTCTTGCGGGGGGTTTTCTTGTCTATACAAATCGATTAAAATGTGTCCACAGTCTTGCTATTATCCCTAATAATCTGTTATGTGATTGCACACACAGTGATGACTACAACGATCTAAACTACTCTTACTCCAAATCTGACTCCAGGTAGGAAGGACACACAATAGTTTTTCTTTTAATTTTCTCTGTGCACAGTATAAGTTTTACATGTCATCTGTGATTCATTTTGTCTTTGTATAGAACTGAGTACAGCAGTATCAGCAGTACCTCATCCTACAGCACAAAATACAGGACCAGCAGGTAATTGATGATATTGGTGTACAAGCATTATATGGGAGTAAAGCAACACTCTTATAGAAACTGATATCTGTGTCACTCTTATAGCAGGTCAGATGAAATTCTGTCAGATCCGAGCTACAATACATCCTCCAAGAGTTTGTATACATCTTCTGAGAGGTAGGAAAAGTGCAACATCATTCTTTTTGACTTGGGACACAAATGTTTGACAAGACTTACACTACTAGTTGCTCTGTGGGGCTGAACAGTGGTGCTTTGAGCTAAATGCTAATATCACCATAATAAAATGCTCACAGGATAATGTTACTCAGGTGTAATGTCAGCCATGCTCACTATACTGTATATCTTGCTAACATTTTTAATGTCAATAATCCTGTCAGTATTTGGTCATAAACCTAAGTAAGCTCTTGGACACATTTTGAATTTCATTTAAATTTAGTAAGTAATAAGTGCAATTTCATCCAAATTTCATGGTATATTTCATGACAATCCATCCGACAGTGGTTGAGACCGTTCACAAATGTCAACCTCATGGTAGCGCTAAACCACCAATGTAAAATGTCACCAAAGCCTTTAGGATTCCTTTTGTGGGAATCATGAATGTAAAATACTGAATTCTGTACCAATCATCCGTGCACTAGTTGTCATGATATTGCACTTCAGTAAACCAAAGAGTTTTCAATCCACATATGCTGTAGTATAATATGAGCATGAGCTAAGATTTGTTTTTTGTTTTTTTAAACTACTGTTTTCAAGGCCAAAAGTTAACTTGACTAGTCTGTGAAAATGCCCTTTTAATATAGCCTACTGTAAAAACACCTCTGTCCCATACAGGACGGTGCTTGAGAAAGACCTGTGCAGCAGCTGCCATAAGCCCTTCACTGGTGAAGCCAAGATGGTCCTGGATGACATGAAGATCAACTGCCACGCTTCCTGCTTTAAAGTGAGCAGATTCATTTTCCATGAAAGTCAGCAACATGTAATGGAAGAATATAATGGTGTAATTTGGGATCATCCACTGAATTGTTTCACCCAATTTACACCTGACAAGAAGTCTAATCCGCCAGACTAATTAAAAACATCTGTGTGTGTTCACCTGCGTAATCTGCATAAAATGGACCTCAAAATTCAAGTACAATGGCAACAGAGGGAATCTCTTTCCTCATGTTTGTGTTTGCTTTTTGACAGTGCGAGGTGTGTAACAACAATCTGGGTCATATGAAAGCTGGGGACAGCATGTGGATCTACAAACGCATGGTGCACTGTGAGAACTGCTTCGAGGTCACCAGAGGTACAAAAAACAAATCAAAAACAAAACTTGAGTGAATGAACATGAATGTCCAAGGTTTATACGTACATATGTATATATTCACTTTGCTTGCAACATCTTGAATTAAACAGGTAATATCATTTTATTTTATTCCACAGATAAATGGCGGCGCTAAGTTTCTCCCAAATCGTCATTGGAGATGAAGAACTCGATTACAGATGAAATGGATGCTGTTTATCGATCGATCAACCAATGTTATGGGTAACATGGGTTCTCCCGTACTTATGTTTTTACAAGTTGACAAAGCTTTATCTAGGTGTTTTTACAAATGACAGTTACATAATGCATATGCCTTTATTAGTATTACAGCTACCTGTAACTGTGGTGCTGAAAGCAGATATTGCTGATTTTGACTCTTTTAACCATTTTTATATAGCATTTCTGACATTCTCTTAAGTCTGTAGGCTTCATTAGGGGACTCTTGTGTGCAGATGTTGCAAGAGAGATATTGCAATACTTAGGGCCGGGGGCTTTTTCTGTGTGCAATAAAGGAATTCAATATATCTTGATCTCATTGTTCATATCATTGTTTATTCGTATGGTGAATGGCGAGCTGAGGTATGTGTTTTTTCTCTTTACTGCCATGAAATGTACCATTCAAACTTCAGTCTAATATAATATATGAAATTCCACAATTACTGCATTGGCAATTACTTTATCTTAATCAAATACAATGTAGTATTATTAATACTTTAAAATATTGTCTTTTTATTTTTAAGATCATGCATTTTAATAGTGTACAAAATGTATTCTCTTTCTTAGATGTACAAGTATATAATGTAAATTAAAATGCTATAAACAGACTCATGGCATCATTTCTTCATGCTTTTATCATTTTATATGTAATTTAGTGACTCCATAACAAACATGGAACAAACATGGAGGCAATAGATTTACAATGTATTCACAAAGACATCACTGTGAGCCTACTGTTTGTTTTTGAAACCTAAGTCCTCGGCATTTTCTGTGTGCATTTGGGCAGCAGTAGCTTAGTCCACAGGTGACTTGGCTGGGAACTGTAGGGTCACTGGTTCAAGTCCCTGTATGGAGCGTGGACTGGTTGCTGGAGAGGTGCCAGTTCATCTGCCGAGGTGCTGTTGAGCAAGGCACCGAACCCCCAACTGCTCAGGCGCTGGTCCTGTCTGTGCATGTGCGTGTATTTCGGGCCTGTGTGTGTGTGTAACATGATTAATAATAAGAGTGAAAAAATTAAATTTCCCCGTTGCGGGATAAATAAAATAATTCTTCTTTTAGGACCCTTTGGTTGCACTGTCTGTTAATTCAGTTATTTAGTCCTTACTAAGTTCCAAGTCACTGGCTGGTTTCAAACTATATTTACTAAAATGGGCTGCCCGAATAAAAACTAAATGTATTAGCTATTACAGACTTTACTAAATGTGTAAATTGATTTTTTGAAATATGCGCAGCACTCTTCAATCAAAAGCAATCAATTCTTCATAAATGTAGGCCTATAGTTTGTTTAGTTTATGAATGCATAGATCTGCATAGAAAGAAACACATTTTCCAACGATGCGATAATGCTAACCACTATGCTAAACTAACCAATCATTAGCATCAGCAAGGTCTTGTGATATCCATTGTGAAATATAATTTTACATTTTTCAGTTTATATAATTTTTTAAACAGCATTTTTTATAAAGTGTTAATTATGTCCATTATATTCCATAAAACCTATTCGACCCCAGTCTATACACGTTTCATGTTACAAGCTAACACACAAGTTAGCTTAGCAACATTTAAGCCTTGCAGTTAATGGATGTAAATCCCAGTATTGGATAACTAATCTCTGTGTAAGATGTTTATGTGATGAAACCTGTTTTATTTTAACACATCTCAAACAAGTAGGTAAATAGGCTACAACAAGGTGAAATTGTGCAAAGAACTAGAACTAAAAACTAAATAAAGAGCTATAAAGAACTAGTGCTAGCTCAACTAGCTCCAGGGATTAAAAAAAAAAATGCAATATGTAGCCTAGGTTAAACTGGCTTTTTTACTAATTAAATAAATGATTAATCCATTCCCAGTGATGACTTTGAAAGAGCATTTAGAAGCTTAATTTAGGGGAAATAAATATAGAAAATACAACATATTTAAAAATAATAATTTAAGTGACCTCTTGTTGGTGCCTGGGGTGGATAATAATAATAATAATAATAATAATAATAATAATAATAATAATTATTATTATTATTATTATTATTATTATTATTATTTTAAAAATTGTAACATATAGTACTTTTCTGGAACTCAAAGTCGCTTTACAAGATAAAACAAAACAGAGCCACAAGAAGGCTACTTACAGTTACTTATACTTGTGTTTGTAGGCTACTTTTGTAGGCTAAAATGATTATTTTATTATGGTAATGTAAAATACTGATTACATCCACTGTGATTCAAAACTGTAAAAAGAGATACATAAATAGGATACTTTGAAAAGTGGAAAAGTCCTGAAAGAAAAGGCTATAATACTCCACGGCATCACCGCATGTGTTCATAATAAATAGGCTTCTTCCTCAGAAGTGGTGTGATGGGAGCTGAACTCCAAGCTGCTGCTGCTGACCAATGAGATAGAGGCTGTGCAATCATCCCAGCAGCAGCATCAGTGTGTGTGTGTGTGTGTGTGTGTGTGTGTGTGTGTGTGTGTGTGTGTGTGTGTGTGTGTGTGTGTGTGTGTGTGTGTGTGTGTGTGTGTGTGTATGTGTGTGTGTGGCGGTTTAAACGGGGGAATCTGGACACCCTCTCTGAATTGAATAGGACCCTCTGCAGGCAGGCCGTGCTTTCTCTGCCCCTCTCAAATGTGCTTTTTACCAAATGGAAGCAGAGGTGTTGAACCCCCAGATGATGGCGGACGTCAATGGCAACAATAAAATCGCCAATGCGGAGCTGGAGGTGTTAAAGCTGCAGGAATTGGTCCGAAAATTGGAGAAGCAAAACGAACAATTGCGGACCAGAGCGAACGCTGTAAACAATTGCTCCGTCGGCCCCCATCCCCATCTCCAGACCTCGTTGTCGTGTCTGCACGGGAGTACAACGAGTCCGACTGACAATTTCCCCAGCAAATATGGCATTTCGAGTCCGACTCAGGCGCATCCGTGTGCCCCCGGATTCCGAGGTTCAACGGAGGAGCCTTTCGCGTATTTTCAGCCGAGCTCGGTGTCTCCCGACGCCGCTGGGGAGGACAGCGTCGCCGCCGGAGCCACGACCGATTTGGATGAGGTTGAGCTTTTGGACCTGAACACCGTGCTCCCTGTCGGAGAGCCCGAAAGCTGGTAACTATACTCGGTTCATATCGACATCACTATTGCAGCCACATATATAAGGATTCGCTTGTGTTTCTGTTAACATCATAGATGCTTTTAAGGCCACAGTATTGCCAAAGAGCCCAAATTGGGACATTACATGTAATACTACCCTGCCATGTATCATCTTATCGATTACAATATTGATTCCTCTCCTGGTGAAATACACTTGCTGTCACCAGTGATTTCTTTTTTTTTGTTGAACAGGATAAAGAACAAAAAAACACATTTGACACAAGCTGTGTGGGCATCCCAGAATGCACTGTGCACGCATGCAGCAAAGGTATCTTTTTCAGAGTGTACAACAACACAGTGATGAAATTAGAAACAATGCCCCCCCTTCAGCCTGGGATCAAACAGCTCGGCTTTGTGTGTAGTGTTTAGCCCCAGGCTGCACTACTTTGAAGTGTAGCTCACACACATGACATGCTGACTACTGAACCGTCTCCAGCTTCATGTATCTGATGATGATGATGTGGAAAATGTAGCACACAGCTGAATGTAGCACCAGCGTACATCCTCCTCACTCCATTTCACACAATTGACCCAGAGTAAAGTGTAACACCGTGGCCTAGTTGCTGAATAAAAAGTCAGTTCTGCTCGGATTCATTTTCTCTTGGTTCGTAGACTTGGACACAGAAGTGACGCATCATTTTTCTTACAACCCAGTAGAATTAATTTTTAAGGAACTGTCACTCTGGCGAAGCCACACATCTATTGAGTTAATATTCTTATTTTCTTTTCTTTTCATCAACATGCAAAAATCAGAATCAGGTCCTTTGTTTTCCCTACTCTATCCAGTGGTCAGATATGTTCCACTGTTAACAACAAGCGGATAAAATGGGAATCTAGTTTCCAGGTGATGAACTACATTTAATTTATTTTTATTGTCTGGGCGAGGCACAATGAATAACGCTTTAATTCACAATTAATTCCTATGGTTTTTTGGTCTTTTTTGGTTTTGATGAATTGATTCCACAACACCAACACCTTTGTCATTCATGACAAAGAAAAGGCGCAAATTCTCCAATTTTAGAAGCTGAAAGCAGAGAATATTTGTCATCTTTAGCAAAAATAATGTTTGAAATGTTTAATCAATTATTCAACTAGTTCCTGATTAATCCTGTGTGTTGATTGTCTTCTATCTCTTCATCGACTAATCGTTTCAGCGCTACCACCCAGAATGAGAGGAGATACGATCACCCTGTGTCTCGTACCTCACATGAGCCTATACATCACTGCCACCGAATAAAGCTGTCATCACTTGAATTTTTTTATTACACACGGTTTGTTTTACCGCTTTCGTTGTCGCCAGTAAAATGGCAATGGCTCTTCTGATGTGTTGGCATTTGAGTTTTATGAAAGTAACTCCCTCTAGACAGCCACCGGTTTACCTAGTTTGCTAAGTCATGCTTTGCTTTGCTTTCATCTGTGAAATATTGCCACTTTCAAACTCGTCCCTCCAGATTCACAGACAAACAGTAAAGCAGCTTCCAGCTTATTTCCCTTCAGTTTCTCTCTGTGCAGAAACAACATGGCCTATGCTGTGACAGTTAAAGGACTAAATTGTTTGTTGTGCTGTGTGTTGCAGGCTGTATGTGAGTCCCAAAGCTAAGCTGCAGGGTGAGAGTGTCCTCAGCCCTCTCCAGTGGTGCAGGCAGGTACTGGACCACCCGGGGCCTGAGGTGCAGCTGGCTAAAATGACTCTCTGTCACAGACTGGACCAAGGTACCGTGTATTTACCACTCAGATTAACCGCCTTCAACTTTAGCCACATCTGGACATCTGTCTCTCTGACCGCTGACATGTGATCATAAGCTGTGACACACTTCACCCACAGAATGTCTCCACGTGCAGCAGGATTTCAGCTTCTGAGCCGTGGGAGCGTTTCTCTGCAAACAGCTCATTTGTTTCTAACCATCTGACCATTTAAACTCAATCTCTTTAAATTTATGGGTTTCTAATTACCTCAGCCAACTTCCCGCAAAGTGATTATTTTCTGTTGTAGTTGGATTTTACACTTATCAGTCTCGCCAGAGAACAATTAAGCTCAGTTTAAGGGATTTGTTACTCAAAAAAAAAATCCATTTGGAGGAACTCATGCTGTGCTGTCGGATGGCGTTAAACAGTGTTAATTGGAAAACAGGGAAGAGTAGTGTGGAGGTGATTATAAAGCTGTAGTTAAACTATCACCACAACACTGCTCCACCTACAGGTGGTTCTACATACATGTATTCTCCAACTCTGACTTTTTAAAGGAACGTAACAGTTCATGCAGGTTTTTAGATAATAAAGGAATGCATTTCTTGGCTATATATATATATATATTTACTTTATTGCTGAGAGATAGCTGTATGTTCAAAATGTAGCTTGAGCCAGCAGCCGATTAGCTTAGCATAAAGACTGGAAACGGGAGAATAGCTATCTTGGCAGGCAAGCCGAGTCCACATAAACCCCCTTAAAACCACAAATGATCGTCTTTACACTCTGGTTTTTGCAGCTTTAGAGGCACTGTTAGACAGATTTTGTGACCATCTGATAGAGCCAGGCTAGCAGTTTCCCCCAGTTTCCAGTCTTTGTGCTAAACTACGCTACTTGGCTGCTAGCTGCAGCTCCATAGTTAACGTATTCTCGACAAGAAAGCTAATAAGTGAATTTCCCAATATGTTGAGATTAGAATATGGCACAGTTGTTCATATAAGAATCCAATACAGCAGTGCCTTACAGTAGTGCCATCTAACAACCCTTGACACCTGATTACAAGTATTTCACTGACCTCTCTTTAGGAAATGACTCCTTATAAAGCATTTTTACATGCACACTAGTGTCCTGGCTTTGAGTCTTGTCCTGGGTTTTGATCATAAAGAGTGCTGCCGGGGTGATGGATATTTGTAAGCTATCGCCCTGGGTACCATCGACAAAATGCCAATAGGATTTTTACATAGGATTTTGGATTATTGCAGAAAATAAGCTCTGTGGCAAACAGAAGTGTATGCGCTCTACCCAGTGAGGTAGAGGCTGCCCCATATCGGTACAAGTTTTTTTCAGCAAGATCATCACAAATTTACACCGCTTTTATGATTTTTGAAGTGTAAATGCAAACACCGTAAGTAAAAAGCTAACGCTATACACAAACTACACCAAGGTCGCATTACTATGTAAACACTAGCTTCCAACTGAGTTTGCATGTTCAGTGTGATGCTGTTTGACAACCTCTGTAGTCTTATTTAACGACTTGACAAATGCCTTTTTAAGACAAATAAAAGCTTCAAAATGCTCAAGCAGGGTATTTGCCAACATGCTTGCATCTAACCAAAAACCAAGTGCAAGGATACTAACTCACTCCCGGGTTTGAGGACTCATTTCTGCACCAAACGATTGAGAATATACTGGAACATTTACATGTAACATAGTGAAACATGGTTTTGGTGTATGGAGGGTGGCACCTAAACAGTAGAGATGAACCCACATTGATTTTTAGATGTATTTTTATTACTCCATCTTCATCAGTAATGGAGGATGTGAGTAAAGACTCATTTGAGTATTTTAACGGTTGTTACATATTTTCTTATCATATTTTGTAGTTTTTGTGACTAAATAAATCAAGCTGAGGACGCACCTGCACTTGTGGGAGATCTGAATACGGCATTTAAATGCAACAATATCCTGGTTTCTCATCATATTTGGGTTTCTACAACAAGGATATGATCTTTATACGCACTAAAACCCTTCATAACCAGGATACTGGTGTGCTACTAAATTACATTTGCTGCTTGACACAGTTTTTTTTTATGTAGTGCTTTACAGTTTCTACACTCATGGTTGGGATGTGGTTGCCATAGAAACCATGCTTACATTAACTGGGTTTTTGAAGCAGATATGCTCAGCACTCGCCACTCAAACAGCCTGTACAAGAGACTCTTGTACTGTCGCTCGCATGGCTTTATACTGTGTGTACGTGCCTGTGTGTGTGTGCATTGATTTTAATATTTTATAAATAGTTTTCTATTAGCCTCATGCTGTGGAACTGGTTTGATCAAACTGTGATTCAATAATGCAAACTTGTTGTCAGTGTTTGTTTTTGGGTGCTCATTAGTTTGCTTGTGTGTACGGTTCAAGGTCCTCTTCTTCCTCTAAAAGCTGTATTCAGCGAAGGTTGGCTCTCCTCCTCTGGGTCATGAATACATCCTTGTCTCTGAGCTCCAGTAGCTCTTGTTTCTCTAACTTGCTTTGAATGGTAGTTTTATCCAGTAGCAGTTGAGCCTAATTGTGTCAGGAATGCCAAACGCTCCACTCCATCAGGTGTGTGCCCCTCTGACTACCAAGCAGTGGGGTGAACTCTGTGTTTACACATTGAACAGATATTATCTAACGTTAGTCATGTCATTATAAGATAAATGTACTCACTGCTAGCCAGTATTGATTAGTGAAAAAAGAGTGCCACTTTCTAATGAGGCAGAGTTGTAACTGTTAATAGTTATTATTAACGTCATTCATAAGGATGATACTTAAGGGAAAAAAGGTTAAGCTTTACATGTTAGTGGATTACTCTTGAACTATTAACTCAATTTACCCCTTAACTGGTCACCCCTTTTTCTAGAAGGGTAGGGGTTGGGGACAGGAGATGTTCAGGGGGAGATATAAGGTCAACAGAAGATGCCACATAGAAGTGGTATACATCATCTGAGATCTGGCAACCTGAAGATTGATTTAAGATGGACCTCAGCACTGTGTCAAGGATTACCAGTCATAAATATGGAATTAAGATAAAATAATTCAAATAAATTTTGAAAGTGAATAAGGGCTTAGTACATCATGAGTTAAGTTTATGGAGACCATTCTTGTGCTCACGCATGGAACACAATAGAAAAACCTACGCTGTGTTTTAGTATCAAAAACTTTTGACATTTGGAGATTTCTGCAACAATCGCATTTTCGGCCATTGGATGGCGAGCACTTTTGTTCTGGAAACTCCTCATAAACTTCATTATTTTCAATATAACTAGGAAAGCCATCTATCTACTGAATGCCCCAGGTCTCTAGTTTGTGATTGTAAAGTTTCACAAGCCTGTGATTATTCTAGAGGTCACAGCCGCTAATTTCATAAAGTTTCAAAAAGGTTCTCACTACAGTGAAAGGGCTACTATGGGGACTAACATCATCATGAATGAATATAACTGGGCTCACTGAATCCACAAGAGTCACAGCTTCCCAGTCAGACCCAATTCATGCAATTCAAAACTGTCAAGGGACCTCAGTATGCAAAAATATTCAAATACACCATTTTAGAATAGGCAAATGGTACTGCATGAGAAAACTGCATATTTTTTTATCCACAAACTGCATAGGATTATCAGAGAGTGGGCATGTTTTTAAAGGGAGATGATATGGTGGGTACCAATGGATTCCTTAGACCGTCTAGTTTTATCTAATACCAGTATTTCCTTTTCTCCAAAAGACAAAATTTGTTACGGCCCACAAACGAGCCAGTAAAAGTTAAGGAGTTAACCATGTCTTAACCATTAAGGTGTAATTCCGGCGGAAGTGCATCCCATGGTCTTTTTCGGCATGAATGTACATCAAACAATCAATCAATTTCATTGATCAAGAGAAATCTCAGAGTCGCTAGCAGCCAGACATATCTAACACTGATTAGCTCGGGGCGGAGTGCTGAACCATTCAAAACAGCTTTTTTAACCACTAATATTGCTCAAAATAGCACCAAACCTCTGCAGTAGCACCATTAGGCTCCCTACACATAAAACAAAGCACCAACCAATTAAAAAAGACTGTTTTACAATGCTACAAGCTTTAGCTCTCTTCGTATTGAGAGGCAGGTCATACAGGTCGATTACAGAATGCACTGGAGTTCAGTTCAAGGAGGAAAGTATTGAACAGCCCTCTGCCCTGAGCTACTTAGTGTTAGCCATGTGTGGTTGCTGGCAATATCCCAGGATGTCTCTGTTATGTAGGTGGTCAACAAAAAAAAAACTGTCTCTACGGCTTATTTGACGTATATATTCATGCTGAATTACACTTTAAGTCCATTAGTTACAATGTAATAACCTTTATTAGAGCATATATTACGATAATGTTGTATCATGAAATTAACACAGCAGGGAAAATCAATTTTAAGCAATATAAATGTAACCTACAAAACCCAAAGTAGTCTGTAGTAGATCTAATTCTGGTTTTGGGAATGGGATGTAACCTACATGCACAATCCCTGCTTATCCTAAGATCCCTCCAAAAAATCTGCAGTTTAGCCCAACAAGCTGCAGTGGTGAGCTAAACCTCATCTTACTGTATCAGCCTCTTCTGTCCGAGCCGTGACCCAATCATTTAAAGCATCAATACTGATCTGTAAAAAGCAGATTAACATTTGGCCCGAGTGTGTTAGAATATAATCAATGTACTCTGTGTGTGGTGTTTGTTTGTGTATAAGTGTGTGTGTGTGTGTGTGTGTGTGTGTGTGTGTGTGTGTGTGTGTGTGTGTGTGTGTGTGTGTGTGTGTTACATGGTAAAGTAATCAAACTAACATGTCCTTCGCTACAATCTTGTGTCCAGCTAAGCGGTGGCGAGGAGTCTCCTCGGTTCGTCCATACAGCTGCATAGAGGGGCTCTCCACCCTCAGTTGCCCCATCCTGCCTTACACTAAACCTGCTGCACTAATCGACTCCCCAGGTAACACAAATATGTACTTCAAATGCATGTGACTCCTGCGACCCACAAAAGAGCCACACTCAATGTACAGATTAGATGATTCATAGTGAACTGGTCAGAAGCTATTTCATTACAACTAATTGATAATTTCAGTAATTTATTATGTCAAATGCCAAACGTCTTATTTTCTAGTTATTATTATCACAGTAGAATAAGCTGTTACCATGTTTTGTTCTGTTTCTCATTATTTGTGTTATTCATATTCTCTGCTGGAAGTGCAGCTCTAGGCAATGCTGATCTGTCGGTTTGTCCACTGCTGTGGTCCAGAAAAAAAATAGTACCAAGTCGTGACAGTGACACTTGTGTTGTTTTCCCCTTGTAAGACTGTGTTTGTGTGTATCCATGACAAAATGCAGTTCTGGAGACGCCGACTGTTGTGGGAACCAGGGTAGTTTCACTGAGTGATGTGTTTTTTTAGAGCGCTCCACATTCACACCCCATCTGGAGAACGATATAAATCACAATATAGCCGGTTCTCTGGCAGTTCCATACATTAATCGTCTGTATGAAATAACCACACGGTAAATGTTATTTCTGCATACTTCTGTTTGTTAATTAAATGTTACTAATGAAAAATATTAGTATTTCTCCTTTTATTAAGAACTTTATTGCAAATGAGATTTTCTTAAAAATTTGAGTTAGTGTGTGCTTGTTATTATAAATTCTGATAACGTAATTGTGTATCACGATATCTCGATATATAATCTTCCTCACCATACGTTTCCGTTGAAAGACAAGGCACTGCTTTTCCACAACAACATAACAAAATAATAGAAATACTAACAGGATGTGCAAATGAAGGCTGATTAGCTTTCATTTTGGCCTAAATCAACTCCGTAGTCATTGCCCCTTTTCAAATCCAAAGTAATCAAGAGCAGAGCCAAAAGCATTTGTTGCTTCCAAAATACTTTTGCATCTCAGTGTGTAAACATAATCCAGATTCCTTTAACAACCTGTTACTTGCAGTTTACAATCAGATTACAGCAGAATCCAGGGAGGAGATTATCAGGTCATACGCTCAGACAGATGGAGACAAGCAAGCTCAAACTCCACCAGATAAAAAACCCTCTGCCTGTCCAACCACATTCCATACTAACACAAATGTCAGTGAGTTCAGGTCAGCTTTGATTTAGGTGTTAAGGCTGGTCCTCAGGGATTGAATCTTCTCTCTTTTTCTGTTTTTCTCTCCTCTCAAGCGCCATTGCCATCACCTGCTCCGTCTTTTCTCCAGCCGACTCTCCCACTCAGGAGCAGCTGCAGCCTCAGTGACAGAGCGCCCACCTTCCTATCAAACTCCACTCTCCACAGTAAGACCTCACTGACAATAGGTCTTTTCCACTCCGTCATTCACTTCTGCAATTTCATCCGGTGTGAGGCACCGTCCGTCTGTGCTGATTATACACACTGAAATGTCGCATTTATCATGGAAATCATCGTCTCTGTGTGTTGACGGTCTGCTGTATCACATGCATATTCTTAAAACCAATCAAGTGAAACATCTCGGTGATGTAGATGTGGCTCTCCTGTGTGTTTTTTTAGACGTGGGCCGCCGACACGCTGCGATCAGCCCCCAGTCTTCCGTGGACAGTGAGGTGGGCGTGTCAGAGCTGGAGGACGACACCATCTCTATGAGCTACAAACTGCAGGACATGACAGACGTAGAGGTCATGGCACGACTTCAGGAGGAGAGTGAGTATTTGACTTTAATTGTCTTGTAGGCGACACAGGAGGTAAAGTTACAGCTCCAGAAAACAAAATATAAATAAAAAATATGGAAAACGTACATGAGGTTTGAAGAACGAATGATGCATTGAAAACTAATGAATAAAAGTGCAGATTTCCAGGCCTCTTTTTGAAGCTAACAAGGTGGCATATTAACCACTTCCATAACAGTGTTTGTAACTGTGGTTCAGTACTTCAGGATATAAGTCCTTCTCTAAGTCTTAACATAAGTTTGTCTACATTCTGTATTTATTAAATTCATAGTTGCCTCTTGATAAAAATATTTTGTCTGTTTACTTTTTTTGAGTCTTTATACTTTAATGAAACATGACAGTTAATGAAAACCATTCATATTATAAAATACTGATGCATATCCTCCTGAAGAGACGGGGCTCACACCTAAGGGTCTGGTTCTTGAATCGAACCAATGCGACGATGATACATTGTGTCAATTTTCCAACTACTTGTAGGAAACTGGTCGATCAAAATAAGATTATTAGTAATAGAGTTAGTGAGTAAAAAGACAACAAACTCCTCCCAATGTCCATCTGGATATCGTACTGTAAATCATGGAGCACCTTCAGGTTCTGTTCATGTTGGTGTTGATCTGGAGCGCATATCACCAGACTTTAGAGGACGTTGCAGGAGCGTCTCGTAAGACAGCGGGTATTAAATCATTTAATAATGCAGGCATTTTGAGAGAAACCGCTTCCATCAGGCGGTCTTATTACAGAAGACAGCTGGCTTTGATGAGATCCTACCACGACTTAAAATCGACCATAAAATGGTAAAACATACCGGAACCAAGGGGGTAAACGCTTTAGAGTTTGGTTCAACCAAACTACACAAGGCTGGTGTGAACGAGCCCTGAAATAGATTACTTTGTTACATTACTGATGTAAGACTGAAACTAAGATAAATGTTTGACCTTTAAACAGTTCAACTTGATTTGACAGTGAAATATTGATGTGCGTTGTTGAATTATGCAGGAGATTTCAGAAGAAACACTCAGTCTGGTTTACATATTCATCAAGTGAATAGTGGATAAGGGAATGTATCATACTATATAAGGTTGAAGCTCATTTTTTGCATCCGTCACCCTATAGGTCTCCGACAGGACTACGCCTCTACCTCACACACCGCCACAGCCAGCCGTCGCAGCTCCAGTTTCTCCTTACACTCCCTCAGGCGCAGTGAGATGGATCTGGAGGAGGAGGATGAGGAGGACGACGACGAGGGGTACGACCAGCTCCCTCCTCCCCAGCCTCGACTGTTCCGCACAGGGTCTATGCAGCGGGGTGGCCTGCCCCACTCTCATACCTTTTCCAGTATCAGAGACTGTAGACGCAGCTCAGTCACACCTCAGTTTTCACTCAGTGGACTCTCCCAGTACTCTGGACCCTCCAGCCTGATCACGGAAACACAAATGGCATACAGGAATAGCACAGGTGAGTGTTTAGTAAATTGCTTGACCACTTGCTCTCTCACTTTTTCAGTGAAAATAATGTCAGTGTAACTAATGTAACTAATTCGGACAGAAAGCATCTTGACAGAATCACCCACATTCTAGACGTCCCTAATTTCTGACTAGACTATTTCTGTGTGTGCCAAGAAGGATTTAAAGAGTCCTCTTGGTTACAGGATTTAAAAAAGCATCCTCAGTGAGGGTCAGTGAGTGTGTCAGTGTACTCTGTTCAATCATTGCATGAGTGACTGATGTTGTAGTCTAAAAAACAGACACATGGAGGAGCATATTCTCCCAAGTAAGATTTTCACATACTATGTATTTTGACTTTAAGGCAAATGGAATAGGAGAGATGGTTTTGGAAATTTTGGAAAATAATGTAATTTGCTTTCTTGCAGAGAGTTAAATGAGAAGATTGAGACCACTGTCTTTTCTGTACAGTAAATATTAGGCTACAGACAGCAGCCAGTTAGCTTAGCTTAGCATAAAGACTGTAAACAGATGGAAACTGCTAGCCTGGCGCTGTCCAAAGTCTGCCTACCAGCACCTCCAAGATGTCACTATTTAATACATTATCTTGTTTGTTAATTTGTATAAAAAAAAAAGCATTTAAGGATTTGCAGCATTATTTCTTGACCAGAAACAGTGACTTTCATATTCTCCAAAATGTCAAACTATTCCTGTAATGTTGGAAATGTGAGTGAAAAAATGTCAAAGCTCCAAAAGGAGTCGACACCCCTTCAACACCTGATCTGGTTTGTTGACATGGTTGCATAGACAAGCTACGGAGAAGCATGCCCAACCTGATCCGAGCTCCCAGCATGCCCAGTGTTCCCAGCATTCCATGCCTGGCTTCCCCTGTCAACCCACCCTCCCACGGCCCCTCCTCCTTGCCAATGATATCCTCCCTCCGGAGCAGCCAGAGCTTTGACTCTTCCAGTGGGCTTGCACGACTCCAGTCCTCCAGTAAGACTCTTTTCTTCAAGTCTATGAATAAATCAGCCGTACACAGCTCATATTTATTCATGAGTGAATGTTGAGCACCGTTTTCTGAAGGCAATTTCAAACGCAGTAATTGCAGTTCTGTCACTGATGACATTCATCTAACTGCTCTCTTTGCTGTGTTTCAGTTCCCTCCCCAGGCCAGCTCACTCAGCGAGTGCAGAGCGTGGGGAACTTCCCCACCACTCCCCGACACCCACTAAAAGCCACAGCCTACGTAAGCCCCACAGTGCAGCAGGGCCCCACCTCCAACTCCCTGTCCACCTCCGTCAGTCTACACTCCATCCCCAGCAGTGCTGCACTGTCTCAGCCCCTCAAACCGAGCATCAGTTTCGTACCACAGCCCTTAAAAGCCAGCGCCAACCAGCCGTCTGTCGCTCGCAGCTCCCTTCCTCGCCCGGCCTCCTTTGTAGGAACAAGCGGAGTTCCACGTGCAAGCAAAATCACCCAACCCACACGCAGGTAAGGGTCAGATATACTAACTAAAGTGGGTTTAATGTGATCGGTCTGTTGAAAACTCGTCTCAGTCTATACTGTAAAAAAAATACGTTCAGAATTGTATCCTAAATCCATACTGCATACTAATTTTAAGTAAGTTTTGAGTATGCAATGTTTCCGAAGCGTCAAAACAGTCAGTATGAGTACTAAAATACCCTTGATTTTTGTGTGTAATGTTCTCCCACGATGCAATGCACAAGATAAATGTAAAAGCTACTCACATCAGAAAAAAGAATTGTGGGTTGTGGTGAAACGGCTCCAGGGACAGCTTTCTGAACAAACAAAAAGTTTAAGTCAGATTCTAAAGCTGCACTTTGATTAATGTTCGACATTTGTTATTGTATCATTTATTTTTAGTATAAAAGCTTTAAATATGTGTCAATTTCTTGTATTCCAACTTTAGAAACAGTAAGATTCATATACTGTATATAGTACATTCTGTATTATTAATGAAGTGATTGAAATAAAACTAATTATCTGCTTTTCTTAGTCTTACATTATAGTCAATTTTATATTTTGGGGTTTTAAGCTGTTGGTGGAACAAAACAGGACATTTAATGTCACCTTGTGTTCTGGGATATTTTTAATTGTTTTCTTATATTTCTTATGGTTAGATCAAATGATAAAAAACAAATGTAGTGTGGAAATGGGACACAATGTAAGTGTTAAAACATTTACACTGATTGTCCTGAGGGAGGTGCTGTAGTTATCAAACTTTGAAAGGCAAGCTCAATCAGTTTGCTTATGATCCATGAGGGGATGATGGGCCTTTTTAATGACCTAAATTAATTTAGTTATTTAATCACTCTTGTTCCTTGTGTCTACAGTTTGATGACTCCTCCAAAGAGCGTGGCCGCCCTGAGTGCTCTGAGGGATGGCAGCTGGAAAGACGGGTGCTACTGAACCCAAATAAACTCAAGTTCAAGAGGTGCACAGGGTAACTGCTGCATGGGACCCAACTGATTTGAAATGTTGCCGTCAGGAGGGCCCAGTCTTGGGCTGTGACCCAAAAGATAGTGACTGTTAACATTTCTAAAGGGCACTACTCTTCACTGGAGGACAAAGAAAGAGACTGAGAACAGGACGGGTCCAGCAGGCTGGATCTTTACATTCCTACCTGCTGAAAAACACAAGACTGACACACTATGAAACAAACCGGGCAATATTCTGATAATCAGTCGTTAAATGTGAGCTGGATCTTCTTTGATATGTGTTTTTTTTTTATTTTTCATTGTGCATAGTTGAGGCTTTCATTCAACAGAAGGAAAATAGCTCTCCAGTTGAAAGTTTAGGGAAAAAAATAACCCATGCTTTTGTACATGCGTTTGATGATTTCATATGACTAATTTTGCAAGTATTGATTTTTGTCAGACTGTGGTGTCAGATATGAAGTCGAACCTGGAGTTTTGTTACATCCTGTGCCTAGTACAAAGTAGTGTCGTTCATATTATATTTATTGGCTGGACCTTGCAGCACTTTTGATCATAATTATGATTATTAACACATAAAACTATATGCTTTGTTTCTTAAGTAAAGTTTGACATCCGTTAAAGTAAGTGCACACTCTTTACCTTTCCTTTTCCTTATTGGTAACATAAGAGCTGAGATTTTTAAATGTTCTCTGATAAAAATAATCGCTGCAATGATATTGCACAAATAACCCTGATGCTTTTTATGGATGACAAGACTTTAAAGGGGAGGTGAATTTTTAAAGTGAATAAAAGCCTTTCAAAGAAGTTTTTTTTTGTATTTTTCCACTCTGTCCAGAATATGGTTAGTTCACTTGGTGGATTACCACAATGATCAACTGCAGATGGCATCGTTACTCCACTGTACACAGTGACAATCTTTTTTTTTTTAAAGTATAATTAAAGAGGGTAAAAGAGAGATGAAAAGGAAAGAAAATACCATAAAACATGAACAGAGCCTATAGAAAGGAGCAAGTCTGCATTCTATTGAGACAACATAACTATTTATGACTTTTTAAAATGTATATATTAACAATTTGCACCATAGTTCTGCAAAATAATCTTAGTTCATTTTTCACCTATATGTGCGATCATATAGATATTTATATTTGTCAGCCATTCGTTATCTTGATCATCAGTCTTAAGCCAGGGATAGCCGTCTTTCCACTGGAGATCATAATCTTGATCGAATGTCTTCTACATGCACAGTATCTTCCATGTGTCCCAGGTATAGAACAAGATAAGATCAGGGGATTTAGTACAAAAATACCTCACACAGAACAGAGTGTATACCCTCTGTAGGAGCTATTTTATTATTTATTTTTGTACTATTATATTTGGACAGATGGTGGCGGTCATTGAGCACAGGGTGGTATGAATAAGGGCACAGGTGACAGGAAGGGGTCACACAGGTAGGAGCTAAGCAGTTCTCACCCGACCAGCAACAGAGAAGCAACACCCCATGAAGAAAATAATTACTGAAACTGGTACGTGCAGCTTTACATCAACCACAACCCACACTATATACGGTATATATGGTTCGGTTCCATGTGGGCACATAGTCTCCTGCAGTGAGTGAGTGATTGAGTGAGTGATGTATTTGTTTGTATATTTAAAAAAGGTTCAATTGATTAAAAAAAAAAAATCCCAACTAAATACAGAACACTGGTCACCAGTTTCTCTATAATAGTCTAACTTAATTAGATGAGATGCCTCATTGAAAAATACATAATCCCCAGGCAAACTATTTAACTTTTAGCCCCACATGCAATTTAGAAGATGAAGACCATCAACTCCAAGGTTGTAAAACTATTAAAGTATCGGTGGCCTAAAGGTGAAGCGCCTTGAGCAAACAGCATTCTAATTACTGATAAACCATATCGACTTCTCTCAAATATAATGATATAATGGGGAGGATTCACTCTAATTGTAGCACAGTGCACTTTATTTTAACCTGGTAGCAGGTGAGAGACACTTAACCTGACAATTGTTTATTGCACCAGGGACACAAGGGAGTTAAAGTGACTAATGTTTAACAGAGTAGTGTGTTGATGAGGAATCTCCTCAGCAACACTAAAACGACACTCATTTCTAGCATACTGTATGCTAGGGTGAGAGATAAATGAGGTTTATGAAGACAGTTAAAGCGTGACTCTGCTGATCTTTTGGAATTTATAACATAATGCCCAACAAAGCCCAAGAGGTATGTGTAATCTGTTTTCATTTTCATTATTGTCTTAGCAATACAGCAAAGATGTTTCTTCAACACCTTAGTTTAAATACATTTGTATCGGTTTGGTTTTTAGGATGCTGTAATAAACCTGAAGACACTGCAGGAGATTTCCAGTCAGCTTGGTTTTGAGTGGACAGTTTTGGCATATGAACTTGGCTTCAGCAGAACTGAGATAGGCCGGTTCCACACCAAATCTACAGAGAAGATTGTCCAGGCTAGGACCATGTTGGAAAGCTGGTACATGGCATTCTACTCACAGGGGTGTTTTCTGAGTTAACACTGTATTATTAACACAAGGATATAATCAGGGGCGTACCTATCCCATCGCTCTATGCAATGTTTGCTCTCAATTTTCCAGTCTCTTCTCAAATGTTTCTCAGGTGTCAGATGTCTTTATTCACAGGTATGAGAAATCATGGAACAAGCTCAATAAGACCAAGCTGCTGCAGGACGGACTGGAGCGAGCAGGCAGACGGGACCTGGCTGAGAGGCTGCGCTGCCTCCACTGGGGCCACCAGAAACTGAGCCAAAGGGTTGAACTGCCCTCTGCCTTCCCCTTCCTCATCACAGTCCACAAGACTATCCACAACCAAGACGCGCTACGCAGGATCAACGACCTCAGCCGTAGATACACTTAAAGCTGGGTGAAAATGCTGTGGCTACACAGAAAGTACTGCACAATGTAGTAATCTGAAATAAATGGATTCGATTTCCTTGAAGAAACAATTAAGAAGCATGGTCCATGTGTATAGTTATGCCACTATATGTCTTGTAAGAAATTACAGCTTGATTCGTTTTTGGACATATCTTGAATTAATTTTATTCTATTAAAATGCCTTTTATTCCATTAAAATCTTCGAATGACTTGCTTTGTTCAAGCAACAGTACAAAACCAAAATCTATCTAATCTGCAGTGATGCAAATCTGAGAAGCACCAAAACAGGTTTTGGCAAATAGGTAAAAAGGAATTAGGAATTAAAGGGACATGTTGCAGGTTTACGGCAGGATGTTATGTGCAGGACTATTTCTTGCAGGGACCATAAAATCCACAATGTGTTGTTTTAACACCAACCATTAATTGGATTAAACAAACAAGATGTAACATGGTAATTAGTGGATTTTATATGAATATTAATAATAATAATAATACTTAGCACAAGAACCTTATACTTTCAGGTGTGAATTAAACAAACAAGATCACATGTGAATTAGTGGACTTTATAAAAATGATAATAATAACAACAACAACACAAGAACCGTATAATTCCGCTATATGCTTTATGGTATTGTAGTTTTTTTAATCATTCATATTGATAATTTTATTTTATAAAGTTATTATTATTATTATTATTACTATTATTCACAAATTTTAAATTACAATTTGTAATGCATTCTATGCATACAAGATGAAAAATAAAGTATTTAATAGTTGGCATTCATGGACCATGTTTCAAACCACATTTGATCAACCAAACTTGGAATCGTCCCCTAACACAAACCAATCAGAGAGACGAATCCTTGCCTAGCAAGGTTGTGTGAGACAGAGCGGAAGCCATGTAAGATTGCTTTCAAAGTAAGAGCTTACATTTAGGTTTTTCCATTTTGGATTAGAGAGACAATAAGTTATGTAGTGGAAAGTGGTTCAAATGGAGACTGGTGTTAAAATCCTTTGATAACATACTGTGGTCTCTCCCTGAAACTGCATACAGGACGTTCAACAAAAAGAATAAATAAAAAAAAGATAAATTAATTAATAAAAAATGCAATAATAATCATAATAATGATGATGATTATAATTTGTGTTCAGGTCCGGGACCAAACAAAACCTATTGATCTCTTTGTAAAGCCTCATGATTAAATTATTTGTGATGACATGGATGATTTTGTCCTGTTGTAGTGTGATATAGTGTTAAGTATGTGTTGTTTATTATGACTTATGTTGTTTTCTCTCTAAATGTTGTATTTTTCTGTATATAAATGAATTAATACAAGACATAAACAAAAAATAATTATAATAATCATAATAATCAAAGGAACCGAACATATATTATTGTTATTTGATCACATGATTTCTTGATGTTGTTGTGGATGTTTGTTGTGGTGTAATCCAGTGTTAAATGTTTTCTGTTTTAATGTTGTTGTTGTTCATTGTGACATATGTTATGTTTCTGTCTTAATGTTATTTTTTTCTTTGTCTAAAATTAAAAAAAGAAAAAACGATAAATCCGTGCAATACTTCTAGTACATGGCATGAGCTTTTATTTTGACAGCTTCCCCCAGGAAAATGCCGTTCCAGCCCCCGGACCGTTTGACACTGATATTTTATGACTGTCTCACACTCAAAACAGATATATGCATTGAGTAGAAACATCGAAATGGACACTACTGTAATTGTAGATTTCCTCTTGTGTAAACGCGGCATTGTGATCGGTTAGAGGCCGAGGAGGGTTGGCTGGTAATGTATTTTCACAGCATTTGCTTGGTTCTCTTTTACAAACTGGATGTGTCACTATCAGCGCACGGACCCTGTTGTTGAGTATGTCAGCCGCACGACAGCGCGTCATTCGGCACGCGTAAAATAGCAAAATCTGCTGACTTGGAAGTTGCAGCGATATGGCTTCGGCGCTGAGTTGCTTCAGTGGTCCCGAGGTGTTGGAGGACGTGAATCACGCTCGGAGTTTGATGGACGAGTTGAAGCTACTGTACGACTGCCGGCTGCTCGGGGACGTTACTATCGGCGTGGAGTGTGAAGAAGAGGGGTCACTGGAGGAGCACAGAGGGGAGTCGGACAGAGCCAGAGGTGACATTGACCAACTTTTCCTGTGCAGCCGCAACGTCCTCGCCGCCGCCAGCCCTTACTTCAAAAGCATGTTCACCGGGGGGCTGAACGAGAGCATGCAGCAGAGAGTGGTCATCCGTGGGGTGGACTCTGAGTCCATGTCTGTCATCATCGACTATTGTTACACTGGCAGGGTGACCATCACGGAGAGCAACGTGCAGAGGCTGTACGCTGCAGCCAATATGCTCCAGCTGGAGTACATCAGGAAAGCTTGCTCTAGTTTCATGACAAGGAGACTGGACCTGTCCAACTGTGTGGGGATCCTGAGATTCGCAGACACTTATGACAACCCTGAATTGAAGGAGAATGCACAGTCATTTATAGCCAGGAACTTCGGCCAGGTGTGTAATGGAGGGGAGCTTTGTGAGCTGGATTTGAAGCAGCTGAAGGAGATGTTGTCTCTGGACACTTTGGATGTGGACTGCGAAAGGAAGGTATGCTCGGCCGCTTTGCAGTGGATTGAGGCGAATGCACCGCAGAAAAGGGAGGATGCACTACAGGCACTGAAGTGTGTGCGCTGGAACTTGTTTACCGAGAAGGACAAGTGTTACCTGGAGGGCCTCATGGCGAGGCCTTTAATTGAGAAATACCTTGGGTCTTTCTTTAACAGGTCTGCAGAGGACGGCTGCGCAATGTCTGCAACTCTGGATGTACCAAAGCACAGAATAGGCGTAAGTGCAAAAGAAATGATCCTCTTCTTCGGCCTACCCAATGACAACATAATGTGCTGTGACCCTTACTCCGAGGACCTGTATTTCATGGCTCCTCCATTAGAAGACCTCAGCAGTCAGGATTACAAACGTTCCACGATGGAGTCCTTAATCGCTTGTGCCACACCTGAAAACAACTTGTACCTAGCCTCCCACCTCTCCAAACACTTCTGGCTCTACAACCCTGTGTTCAACAGCTGGCAGGAGTTGGCAGAAAGGCCACTGGGGAGGATACACTCTGGCATGGGTTACCTCAACGGCCATGTGTACCTCCTGGGAGGAAGAAATCCAGTGACAGATACCAGACTGAAGGAAGTGGAGTGTTACAGCGTCCAGAGGAACCAGTGGACATTTGTGGCACCTTTGCCTCATTCTTTGGGTAAAATGCAGGTTGTGGCACTGAATGACCACCTGTATGTGGTGAACAAAAGAAGGATGCTTTGTTATGATCCCAAGAGGAACCGCTGGCGCCACTGTGGGTCACTGAGAAGGGACAAGCTTCACAAGGCCTGCGTGTATCAGGACCAGATCATCTGCGTGTGTGACATCCCCGTGGTGAAAGCCTACAGCCCCACCAGGGGAGAGTGGAAGAGGTTGGGCGACATTCCCATTGACAGCCGTGCTCTAAATTACCAGGTGATCCAACACAACAACAAGCTGCTCCTCCTCACTCAGACTTTACTGCAGCACAACAAAAACAGAGTCCTCATCCATGAATACGACCCAGCCAGGGATACCTGGAAGAACATCATGGCGGTGTATGTGTCCACCCTGGGGCCCGTGTGTGTTTCAACGCGCGTGTACCCGGCGTGCCTTGGCTCTGCTCACAGCTTCTCTACAGAGGAGGACGATGACAGCGGCTCCAGTGCCGACTGGGACTTTGATGGGTTGACAGATGCAGACTCCGACTCTGGCAGCTCTAGCTCTTTCTCAGATGAGAACTGGTAGTTCAAAATGTGTTACTGTGTCAAAGAAAATATCAATTTATTTATAATTGAACGGATTTTTACAGGGTTTTGTCTGCCAGGAGAGGTCACAGGTCCAGAATAAATTTAGTATCAAAGCCAGTCATTTACAGCGGAAGAACCAGTCCCTCAAAAGTTTAACTTCACATGGACGACTTTCTCTTCAACAGTCTGGCAAATGAATATTTACTGAAGAGGAGAAGAAAATGCCAAAAGACAAAGCCTTTGTTGTTTAATTTGAAGGGCAGTATAATGTCTTCTCACAGTAACTCAAGAAAAATCAATGATGGAAACAAAACTGTTCAAAAATGTACCCTATAGAGTCATACTTTAGCACATTAGCTGAATGAAGGTTACTCCAGAGATGTAGTATTTCACTTCCATAAAATTGGTAGAACTGGCAACGGATTAACAGATTATCAAGGAACTGGACAGAAATCAAAGCAGCAGAGGCTGTTGTATCCTTACTTTTTGTCTTTAAGCTCATCCTACACTTCCCACTTTGCAGTGGTTTCCAGAGGAACAATTTGGATTTATACTTAAGTTTATAGTCCTTTTTACAGCAGAGACATTCTAACGTGTCAAAAATGTGTTACTAATAAGATGATTAATTGCTGGAACATCGTTAATGCTATTACTTCCATCTGTGGTTTTCCTGCCATGGCAAGTCAAAATGTCTGCTGTGAACAAGGTCTGTGAATCTAAGTCAAGAGTGCTGATGCTGCAAAGGCTACCAAGATTCATGTAGGGAGGAACATGAGGTTTAAAGTACATGATAAGCAGACCTTTGATGGGGGGGGGGGGGGGGGTGATGCTCATCAAGCAAGCAGGTCAGTCACAAAGAGGCCTGTCCTGCTCTTTAGTTTAAAAAAAGTTTGTGAACCACTGCCATAATAAAAAAATGCAAATTTCTTTATACTTGATACAGCTCCTCCAGAGCTAAAACAGACATTATAGGTGTTTGCACAGGCTGAGCAGTACCCATGGACATTAAACTGGAGCATTAAGTCAGCGTTGGGCCACTTTAATGCTCGGAGCTTGTGTTGTATTATATAAAGATATGTGTGTGACAGAAATATACATTTTATTTATATGGAATAAATGAGCACACCTGCTTATGATTGGTATAAACACCATGACTGACTTTTGGGACACCAGGCAACTGAAGTGCCTCACGTTTATGACTTTAAACACAACATGTCATTTACAGGGCTTTGAAAGTTCCCTGTCCTTTTTTTTTTAGCCAATGTACTGTACACTCACTCAGGGTTAGGCTTCAGCAGTAGCCTGTATGCCACGATTGACTTTTTGAGATGAAGTTTAAAAAAAAAAAAGACGTGATTTTGGTGACAAATGATACATTTTATATCTATAAAAAAAATTGAAAGTATTTAATGGAGTGTATGTATGTGTTGTTTTCTTATGTATGATTCTTTTTTTAACTTAACATTTATGTTAGAATCAGGATGAAAATGTTTGAGTGTTGTTTGGTTTTGATGAATATTTTGTCTGCATGTAGTGAAACTGATGCAAAGCCATCATCCTCTCCAACCACCCCATACATTCAGTAGTTACCAGTTTATTAGCGTTTCTAATGTGTCTACTCAAGCTATAGCAAACTAGAAGAAACACCTCATGGTATATAATGCAATATCGCAAACTACAGAATCAAAAAGTTATATAAAGTTGAATCATCACCTCAACAGTTAAGACAAACACTGGACATTAGTACCTGCAAACATGTTCTCATCAACAGGTAATCATACAAGGGCTGTTGTATTAGATTGTGTTAGTCTCCGCTAGTTGCACCTAATAAACTGGTAATGAACTGGAGTTCTGTTGTATGTTTCCCCTCTGCTTGATGGATAATTGAAGTGTTACATTTTAATTTTTTTGGTTTTGTGTGTAACTAAAGGGGAAGGGGTGATTGGCTGTGGTAACACACACGGTCTGGATACTAAAGTCGTTTTGGTGTATGTGTCAAATAAATTGCAAATCAGTGTCGGATGCAGGATGGCATCGGTGTGTGTGTTTTTGTTTTCTCTCCAAATATGTATTCATAACACAAAGTACACAATCAAACATTTAGAAGTGTTGTAGTATGCGTATCTATATAGCTGCTACATATTACAAACATACATACAGTATGTACTAATGTTTAGTTAGTTCTTTATTCAGATTTGATTAGCAACATTATCTTTGAGAAAAATAACTTGCAATAGATAAAAGCTTAATTTTATACACAAATATGCTAACCCTATATATTATTTATTCATGAGCTGGATCTGATATATAATGTGTTAACGGACATGAATTGTTGTACAAATGCAGACTTTGTTTTGTTTATATTTGTATTTTATATGAGGTTATGTGCATATATTTGTAGGTTGTAGTCTGTGCAAATTTGGTCAATAGTGTTGTTAGAGGGTGGCTATTGATATTGCACTGTTTGGTGTGTCATGTAATGGGCAGACAAAAAAATTAGAAAAATAAAAACCCAAATAAATAAATAAAACAAGTAACATTAATTGATAAAATGAAATAAAGAAATACTGAAATATGCAGGAGAAAAAGTATAAAGAGCCAAATTGTTTCCAAAAATGATCTCTACATTGTTTTAAGAACTTACTTACTTTTCCATTGTTGTTGTTGTTGTGAAAACATATTCAGCTAAAAGAGGAAGGAGGTGTAGAAACACAAATATATGTTTTGAGAATGAATATTCCCCTCAATAATAAAATAGAAAAATTGGATTAGGAACTCGAGATTTGGCTCAAGCAATGAATCACGTTTGTCCACCGGTTCCTTGCGCTCTCGCGATGTTTCAGAGTCGTTCACATCCAGACCGCGAGAAGATGAGCGATGGCAATAGAAAACAAACCTGGGGACGAATTTGACACCGTTTTCGGTCAAAATGACTCCCTGGAGCTGTCCTCGCACCACGACTATGAGACGGCACAAGCTCGGATTTTCAAGATAATAGTCATAGGGGATTCAAACGTGGGGAAGACGTGTTTGACGTACAGGTTCTGCGGGGGCACTTTCCTGAAAAACCCGGAGGCAACGATCGGGGTCGATTTCAGAGAGAGGACGCTGCAGCTCGATGGGGAGAGTATCAAGGTGAGAGGACCCCCAAAAACACACACACCTGCACTTGAATGTCACACACACGCACACACATATACACACAGGAATTTACATTAACCCGAGCTACGACTCCTAAGTGCAGCCTGACCTGGTTTACAGACATTCAAAGGCTGTACATGGGGATGGCACCACTACACAATATAGGCCCAATGTTACCCCTTTAACACGTCCTGCTACCATCCCACAATACACATAATAAACAATGTCCTTGAAGAAAATGTATACAGTAAGGATTGTATGCAGTACCTACATTTAAGACTTTTATAACCCTTCAACCTGCCAGTCAGATTAGACTTTTTCTGCATATTTTTCTCAGCATTTAAATACCATAAAGTAGAGATCTTCAGAAGGGGGTCCGCCAAATTGTGCCATGATTTTTCCAACTTTTTTGTTCAAAAATATATCTGAAAACATCATTAACATGAGTGAAACGTATTATTAGAAAAGAAAATGTCTGTAAAAAAAAAAAATACATTTACTCAACCTTGATGATAGGCTTACTGGCTTATAGGCACTTAGGTAGCCATGTACAGATTCAATGTTCCTTCCAAAGGTATGTTTAAATTGAACATATGATGTATAAATATAAATATGTTAATAATGATCATTGTAATATCTTAGTATTGTATGCAGCATAAAAAGCTGTGTGTATAGGCTTTAGGTCACCCTAGCTGTTAGGCCCAACTTAATAGGCAACTAAATTTAATACAATATTTGTAGTAGGGGGGTCCCTGCTTCGTCTCTCTTTCAGCTAAAGGGTCCTTGGCCTAAAAAACATTGAAGACCCTTGCCATAAAGGATAAGGCTGTTATGTAATGTCTTCTCTCTTCCAGACTTATAAGATAATTCGGTTTTCCATAAACTGTAGGCAGGAAAAACAGCAGTGTTACTAATAAAATTAACCAGTGGCTCTGTCTATCCGTGTCCCGGTAAACCAGTGAGCCATCATGGACAAAACCAGGTCCCTGAAACTGACGCAGCTAAATGGAATCCAGCCATCATTAATTTAATTATTTACATGTGTTTTTCCTGCTGTGACACTGTCTGCTGTGAAAAAGACCTATCTCTTTCGGAGTTTCCATTCTGTATTTTTCTTATTGTCAACAAATCCAATTAAAAGACCAACACCAACTATAATTTGATCCCACTAACAAGTGTTCACAGGCTGTTCCTCTGTTCAGTACGCCTTCATTGTTGTGCAAAACTAATTAAAACACATCATTGAGCCCCATTGTTGCACTGGGTGACATTTTCCTTCACTTACTACACACGTATATTTTGAGGCATTATCATACTCAATAATGTACCATATTAATTTATTGCTTAAAAATAGTCCAAATTTACTCATGAATGAAAATATATATCTGTGACTAATTGTTAAAAATGTATGTATTTGTGCCACAGACAGAGTAGGTAAGTCAATGTATTGAGATATTGTTGGCTTTTATTCTGGCTGACAATAATAACAATATAGAATTACACTAACTATCATTTTAAGAATGATTTGGTCACATGAATATCTGTTTCTGCTGTGGCAGTTACAGATCTGGGACACTGCCGGTCAGGAGCGTTTTAGGAAGAGCATGGTGGAGCACTACTACCGCAGCGTCCATGCCGTCATCTTTGTGTACGACGTGACCAGCCTCTCCTCCTTCGAGAGCATCCCAGAGTGGATTGAGGAGTGCAGCAGACACTGCGTGGGTCCCCTGGTGCCCCGTATCATGGTGGGAAACAAGTGCGACCTGAGGGACCGCAGGGAGGTCCCCACCACGGCTGCGCAGTGTCTCGCCGACAGCTACAATTTCCCACTGTTTGAGACTTCAGCTAAGGAACCTTCTGAGAAGGAACATGTTGACGCCATTTTTCTGACTTTGGCTTATAGACTGAAAAGCCACAAACCCCTGAGACTGAAGCAGCCGAGTGAGAGCAATGTCAGCCAGCTGTGGAACCAGAGGGAGCAGGAAGCAACAACTTGTCAGTGTTGAGGTCACCTCCATACTGTATGTGTGTCACTACAGGATCAATAATGGTGCTGAGGAAAGCAGCGTTTCTTCCTAACGCTGAAATCAGAAAGGCCTCTTATGATCATGAGATAGAAAAGGAAATATTGTACCCTGGTTTTACACTTTTCCCTGCCTGATGCAAGGCACAGCTTGTGACAGTATTGGCCTTTAAGTTTGCACAATTTTAAATCAACATTTCAGTGAAATGCATGAATGGAAAAGGAGGTATGCCAAACATTTGTAGCTCAAGGTGCACATAAAATCCCTTTGAGTCAAAGAACAGAGCATTGCAGAGTGCACTTTTAAACTGAGACAAATGATATGCAATCAGCCGTCTAGCAGCACTTTAACTTAGCTACAGTATTCAAAGCAGACGGTGAATTAAGGGTCATAATAGATTTCAGTCTAGGTAAACAGACCAGTAAGGTAAACTGAAACTGTGAAGTAACCACGCAATCATTTTCTCAAGTTATGTCTTAAAATGATATATCAGCATGAGTTTTGGTGCTGTTGCTGAATGTGTATTTCTCATCTATAAAAATGAGCATAACTAGCTGTGATCAGCTCATTCGCCTACACAGTTCTTCAGAGAGTTTTCACCAATGACTGAAAACGTAGCTGTCTTTTGGGACAAATTGCAAATCCACATAGTTCACTTAAAAAACACGAGTGAACACATGCTCAGCTGTCTTTGTCAATGTTATGCCGTGAGTAATTGATGGTATGATATGAAATCACAACTGTCTGATACTTTTATTGCATGTGTACAATACTGCAAATACGTGGGGATAATAGAGATTTGTGACAACGTTAAGCTGCAAATCAATTAAAGTTGTTTTATCAGTATTGGATTTCTTTTCTTGGGTGTCTTGTGTGTGGTTTGGTATGATGACAGCTTTCATCTCAGGCTATTCAAATCATAATGTACATAAACATACTCATACACGCATACACACACACACATTTATAATGAAGGATAAAATAATATATTATTTTGTATTTATTGGTTGGTTGGTGAAAAACCAACTGGACTACATCCATGCTTTCAGCCAACATGGACTCTGCATTAATTGACTGGATTTTAGCGAAGGCTAGTGGCCAATGTTTGCAGAGCTAAAGCTCCGATGATGTGTTTAAAAATCTCGTAAACTAGAAAACAATCTAGTTCAACGTATATCGCCAACTGTTAATGTTACATATAAATATGAAATCAGTTTCTGAAACGAGATCACAGTTCCTATTGCGTCAATTGAACACATTTCCTAACAAGGCTTTGCTGGAGTAAGGTCCCCCAACGGCTTTTTTTGGTGTTTACCTCGATTAAAGACAATTTAGCAGGATTGTCTTATTTACCAGCTTGCAATAAGTCCGTGAATGCAGCACAGTAATCTAGCCGCCTGTATTCTTCACACGGCGTCTCTGCGGCCATGGTAACACTGGACCTCTGATTCAAAAATACAACACAAACTGGTACTTTTCATGCAGGTATGGTACCTATTTCATGTTCTAACGTTATATTTAGTTAAATAATATATTTTAGGTTGGGTTTTTTTGCCTGCGTGCATAATTCAACACATACTGGGAGGATTAAGATGCGTTTATTTATTACCACGCGATTCGTTTTGTTTTCTGTATGTGGCCTAGCACCAGCAAGCTAGCAGCAAGCTAACGTCGGCAAGGTGACAGGTTGTAGACAAGACAAGAAGCTAACTTGAATAGTGGTTTGACTTAAACTGCCTGCGATAAAGACATGTTCATTTAAAAGCACAGTCTATGACATAAGCTACCGTTAGCTTAACTACCATGCTTTGTCTAGCCTACCAACATAAGTAGGATTTACAGATTCACAGAACTCGTTGATGGAGATGTGTTTTTGACCTGCTTTAAAACGTTGTGTCTCGCCAACATTATACAACTAATTGTTTATATTGCTATCAGTGTAAATACGTAACTTACTTGTTTTCCCATCACCATACAGCTGTTCCTCAACATGAATTTGGCCGAGATATGTGACAACGCCAAGAAGGGTCGTGAGTACGCTTTGCTGGGGAACTATGACTCCTCCATTGTGTACTACCAAGGTGTCATTCAGCAGATAAACAAGCACTGTCAGTTCCTAAAAGACCCTGCACTTAAAGTCAAATGGCAACAGGTGAGTTCTCCGACATTCCCCTGAACACACCACCCTTACATCACTTATGATACCATCATTACACCTGTGCTCTGACTGCAGTTTAACACTACAAATATTTAAATCAAATACAATCACAAAAACATCTATTTCAACTGTGCATTAGCTAAGATAATGACTTATTTGAATTAATTTAAAAATAAATAAATAAATTGCATCCTTACATCCTGCACTTATATGTAGCACTCTCTAGTTTGGGTTATTTGAAGCTAACGCACTTACTTTATTTCAGCCTTTCTGGGTTTGTACCCTAATGGTTGAATGCACTTATTGGAAGTTGCTTTGGATAAAAGCATCAGCTAAATGTAATGTAGAATAAAACTAAAACAGTTTATATTATTTTCTATGTTTTTATTCTCTTTGTCTTTCTGTAATGCATTTTAATTCATGACATGTTGTGCTGTGAAGCACTTTGAGTCTGCCTTGTGTATAAAAAGTGATATACAAGTAAAGTTGCCTTGCCTTGCCTAAAAACCTACTGGGAAAAAATGTGCCAGCATGCCATACTGGTGTCAGCATACATGAACTTTACTAAAGTTCAGGTCAGTTTTGCCCCTACTCTCTAACATATTGGTGAATTTACAAATGTCTCTGTTCTCTGTTTTCTCCAAATGGTTTTGGCGACAAGTACTTTTTTTTATTCATAGCTGGACATCAAAGCTTTGCTATAAAGCCTGTACTGCTGTATTTTTCAGCAGGATGTTCTGATGAAATGCTGATACAGTGCTCTCATTCTTCTGTCTACACTAGGTAAGGCAGGAGTTGAACGAGGAGTATGAGGAGGTGAAAGGCATCATGGGAACACTTGAGAGCTTTAAGTCAGAGAGGCCAGCTGACATACTTGTGCCTAAATCTGAGGAGAGACCTGAGGATCCAGCAGTGTGGCCCCCTCCTACCCCTGCAGAACACAGGTGTGTGTATGTGCGTGTGGGTATAGAAGTTACATCTCTGACCCGAAGCCTTTTTGTACTTCATGCAGTTATTAGCCTGTCTATACAACATACTCATAAAGTTTAATTCCAGCGTCTGGGTCCCACTGATTCCTATATTTTACATGACATTTATAGAAATAAACTTTTTGAGAAAACTCACATCCATTCATTCTATATAATGATACACACTGTAAGATGAAAAAAAGACATACACACTTATTCTACACACTTGTTCTTATTTGGTCCTATGTGAAATAAAAGAATGAGGAACGAGACTGCAGTGTGCGTCTGTTTTGGATTCTTTATTTCATCCACCTGCTCAGGTCCTGAACCAGGAAACTTCTCTACTTTATGCCCAAAATGATTGTTATCTATACAACCTAGCAAGTCGGTAGAACAAAGTGTCTCTATAAGGAAGCACTTTGAAGTACAAAGACATATATTTTGCATAATCTGTTTCATTGCTACCAGCACAATGTGACTCACCATGTTTGATGGTTTATTTACCGTCGAAATATCAATCTTGACTCCACAAAGAAATGCTGGTTTAAAGTAAATGTGACTCTGTGGGAACATTGACACAATGTGTTGTTACCACTATTTCCTTATTGCAAATTATCATTGGTGTCTCTCTCTGCAGGTGTGTCCTTCTATTTCTCATGATATTCCTGTGTGTATGTGTCTCTGTAGGAATCCCATTGCAGTGAAGCGTCCCAACAGTGCGGTGAAGCAGCAGAGGAAGGACTCCCCTGGTCTGCAGCATCGAGGGGCAGGGCCAGGAGGTCGCAGCCAGGCCAACTCTAAACCAGAACGGCCGGGTTACAGAGACGCCAGGGGAACAAAGTCCAAAGACGATAAGGTCAGTGGAGTAGATGTTGAGTGGAAGGAGAGATTGACTCATTTCTTAAATGAGTCAATCTCTCCCCCAAAAACTTGTTTTTGGATTTATTGTATGTTTTTCAAGTTAGTAAAGTAAATTTGATTTACTCTAAATACTTTGAAATCACAAATTCTCGACAAACAAACATTTAATTGGGAAAATAAGGAAAAAATGTAATTTAGCAACATGACATGAACGGACAGACTTGAAGTAGATGTTGAACTGTTGAAACTGAGGGACTCTCTGAACCCCACTTCATACTGTAGCATGGTCTTGAACGCTGCTTTAATAATGTAGAGGAGTTTTTAAATGTATTTCCTATGTCTGAAAGAGGTGAAAAGACTGATATTTGCCCCCAAAAAATTATTTAATTTTAACAGGATACCTCTGATATGTACATTACTCAGATTGCCTTTTCTTCAAGGTGATTCTATAGATGCAGTTGAGTTCAAAAGTGTTTGGTTTTATTAATCCTTTTTTCCTTCTTTTTTCTTCATCAGGGGAAGAAAGCGGCTGGAAACGGGGATGTAGACCAGAAGAAGTTTGATAGCACAGGATATGAAAGCGACCTGGTGGATTCTCTGGAGAGAGATATTGTGTCCCGTAACCCTAACGTACACTGGTAAGATACCATACACAGATTCTTATAAAATCCTTTATACGTTTTGCTGTCTGGGAACTTTTGTTATTCAGCACTGCTGACTGAGTTCTGTGGATGAACTGTAGGGATGACATTGCTGATCTGGAAGATGCTAAGAAGCTGCTGAGGGAAGCAGTGGTGTTGCCCATGTGGATGCCTGATTTCTTTAAGGGCATTCGTCGCCCCTGGAAGGTACACACACACACACACACACACACCAATGTTCTTGCTTATGTGCTCTGGGCTCTAGGTTTTTCTTTAAAAAATGCCTCAGAAATCAAATGAAATGTTTTTCAGACATATTACACTGTAAGACACCCACCAGTCCTGCAGCCTGTTTCACCAGCTGAGTGAAAGTTTATTACAAAGTTAGAGTGTAAAGTCAAAACCAATTGCAATGTTATAACAAAAGAAAAACACCTACAAGAGTGTGTATTGGGTGACTCAACACATGTTTGTCCACTAGCTCATTTATTATTTGATATTTTTTGTTACTTCTGGGGCCAGTTTCACTTGTCTTTAGCGTTAGTCCTGTCTTACAGTAAATCTTCTAGTCATTTTAGACTATTTTTAGCCTAAAAAGTTATCCACTCTGCCCAAAGACTGTAGTCTCAGAGACATGTTAATCAGAGGAATTTAGAAATTTGACTAGCAGTTAGGTCAAAGTCTGTCACTGTGAAACCTGCCGCTGTTCTACTTTCATGTTTCTTGACTAAGGTGAGGTCGGCTGTATTACGCATAAATGTGGTCATAAAATATAAACACAGCATGCCAGCGTCAATTCCAAGTGAATGCAACATGAAAACACAGTTATGCCTTTGTCTTAATCCAAGTATTGTAAATGGATGTAGGAAGCAATGTCCTCTATGTGTAAATATAAAAAAAAAATATCCTCTGGCACTTACAACATTAATCTTTCCAAATTTTTAACTGTTCTGCTATAACAACCGTAAGTAATGAATGACTTACAGAGATGTTCATTAGAGCTGTCAGTCCTCCTCTACAATACCCTTTGCATTTCAGACTTTATTATTTTTAATATTTGAATTATATTTGCATATTTAATCATCAAAATCCGCCTGTTATTATTTACTCCACTACACAGGCTTGTGCATTGCCAAAGCCACTATCAGGTTGTTGTTATAGCCGACGTTCTATCCCTTGGTGGCATTCCAACATTAGCCCACCGATAGAGCTGGGGCAACTATGTCATGGCACATTGGATTTTGGGTAGTGGTCGCCATGGTGTCATGCAAACCGCTCTATTAACATTCAACATGAACTCCTAGCTGAGCTACTATAACTGTAGACCCCCAGAAAACAAGATTGAGCTAATTAATGATGAATTAAGCATTTTGACTTGGTGCATGTCATTTTTTGAATTTTGTGTTAAAACAGTATTTCCTAGCCTTACTTTGATTCCCTGCTGCAGCCTGTCAATCACTCCCTCTCCACTACTTGGTCTCTACTGTAGCTCCGCCTTGTGTTGCTCCCTCCCACTCACTTTATTGTTCATCAGACGTGACGAGATAAGAGCATTTTATTTTCACGTTTAAGTTACGTTCAACTCCCCTACTGCGCTCAGACTAAGCTACATTTGAATCTGGTACCCCAGCTTGCTGTTCTTTTGTTCTTTTGCTCAAACACGAACACAACTTTAATGTGAATGCTTTCTTATGTTTGCATCACTAGCATCATTCATTAATTGGCCTGCTCAGTCATGCTGCATCTCAGTATCTACATGACTTTTCATACCAGTCTTTGTTGAACTTCACCATGTGAGGCCTCCTAGACCTCAGGGCCACCATGTGAAGGTCAATAATTCATCAGTTTCAATTCAAAGTGCCTTTCATCTTGTCCGTTATATTCATGCATATTTTAACTCTTTACTTAGTTTCTTTAGAGCCCTTTTCCGATATCCGAAAGTGTAGTAAAATGAAAGATTAATTAGGTTTAGAAAAAAAGATTAGGAGTTCATGATTGCTTTATTGGCGCACAGGTAGACTGGAGGTATTTGGTATTTGTTTGACATTTAGTATAGAGGTCTGCTCTGTTTTGTCAATCCTCCCCTGCAGGATTTCCAGCTATTTCTGCACACTTACTGCAGATGAGCCATCCCACTCCCACCTGCTCCTGCTGAGATTCTGATCAATCGTGCCTACATTATTGTTATATATTGATAATCTGTCTGCCCCATCCTGCAGGGAATACAACGCACATTAGCCTGTATGGATTCTGAGTCTGACAGATATTATGGATTGTGTCATTGGTGCTTTGTGTTTTATGTAATCTCCGTAGCAACAGACACAAACCAGATGGAGAAATGTCACATCCGATTACAGATGAGATTTGCGTCAGTGTGTGGTCTGTGTACATGATTTTATGTGTCTTAAGTTTCAATGTTGTGTTTTAGGGCGTGTTAATGGTCGGCCCCCCTGGGACAGGTAAGACCATGTTAGCCAAAGCTGTGGCCACAGAATGTGGGACTACGTTTTTCAACGTGTCCTCCTCCACCCTCGGCTCCAAATACAGGGGCGAGTCAGAAAAACTTGTTCGTCTGTTGTTTGAAATGGTGAGTTTAAGTATGTGCACTTGGTCTATGTAGCACAAACCTGACAACACTAAAGTGAAGATAAAATAGTTTAAAAATAGTTTATCTGCCAGAGAAAAAGACTCTTATAATATGTTCTTTCCTTAGGCTCGGTTTTATGCACCAACAACCATCTTCATAGATGAGATTGACTCCATCTGTGGCAGAAGAGGATCCTCTGATGAACACGAAAGCAGCCGCAGGGTCAAATCAGAACTCCTGGTTCAGATGGATGGTGAGTGGAATAGAGAAGGTGGAGCTGTGAAGGGATTTCCAACAGAGCTTATTTCTGGATTTCATACAAGAACACAAAAATTAACGTTAACAACAATTACAATCAAAAGCAACATCGCACATTTTATATCAAAACTGTACTATGTTGCTGGATGTGTTCAACATAAAAAAACATTATTCAAATAGAACATTCAGTAAAGTAAGGTGTGTGTGCGTGCATGTGCGCGTGTGTGTGTGACCGACCAGGTGTGGGGGGAGCTCTGGAGAATGATGACCCCTCTAAAATGGTGATGGTCCTCGCTGCCACCAACTTCCCTTGGGACATAGACGAGGCGTTACGACGACGGCTTGAGAAGCGGATCTACATCGCTCTGCCCACAGGTGACCTTATCACCCACAGACTGACTGCACAACAAACTAGAATGATGGTCACTGTAGTCGTCTAGCAGAGGCTCCACACAACAATTCTAATATCTGATTAATGCTGGGTTATTGTGTGTGTGTGTGTGTGTGTTTAGCCATAGGACGTGTAGAGCTTCTAAAGATCAACCTGCGTGAGGTGGAAGTGGCTGCTGATGTGGACCTGGACCTTATTGCTGAAAAGATTGACGGTTTCTCTGGAGCAGACATCACCAACGTCTGCAGGTGTGTGTGTGGTAGTGTGAGAAAAATTGATGATCAGTTTCATCCATCTAAAGACAGACATGGGTCAGAGAAGCGGAGAACTGAAGAGAAATGTCTCTGACGTTCTGGAAAAACAGGGACATATAAATGCTGGAGCTTTGCAAATAAAACTGCTCCTCTACATACTGTAGAGACTGTCCTCCAAATGATGTTATCATATCCCAGTAATCATGAGTGTGTATGGCTTCAGGGAAAGCTTTCCATATTCTTTTATTTGTCTGGTCATGAATATGAGCATTCAGAGCAACACCGCTGCTTGCCATACCCTTCCTCTAAGGGCAGCAAAACGAAGCCCGCCATAACAGTTTGCTTTAGCACAGTGAGCATCTTACGAAAAAGAAATTGCATTTAGCTCACATTGCGGCTGGATTTTGCAAATCACATATCGAAATACTACAGCCTAATGTAAAGAGAGTAAATGAGTAACTACAGAGGCTACACAGACCCAGTGTGTACAGCCATTTCAGTTATTTTTAAACTTACAAGAGCAACCACAGACAGTGTGTGTTTTGTGCGTGAGAGAGAGAGAGAGGCAGATTACGTATCTTTATGTGCAAGTGTTTGCATTTAGCCCTGAACCTGAATCACTAACAATGTGATGTTTACAGACATCAGTGACCTTATTGTCTGTTACTAACCAGCTCAAACTACATGTGTATGTTTATTGATTACACTTGCAAATCACAGAAATGGCTATAAATCAATCACAAAATGACACAAACTCAGAAACACACATGATCAGTCTATAAAACAGTGAAGTGATGATGCATCTGTAGCTTCCTCATTACTATGTGACTAATGACTATTTTAAAGTATGCCTTATTATTGGAATATGTTTATATGCTGAACATTATTTTGTGTAGTTGCTTTGGTTGAATACTTCTCTTCATCGCCCTGTCCTTGGTGTGGTCCTTTCTACTGTAGCCATGCCTGGAATGGCAGGTATTTGATGTTGCCCAAGTTGTTTCTGCTCATTCCTGGCTTTCATTGTTTCGTTGACCTTGGATGTGTGTGTGAGTATCATCCACACACAGACTGTAGCATGCAGGATTTCAGCCAGCTGTGGCTTATTGATCAAAGCCTAGACTCCATCCATTTGGAGGGGGTACTACTTTTCAAATAGGGAATACATAAAGTATGGGAGCAAATTCATAAAAAATAAGTAAAAAAAATCAACACCTGCCTCCCACCCTCTGCTCCTGTCTTTTCATGTACATCAGGGATGCGTCCATGATGGCAATGCGTCGTCGAATCCAAGGCCTGAGCCCCGAGGAGATCCGAGCTCTGTCCAAAGACGAGCTGCAGATGCCTGTGACCATGGAGGACTTCACCCTTACGCTCAAGAAGATCTCAAAGTCTGTCTCTGCTGACGACCTGGAAAGATATGAAGAATGGATGGCTGAGTTTGGGTCGGTATAGAGAACAGTATCGTTTAACCCAGAGAGACCAGAACTTTGAAAGGAGGACTTTGAAAATGATGAAAGCCTTTAAGATGAGGGACTCGGGAGGGTACGTCAAGGAGCAGAGTGAACCAGGCAGCACATCAGGGATCGAGATTATACAGGGTTCACATCAGAAGACTGGTGCCTTCACGAGAGCACTCCTGCCTTTTCACATACTCTCCCCTCGTTGTTGCTTCGACCCAATTGTCCGTGTAGAGACTGTCAATCGCCCAGCTGCTGACTGACTTAAGTGACCAGAGGAAGAAAGGGGAACTTTTTATGTAATAAGTAGCCTAATCCACACAGGTAGACCATTGAATGCACTCTAGTTTTACGTACTTGTTAGGCCTTGTGCAAGAATATTTTCGTATTCTTATCCTAAATATGGATATTCCACGCCACTAAAATGGTTACGTAGACTGGAGTACCTGTTCTGAACCATTTGTGGGCAAATTTAATTAATAAAAATCCAAAGAGTAAAAAGAATTTCACATCTCGTTGTCAGAAATCGGCAGTCGAAAACATAACATTGTATGTAGTTGTATTAGGACACCTGAGGAATTTAAAAAAAACTTCAGACAACTGCAACAACAGAAGGTTCTGAATTGTTTAGGTTGAAAATAACCTTAAACCTACGAAACGAACATGGTATTAATCATTCAGATTAAGGCGTTCTAATTCAGACTTTTCTTTAATCAATAACTAAAAAATCTGTTCGTACTAGTGTTTCTTGCACAAGGCCCTTTGTCTTAAAGAACTGTATGTTTGAGCACTTTTAATGTATTTCCTTCAGGAGCCCATGTACTTACTACTGACTGAACACACTTGAAGAACCACAATGCCGGTTTAATGTAGCATCGGATTATGTGTTTGTTTTTTTTAATTTGTTTTGTTGGTTCAAATATGTGTTTTCAATGTTAGTTCTGTTCAAACTAAAAAAGAACATGGCTGTCAGACCCATGAATTCATTGTTTATTAAAGGATACAGTCAGCTCTCACCGAACATCTAGTGTTTTTTTTATGAAATTGATCCCGTAAAGGGGAGGTTTTTAACTCTTAAACACATTTCATATTAAATCTCAGAATTGTTCCGTGATGATTCATGGAAAACCCACACTGTTGTCAAGGAGACGGGTCTGTTGACATTCTATGGATGACATCACAGCAGCTGCATCTCCGTGACAACTGAGCAGACTCCTTGTAGACTAAAAGCTCAGCAAAAAGCTTAGAAATTGACCTTGAGTTGTGATTATTTACCACTGAAATATTGATTTGATATATTACAAACGATGTGAGTTACAAGACATAAAAATACTGGATACAATTTGATTCTTGACATGGTCAGTATTTTAGACTCGCTCAGATTTTTAGATATGTAGCAGTGCAGCAGAAACACATAGAAGTGACATTGTACATAATGTGTAGATGTGTAGTATCACCAGCCAGTTGTATTATCTGGACTGTACATACTGTGCCCCCTTTACTTTTCTTCATGGAAGGAAAATGATGTGAGAGGCACTCTGTCTTATGTTGAATGTTTCTAGGTCAATAGAGGTGCACCTGACATCGGTAATGTCTTCTCCCGCTGATAACTTTTCAGATGTAGGACTAATTGTACACAGCACTAGACTGGCGCGTAAATTACTAACCCCTCTTGACCTGTCTTTTGATTAACTTAGAATGGATTTTACTGCGGGGCAAGCAGTCTTTGTGTCCCTTAATTACACTGCCTTGTATTCGAAGTACTGTTGTGAAAGCTAAACATTTTTCAGAACCCCTAAATGAAACCTGCTTTGTCCCTATAATATAAAGTACACCCTTTCACTCTCCCTATAATCTGTTTATTCACTTTCCAAGTATCTCAAGTATTTTGAAATACACAGGAGCTGACTCATAATAACAAACATTATCCTGTGTACAATGTATCCTGGAGTCAGTTGTTAGACTGGTTTTTCCCCTTCGAAATATAGATGTGGGCAAAATAATAGAAAGTGTTAGGATATGGTTATATTTTTTCCAGAAATCCCCTGTAACAATGTCAGCGACTCCTGGAGTTCGATCTAATTTCAGGCGTCTTTGTGATATACGATCTCACTTCAGCGTGGACAGTTGAGAATGACCCCGACAGGTGGACGCTGGATTTGATTCTGTGTTGTGGTGATTTTGATAAGTGATTGCTGTTTTTTTAATATGCTCTTACAGTGGATGGAGACATACCCTTCAGGGCAAGAGAGACCTGGATAGGACGGGTAAGAACCAGTCAAAATAAGGCCTGTTCTTTTGTGGGTATATCGACACTCTTTCATGGAAATGTCCACCTGAGTGGGTGGCCAACTTTAAATGTATACAAGGGTGAAAATGATATGCTTTTTGTGCTTAAGTATCATTTGTAGGCCCTTGTAATGGGAGTATTTTCATTTTGGAAAACCTGGTTATACCAAGTACTCGGTGATAAAAGGGATTGCTTATAAAACATGCAATAAACTTAAACCAAATAATGAAAAGTGAATAAGCCACCCTCAGTAATATAGATAGATATACTTTATTCATTCCCATGGGGAAATGGAGGTGTCCAGTAATTTAGACATTCAAAATGACTAAAAAGCCATTCAAGTCATATAAAAAAAACTATAAACAGAGATATAAAATGTGCCAATAAACAGTACAAATAGATAAAGCTGTGCCAATAAATAGTACAAAGAGATAAAAGGTGCCAATGAAGATTATTGCTCAGATGAAAAGACAAAAGGTGGCACATAGTTCTTGAAGGATTATTGCACAGTCCAGGGTGGTAAGTCATTAGCAAAGGATCTTCAGTTTCTTAATTTCCAATAAGCCATCGGCAAGAATTTGTCAGTCAGCTTAATCTATACATTCAAATAAATCATTAATAATTTTGTTTTTGTGATAATTCATGGATTTTGCTATTATAAATGGATTTTGTTAGAGGTCCAACAGGGATCTCCATGATGAATTGAAGAGCTAGAATACCAGCAAGTGTGAAACTGGAGGAGGATTTTCCAGGATTATTCAGATTTCCGATTGTGGTCATTGATAAAAGTCTGGTTTCGACAGCAATGTGAGTCAGGAACCTTGAGATGCTGGATAATGCATTTGACTTACTGTTACTTGGCTTGAATGTTTGACCTTCACTCTGCAGAACGATGTAGGTTTGAAACGAGAAGGTTGTTTTCACTTTCATCTGCTGAATGACGTTTCTCTGCGCACACCTTGAACCTTCTGCCAGAGAATATGTACAAGCATGCATCCTAAGTAGTTTTCAGGCCAACAGTGGTCTAGTGTTAGAGAGTAACAAAATACATCTACTAAAGCACAACACTTTAATGTAAAGGTATATACTTTACTGGATTCTTTCAATCATGATCATTTTGCCCATCATTTTCACTACATACTCCCCTTTTGGGCTTGATTCTTATGCATGCATTTTCTCTAGAGATGGAAAAAGTACTCAGATCTCTTAGTAAAGTAAGTAAAAGTAGAAATACAACAGTGCAGAGATACTAAAGTAAAAGTCCTGCATTCAAAATCTTACTAAAGTAAGTAAAAGTACAGAAATATTAGAATTCAAATATATTTAAAGTGCCCAAAGCAAAAACACTCAAATTGCAGAATGACCCATTTCAGAATAACTTATAGGCTACTATATCACTGTATTATAATAATCAAAGCATTCATGTGTATCCCTTTTAATGTTGAAGCTGGTAAAGGTGGGCCTCATTTTAATAATAATAATAATGAGAATAATAATAATACATGATAATGCATATGCTAATTATATTTTGTATTAATAATCCGGATCTGCAGAGTAACTAGCCTATAGTTAAATACATGTAGTGGAGTAAAAAGTACAATATTGGCTCCCAAAATTTAGTGCAGCAGAAGTATAATGTAGCATATAGTGGACATATTCAATTAGGCCTATACCTCAAAATTGTACTAAATTACAGTACTTAATTATATTCCACCACTGCAATCCAACCATTATTCAAACACAAGACTACAAACTACAAACTACTATTTCCCATGGAGCAGAATCACAAAATAAAATGAAAGTAGTAACATACTGTACTATTTAAGTATCCTACTTTTCATCATGTTATGTCATTAGCACTTAACTTCTAAGACATTTTACTTTTATATTGTCACCTTTTTAATGCTCTTTTGTTATCTTACATCATGTATTCTTATCTTATGTTGTTATTATTATCTTATATTGTTGTTTTTGTAATTTTTATTGCAAATTTGGAGCAATCTGGAACAAGAATTTCTTCCGGGACAAATAAAAGTTCTTATCTTATTTTATTTGATCTTACAGTACCTGAGTAAATGTACGCAACTTCATTGCTTTCCCACCGCCGCCATTCTCACATTAAAAAAACCTTTGGCGAACCTTTATCATGCTTTTAGGAAATGACATAATGAGCACATTATTGATTTGTCTGTTCAATAATCGATACCATCGTTTGAAATGAAATACACGGATGGTAATGTAACGTGCTGGTTGGGGTGCTGCGTGTCTCCGGTGACGCTGTGTGGCTGCATCAGCGCACGGCTGCAACGCGACAGCTGCTCGCAGAGACGTCTTTCCCGTTATTACCACAGTCGCTCTAACGTCCGCTCCACAATGGAGACTAAACCGGTCATCACCTGCCTAAAAACCCTCCTCATCGTATACTCCTTTGTCTTTTGGGTACGTAGCCTTTTTTTTCTTTTATATTTGTATATATTTATATAGCACACGACCCACCATAATGTGTTTTTTGTTGTGCGTAATGAAGGGTGGACACAGTGGTGGCAGCAGCATCATCGACGGAATCCTGCTGCCGTGTGAACATAACGCCAAATGCTTGACTTCATGTTTTTGAAATGTGCATTTCATCGTCTTGTGTTGCATAAGTAGAGTTAAGGTTGCACATATTTTGGCTGCAGGGCGGTCAGTGGTGTTTGTAGCACACGCATAGCATCACGGTTGTTGTCAGTTAGCGCGGAAGAGGATGTTAACATCACCGCAACCATTTAACTCCGTCTGGTGAGACCGACGTGAAGGAAGGGCCTTGTCTGCTTGATGCATACATCCGTGGGTCGATGAGGCCCGTTTAAAGCCCATTTTCCCAACGCATTGTACATTTTGGGGTCGTTGCTATAGGTTCTTAAAGGGACCTTGCACCCCTAGAAGCTATGTACTCCCACACAGATGCCATACCAGTACCAGCAGTAAACCTATTGATTCATATAGGAACAGAATAGAAAATGCTTTAAAGGTCCCATAGCCAGATTTCCCTGTATTTTGATTTTATTTAGCAGGTGGAGTTGCTCTATAAATACTGTATAAAGTATCAAAACGCTCAACCCAAAGAGAAATGCACCCCGTATTCAGAAACCGTGCTTTTAAAAGAGCTGCCAGGAGTTCTGTACTTTTGTGATGTCACAACTATTAATATATATATATATATATATATATATATATATATATAGGTAGAAAGTGCTGCTACCAGGGGCGGAGTGGCCATCGGGAAGACCGGGAGATTTCCCGGTCGGCCGGTGGCCAATAAGCACCCGTGTGATGTTCATGACCAGCCCATTGGTTCAAACTCTCTAGAATCAGGCCTGTTCCTGTGAAAATCACCAAGATCTCTTTAACCATACAGACAGAGAGTCCAGCCACTATATACAGTATAACAGTTGTTGTTCCTCACCACTCCCTCTCATTAATCCAGCCTACTGATTTTTCTTTAGCTTCCTATCTTAATCTAATTATTTTTATTCAGACGTTACATAACTTTCATGACCACAAATATAAAATGGCCAACGATTGAATTTGGTTTTTTGTTCATAAATTAATGTTCAATGGTTGGAGCAAAGCTTCATGGGAAATGGGAACTGCTATCGCTCCAAAAATCGTTCCGCGTTTATTTAACGAATGATTTGGGATGAATGAGCGGCTGTCAGACAGAGAGAGAGCGGGCCAGTTGGAGTAGTGGTTTTCTTACAGCCGAAAAGGAATCGGATTTTCGTGTTTGATTTGCTCAGTTACACCTGATGGAGGGCAAGAAGAGAAAGGAGACAGAAGGGGCTGCAAAGGCCAGAATGAAGAAAAAGCAGATACAGAAGGAGAGTGCATCAAAATGGTCAAAAATTACAGATTTATTCCGAAACAACCAGAACCAGGTGCCAACTACTGCAGTTTACAGGGAAACGGTTAGCTCGAGCTTTGCCATTGTTGTGATTAGCAAAAGATTTGAGCTGAGTTCTTCATAGTTTCTCCTGAGTGGGGGCGGTGTCGTCATATGCACCGCAAGTTTTACACACACACACACACACACATACACACGTTAGGCTGGTGGGGGGGCCGGTGCAGTCAGAATTGTCCCGGTGGATTTTTGTCCCCCACTCCGCCCCTGGCTGCTACAGTGCTGTTACAATCATTCCCCGGCTGCAATGGCGGTGCAGAGATGCAGAGAGCCCAAGACTACAAGTATGAACCTGAAAATTAGTGACTTTTAAAGCGCCCTAAATTGAGTGTCGAGAAAAACATTGATGGAAGAAGTAGCCTAATCATATCTTTTACTTTAAATAGTGTAAAAATACTCCATTAAAAGTAGGCTACGGATGCATTATCAGCATGGCCCCTGTTAGTAAACAGTATTATCTGATTGTAAGAATCTTTTTTTATGTTTTTTATGTTTTAGCTAATTATTTTGTCTTTCAACCTACGAACATCCATGTCAACAAAGAGCAGGCGACATTTTTGGTGGTGCTGGGGTGTTAGACGTGTGAACTGTCCACCCTTTCTGTGCGATATTTTGTCCTCCATACGGAGCAAAATCTATTAGACATGCCCTACAATATCATGCACAAACGCAGCACCACACAATCTTCAAATTATACCAAAGAATTGAATCAATTCCTCTGGAGGATTTTGTGCCAAGGTTTGAAGCTGCAAAGCCTTGCTCTGATTTGAAATTCAAAAAGATGCACATGTAGTCACAATGCTGAGCAAGCAGTACAAGACTCACTGGAAGAATAGGTCCTGCTCATATTTTCACTGTAATTATGGCCCTTTGTAGTACTTTGAGCCAGCAGATCTCTTCAGAAAGCATCTCTAAGGCCATATAAATTTGCCTCCAATTCTGGGATAAATTGCTTTTTAGATTAACTTGAGAAATTAAATTGTATTTTGTTATTCCCCGTTTGGTTTTGGGTGGTTTGGTATGTTTACGTTTTCATTACCAGCTGACTCTTCACATAGATCTAGCATCCGTGCAAGCAACAATATAAATTTAAGACAACATGTAACCACAATACTGTGTTCCTAACTGACATTTTGATGAACATGCAGTTTAGACCATAATTCTAGCCTATAGGCGGATTTCTGCTAGCAGCCAGACATAACCAGGGTAAGATTATCTAATAAGAACACATGGAAGAGATTTATCTGTCCATAATGTGTTTTGGACCCGAGGAGTGCTTTCTCTGCTTTCCTAAACCTGGCCTAACCCCTGACATTGCAAAATGAAGCTCTGGTGGAAACACAGAAGCTGAAATCAGCCTTTCACTTCTGTGTTCATTATCCTTCTGCATTGCAGACATGTGCAGCCGCCGATGTCACTGATATGAACTTATATTTAGTCAGGATTGAGGCGTCTCTTTGCTCTCCAGTACATCTACAGCATCGGGTTTCAGATGTCTAAAGTGCACGAGTGTCTCACAGCGCGGTGCCTCTCTTGAACCCTGAGGGGCAAAGCAATGGAGAGGTTCAGTGGGAAAGCTGCCTTCAATGCCGGGCCTTGGTTTCGCTGTCATCAGCTTGTCGCGGCGAATAATGTCTTAAGTGTGAATGACTACGTCGCCATACTTTACACACAAGACGGCTAAATGCAGAGCAGGTGGTAGAGTCCGTGGTGTCCTCGCCAGCATATTTTGTCATCGCACCTTCTGTTGCTTTATTAGGCCTGGGGAGGAGGAGGAGGAGGAGGAGGAAGAGGAGGAGGAGGAGGAGGAGGAGGAGGAGAGAGGGGGAGGAGAGAGGGGTGACCTGTTTTAAACTCTGTGCTGTAACCAGGGTGGCCGGCCTGGCATTGAATTTCAAACAAAACATGCGGAGAGGAGGGGGTCCTCTGCTCTAGGGAGGAGGAGAAAGGGGGTCTGGAGCTGTTTGGGATTCAGCAGCACACTTGAAGTCTAGATGACTTGTCCCTGCTCCTTGGACTTAATTTCCCCGTTGACTTTAAAATGAACACCTTAGCAATGACAAGATGATCCTTTATTTGTATGCGACGGCAGCTCTTAGGGGACGAGACATTTTCTCACTGATGATGTAGGCCATAAACAGTGAGTACATCGTCATCTGGAGGATGGGGTTTCTGAAATGACAGCTTGCTCTGGCTTTTACAATCACTGCTAATAGAAACCGTAGATGTCATTACAGAACAATCAAATCATCAGCCTGGAGGCCTTCGGTTCAGCCGGGCAGTGGCTGAAAAGATGGGGCCCTTTACAATAAAGGGTTCAATGTTAATGTTTCTGACCCCCTTTCCTGGTTTTACAATTTATTTACGTGAACGAATCTGAATAATAACACAGTGTGTCATAAGTTTCAACTATTTTCCAGCTAAATGCCTGTTTCCAGGATAATTGAAATGCTAGTTCTCGCTTCAGCTCATAAACTTAGTCTTTAGATTACTACTCGTCGTTATAACAGTCGGTACTAAGTATGTGAAACTCTGAACAGAGATTAGGAGGTGAGATGTTTCAGCCCTTAGCTACTTCCATCATCAGCTCAAAAATCAACAACAATTTGTTTCAATCATTTTTACCACTTGTCCGACCAGGCAAATGAGTTGCTAGACTTACTAGCCCGGCGTGGCAATTTACTTGCCATAAGCAATCGGATTATCCTTATTGTTGAGCCCTGCGTTAGAAATTAGTTTTTCCGCTCTCCGATACTGTAAGTCACCTTGTGTTTGCAGCTAAAGTGTCTGATATTTCCCTCACGAGTTGGTTGAGACCAAAACAGAGCTAAAAGCTGAGCGAATATTGGACTTAAATTCATCAGGTGACGAGAAACAAGACTCCCAGTCACTGCTTATATTGCGTCTGCTGCTGGATTTTTTAATAACATTGGCCATATCAACTTTGTATGATGATGATATGTCAGTGTTGTTCATACAGCTGCCCCCAAGTGACCAAAAAATTAATTTAGAGCAAATTGCATATCTGTGCTTGAGTTTAGATGAACCCGTGGAGCCTCGAGAGTACAGTAGTCTTTGATCATGTTTACCATGTTGTGACCTAATTTCATTTAAGAAAGAATCCAGTAAGTTTGGACTCTGTAGCTTAAGTGGGCATTTTCCGTCAGTAAACAGAGCCTAACTTATAGCTACAAGATAAGTGCTTAGAGTTTTTACACTGCTGAACAAGCAAAAGACACAGGCCTTTGGAAATGTAATCTGCACACAGCAGCTACAGCAGGAGAGGAGACAACAGGGAGGACACAGATAAAGAGATTACAAAAACAGACAACTCTTGAGACGATTGGAAATAGAAAATTTACTGGCTCCCAGTTCTTTCTGAGGTCCAGCTCCATCACATGTCGTGCCATGTCGAGGATTATATATCTAACTTGCATCTTACTGCCAACAGCTCCTCAGTAATACACACTTTTACAGGTTTTGCTTACCAAAAAAACACCACTACATGTTGACTATAATATTATTGTAGTAATATTGTAGGAACTAATAACAATTCCGATGATCAGTTAACCACTTCTATAGGGGGAGAAGTTCACCTATCCGTGAGGAACTCGGAGTAGAGCCGCTGCTCCTTTGCGATGAAAGGAGCCAGTTGAGGTGGTTCGGGCATCTAGTAAGGATGCCCCCTGGGCGCCTCCCTAGGGAGGTGTTCCAGGCACGACCAGCTGGGAGGAGGCCTCGGGGAAGACCCAGGACTAGGTGGAGAGATTATATCTCCACACTGACCTGGGAACGCCTCAGGATCCCCCAGTTAGAGCTGGTTAATGTGGCCCGGGAAAGGGAAGTTTGGGGTCCCCTGCTAAAGCTGCTGCCCCCGCGAACCAACCCCGGATAAGCGGATGAAGATGAGATGAGATGAGTAAACCACTTCTAAGTTGTTTTGTAAATATTTAGTGTTTTTTATACTCTTAAAGTACAAGACAATTTCTAGAAATAATAGGAAGGGAAAGGAAAATAAATAAGCTTTGGTTGAAGCCTTAAACCAATGTATCTGTCATTTCAAAATATAATTTTAGCTAATGCTTTCCTCAGAAGTCTCTCACTGAAACCCTTCTTATCCTTTCACCCTCAGCGTGTGGTTAAACCGCAAGCAAATATGAAACAATACAGCAGTCAAAGGACAGACTGGAGATTTACAGTACCATGGGGAAAAACCTTTGCCCGATCATTATGTGCACATCTACACTTTGCCAACGGGGCAAAGTGTAGATGTTAATCATTAACCTGTAGGGACTTGTTTAAGCCATGGCAACCTAAGTGTATGCAAAAATATTGTATTGTTATTAATTACTTCTGTATTATTATTGTCATGATTACATAACTTGACATCAAGCCTCAGGACATTGTTGATTCATTATTCAGAGAGCAAAACCTATGGAGCCATCGCTGTTTCGCTCATATTGGCTCATTTTCTGCCGAGAGCATTCTCGTCGTTTTCAAGAACCAGGTTTTCATGGTGCACAGACACATTTTCTACAGACGGCTCCCTCTCTAGTCAGAGGGCCTGGCAGCAGGACGGCGAACAGACTCCTCATGAAAAGGAGGGAGGTTAGAATGACGAGTTGGCCCTCGCTAGAGTCAGATCATCAGCAGCCGTTCCACACCCCGCTCTCTTTCCATTGCCAGTAAGACATACCCAGCTGAGACACACGCCGCTTCAGCTGCCTCGTACAACAACCCCTTTTATCCGCAGCCTTCATTTGAAATGCTAAGATAGGCGCAACAGGAGGAAGCGTCTCGCCTCGGATCAAAGAGCTTCTTTGATATGTCCCCTTTCTTTTTTTGTCTTTCTGTGTGTGTGTGTTTGTGTGTTTGTGTGTGTGTGCGTGCGCGCGCAGGCATATTCATAAAGCAGATGATTGCTATCCCGTGCAGCAGATAAATTTGTGTCTCCTGTCTGCCATCTCCTCCTCCTTACTCTAATTGCACTGCTTTTTTGTTCCACCTTGATCCTCTTTCTCCTCCTCCCCCCTCGCCACGGCTGCTAAAACACAGTATTGTAATCTCGCAGAAGTGCAGAGATAAAGGCCTGTTCCCTGCTTTTCATTTTGTCTCCTGTGCTCTCTCTTGTTGCATCTATCTCTCCAACCCCCGCCCTCTAGATAACAGGAGCCATCCTGCTGGCCGTGGGAGTATGGGGGAAGTTGATGCTGGGCCCGTATATCTCTCTGATAGCCGACAACTCCACCAACGCCCCGTACGTCCTCATTGGCACCGGGACCGTCATCATCGTTTTTGGCCTGTTTGGATGCTTCGCCACCTGCAGAGGAAGCCCATGGATGCTGAAGCTGGTGAGAGGCTGTAGGAGGAAGGGTGAGGTGTAATGTTGCAGGGAGCGATGCTGGTTAATTAGCCTCAGGTCACATGATAAAGGGAATAATGGTTGACCTCTATCCTGTGGAGAGGGATCAGAAATCCAATAGATGCTGCAGGGCACTTTGTTTGGTTAATGATGGTCAAGTGAGTGAGTGAGTGAGTGAGTGAGTGAGTGAGTGAGTGAGTGAGTGAGTGAGTGAGTGAGTGCGTGCGTGCGTGCGTGCGTGCGTGCGTGCGTGCGTGCGTGCGTGCGTGCGTGCGTGCGTGCGTGCGAGAGTGGGAGAGTGCGAGAGTGCAAGGGCATAGGCAAATGATACACCAAGGCAGAGGGTTTTCATGCAAACTCTGCAACTCTCCCTCTTTTTTTCTTTTCTCTCTGTAGTATGCCATGTTTTTGTCGCTTGTCTTCCTCGCTGAGTTGGTGGCTGGAATCTCCGGCTTTGTGTTTCGCCACGAGGTAAGCATGCAATTCCCTATGTAACAGCAAGTCTAGAAGACACTAAAGCTGTGTAAAGCAGTTGTATGCTGTTAACGTTATTTGCATATGTGTTTGCGTGATGCAGATAAAGGGAACCTTTCATAGGACATACACTGATGCAGTTCTGAACTACAATGCTGAGGACGAGGCGAGCCGTGCTGTTGATAACTTGCAGCACAAGGTAAATTCCCTGTGACACACACAAAATTATCAAACAGCTGCTAAATGTTGAGCAGCAAACCAAAACATAACCCTGAATGCTAAATGTTTGACTTTTTTAAAGGCAGGCATTCTATCTTTTTCTCATTTTGAGCAAATCCCATGAAAAGAGAAAAACTAAAATTCATTTATGCTGCTGAAGAGTTTATAAATAGAAACTAAATAAGTAATGAGTCACCAAGAATGTATCAATATGTTAAAACTTGTTCCCAATCAATGCACTATTTATTATTATTGTATAGTATTGTTTACTCCTGTTTGATTAGCGCTTGCTAAAAATGACAATGATCAGCTCTTTTGAGAAATGATTTATCCTTGAAAAATCTCTTTATTTGTGACTCATTTTTAATGATGTATGCCTAAAGTAAGAAGGGGCAGAGACATGTTGCTTGTTTGGTCTTCACATGGGATTTGTTGAGAAAAATCTAAAATAAAACAAGTTCTTTAAGTTCTCATTTGCTCTCAACGCTTTCTCCTTTCCTGTGCATTTCTAGCTGCGTTGCTGTGGAGTGTATAACTACACCAGTTGGTTTGGCAGTGTGTATTACCCATCCAATGGCATTCCTGCCAGCTGCTGCTTCAACTCCTCTGACTGCAACCCAGACGACCTCCGCAATGCAACTCTAGCCCCAAACAAGGTTTTCCACCAGGTCAGTATATCATTGTATGTTCTACTTGGTACTCTCTGTAGTTTATGAATCTCACCAGTCAGAAGATGACTGTATTACATATGACGAGCCCTCATTCATCTTTTCAAACCATCTCCCTCCTCCATACACTAACAACTGCCTCAGATAGTCTCCCAGATATCCATCTTGCCCCTAATTTGCACATATAACGCATCCCTGTACCCTCCTCAGCAAACTAACCTGCCACCTGTGTTGCAGGGCTGCTACGAGCTGGTCACTTCATTCATGGAGACCAACATGGCCATTATTGCAGGAGTGACGTTTGGAATTGCCTTCTCACAGGTAAGGCGATGATGATGACACACACACACACACACAGAATCACAAACTGAAAACTATACCAGCTGTCTCTGTAGTGGTTGGTAAATATGGAGACATGATTACTGAAAACAAGTCAGAAAATTTCACATAAGAGGAACAGACACAGTTTATAATCCTGTTTACATTGTGTGCTGCCAGCTTTGGCGCTACACGAAATCTGCTGCATTGCTTTATAGAAAAAAAAGAGACGGGGCTTTATATCTATCTAAAGCGGCATGTAGCGCAACTGTCATTGCTAGTTTCAGTCCAACGCAGGTGTCATTTTCACGTCCAACACCCACGTTTGCACCCATGGGTGTGTTGGTCTTGAAAGTGAGGTGTGATCAGGTGTATTTTTGGTGCAGAAAGGGACTGTGCCAATGTGTGAAAAAACAGGTCTAAAGTCAAAGGCGCAGGATGCATTATTCAGATAGTAACATTGGTGATAAGATAAGATATTCCTTTATTAGTTCCACAAAGGGGACATTTCCATATTATAGCAGCAAAGTGGATAGCAAACCTAAAAGAAGCATCAATAAGAAACAATAAAGTCTAGATAAGTATAGAAAAATATGAACAATGATGTGCAGGCTGCAGTTCTGTGTCCCCATGGTTAATCCCCAGATCAGGTCAGTCGGGTGATAAAAATTAACATTTGGATGGGTCAAAAATGCCTTATTTGCATGAAAAATAATGATAACATCCTCTGGACATAGCAGTACCTGTCTAAATGCCTGAAATAGACATCAATAGAAAAAATGCACATGCCCTCCCCTCCTCTTGTTCTTCTACACACATGTGACAATGCCAGAGGGAGAAGGAGAACCGTAGCATCGTCATTCTCATAACAAGCATTAGCTTGTGTCAATGGAACTGACATCTTCATTTTGAGAAAGTGTTAACCCAATTTTTTTGGATCCCAAACATAAAATAAACCAAAGTCCTTCTCTGACTGTCTTTCAGCTGATTGGCATGTTGCTGGCCTGCTGTCTGTCCAGGATCATCACAGCCAATCAGTATGAGATGGTTTAGCTGATGTGATGTGGCAGGTGAGGCATTTAAGGATTCACACACACACACACACACAGACACACACACACACACACACACACACACACACACACACACACACACACACACACACACAGACACACATTAAAGTTAAAGCTGCTATCATTCACATTTTTATATTAACAATTAAGAAATGTTACGCTTAAAAGTACAACTTAACTGTTTTGTTTCAGCCGTAGCGCTCTCACAATGAATGCTACTTTAGCTACAGTAAGTAACTTCTGTCTTTGTGTTTTTTTCTTTTTTAGGTAGATGAAGACAAGAGGAGACAAAGAGCCTTGACACATGACGAGAGTAGATTCCCGAAACACTATCACACATCTGAATAGGAATTTACAGTACCTCCCTCCGTCTCTCTGCCTGTGATCTTAATGTAATATCTTAATGTATCTTACTGTAAAGCACCATTCCTAGACTCACTGCTGTTGCATCAACGCGTTCTATACCACACATCCCACCGCTGCTTGACGTAGAAGTTGCTCATTAGCACATATCTCGGATCAGTACAGCCTACAACAAGCAGGTAGACCGTAGTTGTCTTGGTTGACGGAAGTGTTGGTCTCAGATAGACGATTGGTTTAAAACTTGTCTTCTCAGTTGGCTTCAGCATGCTCCACCGGCCCTCATCAGAAGACCACTGCACATCTTTGTACAGAATGACATTATTAAAGCTTGAAAGTAATACTTTAAAAGATAGGTTTAGTTTTGCATTTGACTTTGCTATCGCTCACCATTGTATATTCCTATGGTTGTGATATTTTGTGAACTCATCATGTGTAGTGATTAAGTTTATATGAAAAATAAGGAAACTGACAAAGCAGAGAAGAGGGAGAATTGTTTTTTTTTTACCTGTAGACGAGGCATGATATTTTTTGACCTGATAAGTGAACCCGTAATCAGATTATGGTGTAAATTACATGTCAAAATTGTAATTCACTAACCATTAAAGTTTCAGTTTCAGGAATAAATGCACAAGAACACAGATTCCAAATGGGAAGCTTAACTGTCAAACGCCCCCGGTGACTTAAAATAACGCTCAACTTTGCCCTCATTTACAGCTCCTACGTACAGTATGTTTTATGTAACTCTAAGGTTTTTGTTTTTTTTAAGGAAAGAAATCTACTCCCCATGAAAAGCGAACGAATAACATTGGTTGTAGTCGTAGAACAAATCTGCTACAATATAGACTGAATGGCGAGTCATACCAGGAAGTGATGTAACAGTGTCTCAGTGTCTCACCCTCCTCTGTCTTAGACAGAGGAGGGTGAATAAAAATGGATGACGCAACAGCTAATATGCTAATAGCTTCCTCAGTGTCGGTTCTCTTGTTCAGTTCTGTTAATATTGATGAGATGACCTGTTATCGATCACAAATTTGTCACAAAGTTAAACTCAAAGCAGATATTTTTGGTCTAACTTTGAAATGATTTAATTAAAATAAATTGATTTCGCCACAAAATTGGCAGTATTAAATCCTGGTGTGACCCGGCCATTTCAGGCTCTAAATCAAACCTAACCCCAACACTAGATGACCTTTAAGGTTTGTGCTCTTCGGACGTTTTATATGACGTGTCGCCTGAAGGCCACTTGAAGGAGGTATGAAAAACGTAGGAAGGGATGAGGTGCAGTGAATTATATCAATAGGGATAATGACGCACACGTTCTTTTCTCAAAGGCATTCGTAGTGTTTCAGCTGGCTGTCAGATGAAAAGTGACAGATTCTTCTGCGTGAATACTAAAGAAGAGAGATTGGGAGAGAAGTTTAAATCCTGCCAATTTTCACACCTCTACACACCTGGCCAATCTGTTCGTATAGTGTGCTGCTCGACGATACCATGAGCATCTGAAGCGGACTAAAATCTTAGTAATGTTTCAGTTCAGTTGTCTTTCTGGTTTAAGTAAAAGTAACTTACTGATATCCAAAATGTCAAGATTTAGCTATAAGGAGCAACTCGCTGAAAATCCTCCTCTTGCTGACCTCTGGTAGTTTAGGTTCTCACCTTGTTGCAGTGATGTAGAGGTGTACGTGACATCACTGTTGGTGGTAGTTACAGGTGCAACTAAAGAAGGATTCTGGGGGATAAGAACTAGAAGAGGTCAGAGAAACACATATTTTCAGCCTGTTAGGGTCATATCGAATCGTATCAATTGTTTTCTCCTGGTGGAATATAATGCCAGCTATGTGTTACAGTGAGAGAAGTCGACGCTCGTGATACGCAGGACTCCAGCAGTATTCATCTAGTATTTACAGTATTCTATGTCGTGCACCAACATGCCATCATCTTCACCTGTAGATATTTATTGGCAATGTAATTTATATGATGTAATGTTTCTCATTCTAATATGCTAATCAGTATAAATGTCGTGTCACAGTTTTGTTTCTGCACTTTGTGCTGTTAAACTGTATTTGTTTGATAGTTTATAGGAAACTCGCACTGGAAAAATAATTGTGGCCAATGTTTCGTTGAGAGTTATGTGCAACATGTAGGTGTTTCAATTTAGCTGTATATTTATTATGGTTTGGTTGGCATTACGTTTACAGTTTCACCAAGTGATTTTCTATCTCTCAGTGTGTGTGTGTGTGTGTGTGTGTGTGTGTGTGTGTGTGTGTGTGTGTGTGTGTCTCCTTCACGTTGTGAGTGTGTATGAGAGAGAGAAAGAGAGAACATCTAGAGAGAACATCTAGATTTTGTGGATCCTGTTGTATTCAATTTTGTTCAGTATTTGGTTGTGGCTTTTCAAACCTTATTGCTTTTAAAGCTGTACATTTATTTAGTGAATGTATGTTTTCCAACACTATGAAACTTATTTTTCCCTTCTCCAAACTGATATTGTGCTGTAAATACTAAATTGTAATACCATCCTGCTTACACATGGGGTCACCAGACACTCAAAAAGAACTGCACCGTGCTGTCTACTATTGACTAAGTCACCATCAGTGGTCTTATTATCAATAAATATACAGAATAACAATTGTGTAAAGCGTTTGTTCATTTTGCTGTGTTGGAGGCAGCTTTAACAGGGGTTTGCTCTACCGGTCTTGGTCAAATGTTTCCAGGAGAATGTTTCGGGAAGTTCAAAGCCCCTTTACTACAAAGGGCTGCTGTATTCTGTCGGGTTATAAATAATATGAAAGATACTGATTTATCAGCCATTTTATCGTTTGGAGAACATAAAGAGGGATCATCTGGGCTGTTTCTTCACAGGGGAGGAAATCAGGGGAAATTGTATTTTTAGCAGCAGGGTTAGCGAAGGGTCAGGTCAAAGCTTAAGTCATGTTGAGAGACGTCAGGTGTGTGGGTGGGTGTACTCTTTATCAGTTAGGTGTGGGACAAGTACATTAGAGAAATGCACTTTGGGCTATTTTGCTTCCGTAACACGTCTTCTTTCGCACTAGTGAAAAGAAAAAAACACTACATAGACATTTAGGTGTTTTACTACACATATGTAGATTAAAGTTAGCATTACATCATGCCTCATATGCTTGAACTTTCAGAAAAACGTGTAATACAATAGCGTCTTCATTTATGAACTGGGGAAGTTTTATGGTGATATCTATTAGTTAACATTCTTACACTATTTACCTGCAGTGTGTTGGAAAAATGTATGCAATTTTACAATCAATATCTTTAAAGGCTGTTTTCTCAGAGACAGAAATCCCCACTTCACATTCACACACCAAACTTTCCAGTTTCATTCCTATCTATATTCTGAAGGTTTCTACGGAGGCATCGGTTCATTCATCATTCATACCCTGACTTATACAACATTTTTCTCCTAAAAACATGGTGAAAAATAACTTTTTTTTAAAAATGCTGCCAGATTTCTGATTCATAGAATGATGAAAAGAAATATCCAAAATGCCTCCTGTGAAACCATTTGACTCTTAATATGTCAACAAAATGAAACATGAATGTTCAATGTGTAATCAACTGGGCACGTTTCATGGTGCTATGAATTAGTTTTTTTTTAAAAAGTACCCTATAAGTGTCAAGCCTGAGGGTTTGAATCAATGCAGTCATTTCTCTCTGTTCAACGGGGGACAGCAAAAATAAAATAAAGATTCCCTTTAAAAACAAAAGTCATCTGTTTGACCTTGAGCTGTTGATGCAGCCTATTTACCATCCCTTAATAGAACTAAATAAAATGATGCATATTTAGGAGTAAAAAGGTAACAGACAATTTAAACGTTTCTGTGATTGACAAAGGAATATAATCATACCTTTACCAAACTGGCTACAAATCAACAATTAACCTATTGGTATTACTCTGGGCGGCAGTAGCTCAGTCCATAGGTGACTCGGCTGGGAACCGGAGGATCGCCAGGTCCCAGTGTGGACCATGAATGGACTGTGGACTGGTGGCTAGAAAGGTGCCAGTTCATCTCCTGGGCACTGCCGAGGTGCTGTTGAGCAAGGCACCGAACCCCCAACTGCTCGGGTTGCCGATCCATTGGCAGCCCCCTCGCTCTAACATCTCTCCATTAATTGCATGTATATAGGTCCTGTTTGTGCATGTGTGTGTGTAACATGTATAATAACAGAGTGAAAAAATTGAATTTCCCCTTGCAGGATTAATAAAGTAATTCTTCTTCTTCTTCTTCTTCTTCTTCTTCTTCTTCTTCTTCTATACAGTAGTGAACTCTGTGTTCGTGGTGTAGGGTCCACGACCAATTCAGACTATGATAAACTGAATAAATCTCATCTTCATCTGCTTATCCGGGGTCGGGTCGCGGGGGCAGCAGCTCTAACTGGGGGATCCCGAGGCGTTCCCAGGTCAGTGTGGAGAGATAATCTCTCCACCTAGTCCTGGGAATTACCCGAGGCCTCCTCCCAGCTGGGACGTTCCAAGCAGCTGCCCCCTGGAACACCTCCCCCTGGAACACCTCCCTAGGGAGGCTCCCAGGGGGCATCCTTACTAGATGCCCGAACCACCTCAACTGGCTCCTTCCAACGCTAAGGAGCAGCGGCTCTACTCCGAGTTCCTCACGGATGGCTGAACTTCTCACCCTATCTCTAAGGGAGACTCCAGCCACCCTCCTGAGAAAACCCATTTCGGCCGCTTGTACCCGCGACCTCGTTCTTTCGGTCATGACCCAGCTTTCATGACCACAGGTGAGGGTAGGAACGAAGATTGACCGGTAGATCGAGAGCTTTGCCTTCCGGCTCAGCTCTCTTTCCGTCACAAGGATAGAGCGATTGCAACACCGCCCCCGCTGCTCCGATTCTCCGGCCAAACTCCCGCTCTATCGTCCCCTCACTCGTGAACATGATCCCGAGGTACTTGAACTCCTTCACTTGGGGTAAGGACTCATTCCCTACCTGGAGTAAGCAATTCCACCGGTTTCCTGCTAAACTGAATAAATGCCCAGTTTAAACCCTTCACACACATGTAAGAACTTTTACAAAGTCAACAACAGAAACACAACAAAAAATTGGTTGTTTGGATAAATGAAGCAAACATCTAATCAAATCAAACGTATTGTCATTTTTCAATACATATTTAGAGTTTCTCTGGGATCAAAGTCAAGCTCCAACATGAATAACACTATTACACAAAATTGTCTACAGAAGCACAGCACAGTCCCTGGGAATACCTGTGGTGTGTGGAGCGCAAGTTAAAATAGGTTGAGTTAAATAGTTAAAACAATGGAGATGAAATATGCAATCAAGAGTCATGCATGTCAAGATGTAGCTTTCAGACTGAACTCATAAAGAATTCATAAAAGAGCTGCGTTGAGCATTGAGCAGCTCTTGCACAATTGTAACCAACCATACACATAATCTGCACATCATATGACAGCCTCCATCCAGGATGAGAAAAAACATTGATCCACTGAGAAACAGGAAGAAACCTCAAGGCGATCTCCATCTTCCAGGACAGACATATGTGCAATAGATGCTGTGGCAGATTATCTTATACCAGAAAGACAGACTGACACCATACATAGAGACTGTGTAACAACAACTTCACTGTCAAAGAGAAAACAGACACGTTTTTATTTCTTTTTTACCAAAATAAAAGACAAATACCAATAATTTGACACGTTTCAGCATTATAGTAGCTGCCTTACAGTTAACTTATAGGGTATTTTCTAAAACAGTGACACCTTTTTCTTTTTTAAAGAGCATCATCCTCTGATCTCCATGAGGTCGGTTTACGTTATGACATCACTGAGTACCATCCTCATCCACATGGTGGCGCTTGGGTATCAGCGGAAAACGGACCTGTGGCGGAGAGAGAGGGTGAAAAAAAGAGGGAAATCCACGTACGCAAACACATTCGTGCGCGCACACACACGCACACGCACACACGCACACACACACACACACACACACACACACACACACACACGCGTCTGTCTTTCTCCCTCCGCTTTTTCTTCTCCTGCGCTGCTGCGGGCTGCATCGGAAACATGGCCGGAAAAGCGGTGGCAAGGCGGATAAGAGAGGCTGTTACTCGGGGAGATCGCTCTAACCGAGCTCGCTCCAATCTCGTTACGCAAATTACCGACAGAGTGGCGCGGCAGTGGGTCCGCTAATGGAGCGTGTGCGCCGCTGTCTCCCCCCCAACCCCCTCCGCTCCTCCGCCTCCCGAATACATTTAATGGGTTACAGGCTGGAGGGAGGCATCCGCCGGGGAAGCGCTATTACTCACTCACACACACATACACACACACACACACACACACACACACATACACACACACACACACACACACACACACACACACACACACACACACACACACACACACCACACACACACATACACACAAAAACCCGGACTCAAGAGCGCACGGACATGTTCAAGTGCAGCCAGTCTAGTAATGAATAAGGCTGATTGCAATCACTGCGTTTTAACAATAAAAATACAAAATGTTCAGTTAGTTGGCAGCTCATTTCTGACTCTAAGCACGTGTGTTTGAAATGAAAGCCTACAAAGAATAAAACAATACTGTCTCATGTTATAAATAAAACAGGTGACATTGCTGCAGCCCTACTGTGGTCACTGTTTCGAGTACCTCCTCTAAACAGAAAGCCTTGACCAGACTGATCTTTTTATTTAACTATATGCATTTCTCATATTTGATATATTTTACTGTGCCATAATATTTTGGGAAATTTCCCAACATGAAGGTGTACATGCTGTATTCTACACTGCCAGGAATAAGTCTCGTTTCAAGGTACCGTTCAATTCAATCCAATTCAATTCAATTAAGTTTTATTTACAGTGCCAAATCATAACAAAAGTTATCTCAGGACACTTTACAGAGTAGGTAAAGACCACACTCTATGATTTATTTATAATTAACATAGACCCAACAATTCCCCAGGTGAGTACGGTGGCAACGAAAACCTTCCCTATAACAGACAGGAACGTCAGACAGACCCAGCTCTGTGGAGGACGGACATCTGTCTGCACCGGTTAGGGAGGAAGAAAAGGAGAGAGAAAGAGAGAAAAGACGGACAGATGGATAGAGGGAGACAAAGACAGGCACAAGGACAGACAGACAGACAGACTTCCAGAGATGCAAGCAACCACAAAAGTAACAGTAACTATAATAATAGTTAAAGTAATGTAAATATGACTTACATGTTACGGCAGTTAATACAGCAGAACAGCAAGAAACAGGCAAGGCCAGGGTGACAGAACATGACAATGACAATAACAGTTATGGTGGAAAATATGAAGTTGAATTAGTTACATGCATTGATGAGACCTGAATGATACAGACAGGGTAAAAGCTCAGAGTATCAGGAACAGTATTTTACCCCGGCAGCCTAGGCCTATAGCAGCATCATTAGGCATAACAAAATTGTTGTGTTGAAAAAAAAATAATAATAATAGTAAATAAATGAAAAGGAAGCTTTTCCGAAACATCTGGTGGACAGCAGTGCAGTAAGTGGACTGTTCACATCTTGTTGTTAAGCTTAGTTCAAATTAAATTGCATTTAGTCTAGTTACTTAATTTTAAACGTAGGCTACATTTGGCAGGTTTGTGCAGCTAAATCTTAACAACTTAAAGGGACAGTGCACCCCAAAATCAACCTTTGGTGCTATTAATCAATCTAGATTGTTTTGGTGTGAGTTGCCCAGTGTTGGAAATATCCGTTGTAGAAATGTCTGCCTTTTCTCAATTTAATGGAATTAGATAGCACTCAGCTTGAGGTGCTAAAAGCCTCAAAACAATACATTTCAAAAACTCAACATCAATGTGAACTGTCCCTTTATAAGAGTACTCCGCTGATTCAGCATTATACTTGCCAGGCTCACAATGGACATTTTGAAAAACAAAACAGTATGAAACTGAATGCAGCAGAACCAGATACATTCCATGTATTCTTCTTCCTTCTCAAAACCTACTGCTCCCATTACCCACAATGCACCTTAGGCTGCAGGCTATACAACACACAACACCTCTTGCAAGACTCACTTCCCAACCACCTATACTAACCTTTACATTTTTAACCTTAACCATCTGCGAGACTATCGTAAATTTGGGTTACCATCTAGACACAACCGCTTCAGGTGTGCTCCTGAGGTGTGCTCCTGAGGTGTGCTCCATGATTATGCTGGTGGCAGCTAATGTAGCCTCGGGCTGCTAGCCTCAAGTAGTTACGAGACTTAGTGAAAGTTCAATATGGACGGTTCTCTTTCACTCTCTAGTCGTGTTTCCTATAGCCCTATATAGTGGCCGCTCAGAAAGTTTTAGGGCACTCGCTGTGTTTTCATTACAAAAAAAGCCAGAGAGGGATTTGCGAGACTCCGGTGGTGACGTAGCACTTTGAGTGGGTTTTGATCGCCGCCGATTAGCTGATCAGTGTTACAGCGTGCGCCGTGAACAATAAGGAAGAGACCCCAAGATGGAAGGAGCAGAGCAAATCAACATGGCCCGTATCTCTTTGCCGGTCCACCTATCGATAACTCTGCTCTTTGATTTTTGCTGCTCCATATGGCACAAGGACACAAAGTGTGCTTGCAACTGCTTCGCCGGCTTTTAAAAATGGCACGGGTTGTTGTGGCATGAGTACTGCCTCACATCCCGCTTCGCACTTCACACCCCGCCTGCCGTTATCAAATCAGCAACCGGGTATATCTCAGGGGACAAGGGTCATTTTCTACCCGGTCAAACGGCCTCCTGAGCGACTCACATGCAAATTAGGGGCGTTTTTGACGAGATAGACCCGCCTCATTCCGGGTAGTCGACCATAGTGGAAACACACCTATTCATTCACAATCTTTCCCTCCTGTTCGCCGGCTTCTACTCCATCAGTCAATCTCGAAACCCATCAGCAATCTGCCTGATGACAAATTAGCCTCTGGGGGCAATATGGTTTCAGAATCAGAATCAGAATCAGAAACACTTTAATAATCCCAGGGGGAAATTCTGGTGTAGCCAGCGGATAGCCGGGCCACGACTCCCTCTTCTGTGCAGCGGTCATTGTTCACGGTCCAATTAGCACTTGAGACCTGAGAATGGAGTTTGGGATGATATAAACATAAATCTGCATATGGATGGAAATAAATAATAGACAAAAAGCTAATAAAAGGCTAATCGTTGTCACACTATAGCGGATGGGTTCGGGGATGTGTTCCACCTCGTTTGCTCTCCACACAGACAGATTTACCCGCATGCATCCAAAGTCTGATTCCAAATACCCAGAAGATAAGATGAACAAATAAATAGTTTTGATGATGTTGTTTGTTTAGAGGGAAAGCCTGTAGAGATGGACTGGTACCACTTCAGTGTCACATGATGCAGTCATGCTGATCTTTTTTCTTTTTTTTGTGAAGATTACCAGCTTCTAATAATAACATTAAGTGACTCATGAGGCTACGTATGAAAGAAATGTGTTTTCAAACGGCAATTTGATCAGACGAAAACTTGTATTAAACCTTAACGTCAATGACTTTACTGCTTTAATATGATCCTATTAGGAATTCAATTTTCAAAAACATGCAGTTTTTCAGCTCTTTCAAACACACACAAACAGAACTTCTCTTCTAATCCACAATGATCGCCTCGTTTATTGCCTTGAAGTAAAATGCAGCAGGCCTGTCCCACTCCACCCGTCTGTTTATGATGCGAGGTGTTGTTGTTCTAATTGCTATCGCCGCTTCGCCTGCGGCTTCCCTGCTCAACTCACCCATGCCTCACACTTTTCAGTAACATGAAGCCGTGATGACAAGTACTAGAATTCCCACTCAAGCTGCCTGTTCCTGTAGTGGAGCCCTTCATCCCCACCACCACCTCCTCCTCCTCATTCTCCTCCTCCACTTCCTCTCTCTCTCCTCTCTCTTTGAAGCCTTGTGGGATGATGATGACACCCACCGTAATCGGTGGATGCTCAGCGTCTGACATGACACACAATCGAGAAACCCTTCCGAACTGATCCGGGTTTCATTGTTGCGTTCAGGCGCAGTGCGTCCTCTGACAAGTGGAAAGGCCTTTCACAGGAGAATAGAGAAGGAGTCAGTGAGGTGGGTCCTTGATTGACAGCCCTGTTGAGAAAGCAAAAAACAGTTCCCTTTCCTATCAGATCTCCACTCAGCAGCGGTGCACATTTGTTCTGCTGACCTACTTCTTTTTTGTTTTCGCTCTAACTGGATCTGGGGTCAGTTTATCTTCAGGGGGGGTTAGATTAGTCAGTCTGTGTTTTTTTTCTTTTGTAGCTTTGCTTCCAAGGCAGATTTGGGATTGAGGGGGTGTGGGTAAAGTGGGAAATTAATGACTACATTAACTCAACCTCTCTATTTAAGAACAACTCAAGGTACTTGTACTTTACTTGAGAATTTTCATATTGTGCTGTGTTATACTTACATATTGTACTTTTTTAAAACTACATTTATTTGACAGCTAGTTACTAGTATTTGCAGAGTCAGATTTAGACGGAAAACCTATCAACATATTATAATATATGATAAATTGTTTGATTACACTAACACAACAGTATACAAATCATCTCCACCTAGACTTTGTGCAACATACATATGTTTATGCAGCAGTAATATCATATCAATATCAATATCATAAATAATAATGTAACACTGGCAGGAACCGTCCTGTTGCATTTGAAGTACTTTTACTTTTGATCCTTTTACTTAAGTAAAGGATCTGAATACTTCCACCACAGTAACTCATTACATGTAATGACAGTTCTGAGTTACTTTAATATTTGTATATATATATATATATATATATATATATATGTATATATATGTACATATATATATACACACATATATATAATGTTGTAATGCAGAGATTTTACTAGTAATTTGGGCATATTCACATTTTAAGAGATGTTCTGGTGTATTTTTTTTTTCCTTTGTAATACTGATTCTGATATACCTGAACTTGCATATCAGCCAGTACCAAGTATCGATTTAATACCAGTGCGTTATTATAACAAAATGCATACATACTGTATATATTATGTGCGATTTCTATCATTGTGTATGGCCTGGCTCAGGTAAAACCCTTGGTAACATCAACAAAAACATACAGAGAATAATTGTCACATAACTTTCTTTTGTTATGTAGTTTGACGGTCATTCATAAGAGAAAAAGAACATATATAAACTACTTTAAAGTATTTTTGGGGGGTGCTAAGTTACGTGATATTGGATCGATGCATATGAAAAACTCTACATGAATACTTTTTAATGGTTTCGGGACAGGGAGTCATGGTAACAGCAGGAGGCCATAGAGGAGACGGAAGTAGGGAGACGCAGAGACAGAAACTCAACCAGCAGGTTTTGCTGACAATGTTCGCATTCTCTCCATTCTTGCTGAGCAACAAACCAATGATTCATTTGCTACTTGTATCTAGAACAATCTGTACCTGTAGACTATCTGACTGAGCATGAAGTATAAACCAAGTCATCGTCCCTTTCCTCCTTTACATCAATCCTGTGAGCTTATCCTTTAAAGCTTGTGGATCTATTTTAAAGACAATTCCCTGAATCAGACATGTTTTTTTATTTAACACCAGACAGGCGGAGTTGTTTTGTGTTGATGGCTATACAGTGGACAACATGTTTCTATAGTTTCAGTCTGAAGTATTTACCAAAGCTCAGATTTCAGACTGAGCACGTCCAGGAGAGCACATACTGCATGAAGTGCTAACGATGGGCTATTTCTGTTGCTAGGACAGTGTGGAAGACACCCCCCCCCCCCCCCCCCCCCTGTTTACCAGCAGTTATAGTTAGAAGAGTTGTTGCGGTAATCAGCTGTCCACCATTGCTGCAGGAAACTGGCTGGTGCAACAGCTTGGCTTTAAGTGTAATCTAAAAATCTTGTCAGTACTGTAACTCTCTTAGACTAAAGTTACCCTGAAGGGAAATAAGCACCTGTAATATTCCTGCAGGGAGTGCAAGTGTGGATGTGGTCCTCAGTAAAATGTGAACCTACACTGGACATTTTAATTTCCATTATATCACTGTAATTGCATTATAATTGGACAACTGCAACAAGAATATATATTTGGGGGACGTGCCAATTGATGTAGCACCCATTACTTCACTGTCACTAATAATGTAGGAAGTCCTGGATTGTTGCTTTTGTTACACTTATATGTGTTGAATATCAGAGGATCACTGAGAATGTACTAAACAGTTGAAAATTGGTCAAAAACGACTACTGTTTGTTCAGTGTATTTCATTTTATTTTTCAGAAAAAGACAGTAGTCCCATATGCCCAAAGACTAAATATAGTATAATAATGGCCCGGCTGTATCACAGAAACTACAAGGGGCACAATCAAGTATTATTCGGTATCAATAAACTCATACGATGAATATCAAAGATATGCATGCATATAGACACACACAAAAAAAATGGAAGACATTTAATAAACTCAATGTTTTGCTAATTTTATTGATAAAAGTTGTCAAAGTTTCTAGATACTTGCCTAAAGTATGTCCTTACCCTAGTTCAAGACTTTAGACCCATCCAAACAACTGTCATGGCCCCTCAGATTTATTCTGTGCCCCTTCAGAGGGAGTCTGACCTGGAGGTTGGGAACCACTGATTCTTAACTACCTACCTGTAGTCAAAACTAGTTCCACCTGAACCAGCTATGGCGGGAGAAATGTTCCTTTAAACTGATCCATCAACAATATAATAAAGTCATTTAATACCAGCTATGTCACTTTATTTATCAGGGGCTTTGTTGTCTGCAGGGCTACTTCCTACTTTTGATAGACCTAACATAAGAATATTTTGCTCCTGGTATTTCCCTACTTGTAATAGGGTACTTTTTCTACATTGCACTTTCACTTAAAGAAAACTTCTAGGTGACACACTAAAAGTCATTCTACGCCTGGAATCAATATTGACTCAAGAGCTTTAGTGCTCGACAACGTGTTGCCTCTGTTTTCTATATGTGAGCGAGTCAACAGTGGCCTCGTCATTGGTCCAACACCGATTTGTCCCACCTCCGAGGAAGCGCATACGGCCTTCTGAGTGGCTGTACTGTGGGCCGCGCAGTGGGCTGATGGCTTGGTAATGAATATTCATACCACCGGTCCTGTTCAGTCAGGTCTCACCCTGCGCGTCATTGGAACAGAATGTGGGATGAGGTGATGTGTTATTAGTCATTTCATTAACCGGAAATCAGAGCACGGGTCCACAGGACAGCACTATTAAACGGTAAGTTAGGTTTTGGAATGGCACAGTGTTGACAAGTGAACTGACAGCTGTTGTGCGTAAATACGCGCGCCGCATATTCTGCACATAAGATGTTCCTTTTAGATCTGTACTATGGAGCTTACTGACATTCTGAAGCCACTCCTCTTCTAGAAAATGTGTCACACCTCTGTTCTGCTGTGTACTATTTCAGGTCATTTGGTTCTGGTTACAACCGCAGCAGAAGAACTGGACAAACAGGTTGTGGGTCCGCCTTTAACTTGCGAAACAACACGCATCTCAAGACTATATAAATGCGCACCTGACTTCCCGCAAACCAGAAACTACGACAAGGGATACAAACACACATCAAGGGGGAAACTCAACTCGCCTGATTTACAGGACAACCAATCCCTGCCACAGACGCCCCTTTAAGCCGATCAGCCCGAAATTAAAGCAGGACACTCCCAGAGGAGACACAAACAAGACAAGGAACTCGCATCATCGCTTCCATTTCTGCTCCAGAAGAAAACAAATCGCCGAAATAATGATGATGATGATGCAGCAGCAGCTCCCAGAAACCACCGTCCAGAAGAACTCCCTCTTCAACGCCATGAACCGCTTCATCGGTGCAGTCAACAACATGGACCAGACGGTCATGGTGCCCAGCTTGTTGCGGGACGTCCCACTGGAAGAGGACAGGGAGATGAGCTCCCTGAAATCGGACGAGGACGAAGGGGACATGTACAGCTACTACCAGCTGCTCAAGTCCATCCGCATGGACATCGAGTGGGGGGTCAGGTGCGCCGCAGCAGACGAGAGGCGCAAGGAGAGCATGGTGATCACCCGCATGAATTCGACTACATCCACCTCCTCCTCCGCATCGTTATCATCCGAGGAGGAAGAGGAGGAGGAAGAAGAGGACGACGATTTGCAGAAGCAGTTCCAGTTCCACCTGACCGGGCTGCAAGGGGTGCTGTCCAAGCTCACACTGCAGGCCAACTCTCTCACCAAGCGCTACAACCAGGAGATCGGAGGATGGGGCCACTAAGCTCGGAGCCCACAGAAACTGAAAACCCAGAACTTTTTTATTCTACTGGCTGAACTGACTTTTCTCAACGGGACTTTTTGCTGCTGCTGCTGCTGCTGTTACTACTGATGAAATTTGTGGACAAACATTTGAATGGTAGAGAAAAATGCAGCTCATTTCTCTCTTAAGGCCTACATGGTGTCGGTCTACTCTGTGGTGTTACTGACTGTAGATGTGTTGATCCTGAGGAAAACATTTGTGTACTTAACACCAAACTCATGTTTTGCACTCCAAAGTTTTGTACATGATGCATTCAGCTTTTGTGATACGCATATGAAACATATTTAAAACCTTTATTTAATGTATATTTATTACCTCACACCGTATAGTTTGAGAGCCAAATGTTATTTCAAAGCCAGAGAAGAAGTGGACTGCATGACCTACAGGACCTGTCGCCTGAACCGCCCCTCTTAGGGGGATACTGACAGAAGATTTAGCTTCCTGTTTGTGTTGCTAATGATGTCAGTGTGTTCAGATGAATGTGTCTGTGTGTGACCCGTGTCCCTTCAAATCTGATGTGTTTTTGTGTTTGTATTCGCTTGCATAGAAGGAGGCAGATGCTTACTGTAGCTGCCTGTGATCTCCCAATGCCCTACATGGCCAATGGACCAGAATCAAATGATAATGTGCTACTGCATAGAGAATAATGAGGGTATCCCCAAGATGCATTGTTGTTATTGTCATCTGTTTGCTATTATCATGGTGTTACTGGAAATGTCCATCTGTCGAAATAAGAAATTGCTTTTGTACGCACCTTCTGTGCCATTTTTGTACAGATATCTGTTTCACAAAATAAACTTTTATATGAATTTCATTTGTTGTATTTCGGTTTTTCATAAATACAGTTGTGACTTTAAAAATCAGCTTTACATGACAGAACAGGCACCACAGGAGCTGAATTTAGTCCACACTTTTTTAATAAATAAAATCAATGCATACCTTTCTGCATTTACCTATTCTCCGTTATGCAGTGCAGGACATACCGGAAATATGACAAATCGGTTCTTTGCTGCGCATAAAGTATGGTTTATACAGGAGTATAAAGGAGTATGAGGCATTGAAAAAAAATACAGAATATAGTTGAACATCCATTTTTTTCTTCAGAAAAAGGACAGAATCTGAGATGCATACAGTAAAACCAGTATATCTCTAGGTAAAACAAGAGTTTCATGACATAATAGTATATCAATAGTAACAGTATGTAACAACGACACATGAAATATTAAAAAGCCTTTCTTATCATTAGAAAAACTAAATCGCTACAAAAGCCAACATGTTTCTGTTGCAGGGCTTTAAACCTCTTTAATACCTCTTGTTTAAAGCACTGACGAAAACCCACAGTGGCCGAACACATGTTGGCTTTTTAATGACTATAATAAAGGTTTTTTAATATTTCCTTCCTCGTTGTCATTTTGGAGTGTCTGGATTGCCTTCCTGTTAATTCTGTTTTTATTCCTGGAGCACTCGACACGTGTTTGATCTATGTATACAGAGCAACCAGTCTTTTATTCTATTTTCCTACTATTTTCTGCATCTCTTTGTGGAAGGGTCTTCAGTTCTGCTTAGAAAACAGGTGTTGTTTAATAGTGAGAATAATTTTGGCAATCATGCATTAGACAGCATAAACACAGTCTCAACTGTTAGCTTCCTTGTGTGAATTGGATACTGTTGAAGAGTGTTATTTGAGTTAAGATCATGTCTATTTACCGCACCTAAAACCACAAACCTGTTGAGGGAGAACGACAGCTTATGACACTGCCGTATTATTGGCACCTGTAATAATACACCTCGTAAGGTGTACAAAAATGAAACAAAAATCAGATTTGTTAGAAATGCCATCATTTGCACTCCTATGGGATGGATTTAATGTCATAATTGGAGGCAAAAAAAGCTGTGAAAGGTTGAAACTCAGTGTTTGAAAGCTTGAAATCTAATAAAAAAAGGTTCTGCAGGATTTAAACTATGGTTTTGGTGGTTTGCATAATGTTTTGATAGGCTGGAAAAACATCTCTGCGCTTTCAAAAATGGAGTTACAACCTTTCAGAGTAACTTTTTACAGTTTTCTAATTACGACAATAGACAATAACACCGTGTAGTTTCGCATGGAAGAAAAATTACCTACAGGTTGAGGAATGTTGCGCGTTAGTTACTTTTCAAGTGACAACACCTTCAACCATCCGAACTCTCAAACAGTGATGAGTGAAGTGCCCGAGGAGTAGTAGCAATCGCTTGTTCAACATGTACAAGGCCATTTTGAAAGCATCCAAAAGCCATGTTTTGCTTTCATTTATCTCAATTTCTTTGTGTCAAGTGAATATTTCCCAAAGTGTAGTGAAGATTTTCTACCGTAGAATAAAACAATAAAGCAACGTGAACTGTACAACACAATAAATACATTATGTTGCAGTCTTGGGATACATATGACAATTTCAATATGCACTGGAATCAGTTGCCTATATTATGAACAAAGATACCTGTGTGTTTGTGTGTAAAGAAAAACATCAGATCTCCCTCATTGTTGTTTAAATAACTGACAGTGACAGCCTCAAAGGCCACAGGGAAATGGGTGCAGCTGGAGTTTCAGTGTTACAATAGGTCAACAGGGTGCAACACACCCACTTTCCACTTTCATTCTCTTTCTCTCACACACACCCGCACACACACACATTTTGCATAAACACAATAAGGAGAGCCCATGCTAAAATGCCTTATTGATAATGTTAATGTGACTCGTTTCACAAGAAAGACAAAAGCATCGGAAATAGAAAGTCACTTTAATAAAGCTCATTGTGCGTTTCATAGCGGACACATAACACAAGCGAATAGTTGATATTAAAGAAAACCTAATATTATCCAGGTATACTACAAAATACCAATATTTGGGGTATAACTGTATTATATATTCTATTAAAATATCTCTCAAACATATTTAAAGACGCACCATTTGAAAATGACTTTTTATTATTATTTTCTGTGAGTGTTTAAAGGAAATGCAGCCACCTCTGTCCAAATTCCAGACAAAGGTAACATTCCTTTCTGCATTTGTCTAAATAAGGTTGCTGACTTCTAAAAACATCCGTTGAGATAACCTTATCATTAACCTTACGGTGAATACCAGAGGTTATAACTGAATGTTAGTCACAAAAAATGCTGGTGTTAGCTACCAAGGCGGACACAGAACTTTTCCCTTATTCCTTTGGTTAGTGTTAGAAAGTTAGATCAAGTTAAATTATATAGTATAAAAATATTCATTTACAAGTTAAGATCATGCATCATTCGTTTTTACTGCTCATAAAAGCATCCTCCCACGCTATCTCCCGTCCTACTGTTTATCTCGCCTTGTTGATGTGTATACAGTACGTATGGATTCCTTTGTGTTTTTCTCTTTGCTCTGTCAGAGCATTTTGTAAACGTTTGTTTTCGTAGGTTTAAAGGTGCTTTATAAATAAAGTTACCGTAATTATTATTATTAAAACAAACCCTACAAATATGGCGATGGATATCCCAGCACTTTAAAGGTTAAATATCTAGAATGAGCAGAACACCGCCATCTAGTGTCTCAAGATTGTAGTCACAACAACAGAAAATAATTCCACCACTCAGGTTGCCATGTTAGTCAGTAGGTTTGCCAGTAGCCCACAGGAGACCAGAGTCTCTTTGGGCCTGTTTGAACCCATCCCCTCAGGCAGATCGCACCATAAAAACAAATATTGAAGAGGAGTTTGACTGACAGTTACCGTTAGCCGTTACAGCTAAGTAAACATGAAAGTTAGCTAACCGATCAAGGACAAACGTAGCAATTTCAGCGTGTGTTTTAATGCTGTTGAACTCCTTTATCTCAGTCCATTGAGTGAATGCTTGGCCTATATTGACTCTTGTTTTTGCCCGTCTCCGGTCACTCAGCTGATGGGACAAATAACAAAGCAGCTGCAGGATTGGCAAACACCATTTCATCCAGTGCCATACCTACAGTAGCTGCACCAAACAACAGACAACCCTTGCAACCCAGCGATGCTGGCTGATTAATGGCTGGTAAAATGTAAACAGAATGTCATTGTAAAGCCCGTCAAAAAATTATTAAAATATGAATTCTGACTACATATTTTTTTTTATGGAAAAGCAATACTTTCATTCTGTTCCCCTCAAAACGTCTAGTGAGTGTATTTTTTTAAATTTAAATATAGCTTTTAATAAAGATTCTACTTATTCAACCTTTAACTTTTGTTCATTTTTTTGTCAAGGTGAAATACATCAAAGATCCATGGGACTTAAAACGAGTAAAACACGTTACAACGCAGAGTTTTTCATGTACAAGTCAAAGTCTGAAACAAACAGACCTACGACGAGCATCGGCTCTGTGGTGCTTTTTGTCCCTTTGTGCGCACGGTAGAAACAGGAAGTAAAAGAAGAGACAGCTACAATTACAAAACAAAAACACAATTGAAGCGAAATTATCTAAATGCAAAACGACTAAAACATGGGCAGTCAAATCCCAGAGTCAATGAGTAACGACTCACGTTGCGTGTTTTTTAATACAGATTCAGAAGACTATCGATGTGTAAGTAAATAACGTAACTGTAAACTCAGTATTAGCTTCTTCCCTTTTCTTTTTTTCGGTGCTAATTAGCCATTTAACACGTTAGCTGCATTAATGAGCCTGTTGCGTATCAACGTTATAGTGCAACTAATTAAAACAGACCATTAAACTCGCTTTACTGGAGCTGACATTACTCTGTTGTTTCTGACAAGCTAACTAAAGCTTACCTACCTGAGCATCACAAACCCTTTGTCTTATAGTGTTGTTAAATTGATGAAATGATGTTTATTAACGTTGTTTTAGATGTGAGCCTCAGACATACTGTACAGGTGGGGAGAGTCGGTTTGTGGTGGATCATATGAGACAAGATATGCAGAGAGTTTCTTATCTTGAGATGATAAGAGAGCTTGTTTCACCTGCTGAAGGTGAGGGAGGGCAACAACAAAATCATCACATCACATGAACATGAACACTATAATATCACAGACACATTATAACATCATTGATGGACAGAAACACTATAACATCACAAACATAACATCATTGATGGACAGAAACACTAACATCACAAACATTATTACATCATTGATGGACAGAAACACTATAACATCACATGAACAGAAACATTATTTGTACTTGCATTTACATTTTACTTTGTGCTGTTTTATCCTTACACTCCAAAACATGTCTGGGGGGGAAATGTACGTTTTTCCTCTATTATATGTAGTTAACATAGTACTATTATATACTAACTACTTTGTAGATTAATTAATTTTGAATATAAGTAAGTAAATAAGTAAGTAAAATGTATTTATAGAGCACTTTCACAGGCAAAAGTCACAAAGTTCTTTACAAGACAAAATACATCAAGAGAAAACACAATTAAGACCTAGATTTCTAGTTGACCTGGTGCATACAGGTCAACTTAATGCCTGTCTAACCAGATATGTCTTTATCTGACTTTTAAAAGACTAAACAGACACGGCAGACCATACCGGTACAGGCAGAATGTTCCATAAATTTGGTGCTACGGATTCAAAAGCTTGATCACTTGGGTCTTAGGCGGTTGCATGGGACAGACAGTAAATTTAACATATTTTGATCTCAGAGAGCCAGCGGAGGAGTATGAGTGAAGTATCTCAGTCACATCTGCCGGCGCCTGACCGTATAATGCTCTGTAAGCAATAGTGAGAATCTCAAACTGGGTGCTGTATGCAACAGGGAGCCAGTCAAGAGATTTGAGTATGGGGATATTGTGTGACAGTTTGTCCTTTTATTTCACAAACAAAAAGCATGATCATATAATGCATTGTTATAGATTAAACTTCCCAGCAGTATGAAAAGAAGTTAATATTTCCCTTGCCTTGTACAACATTAAAGTTTTGCTAACATGTTAATGCATCAACAATAATGATCCAGTAACATAATAGTGTAATATGAGTACTTTTACTGTTGGTACTTTGTTCATTACACTGATGTAAAACATGTAAAATTTTGGATGCAGGACTTGTATTATCACATGCTATTGCTACGTTTACTAAAGTTAATAGTAAAAATACTTATTCTACCACTATACACTAAGCCAACACTACGCCCTTTTTATTGGAAGAATGCGCTTGATTACATTTTACTGTAAGTTGTTCCTGTTATTATGTTCAGACCGCAGGAGCATTGTACAACACCGTGCAATCAAATACAACAACACCAACCATATGCTGGAAATTACCCAGATTCACCAGGTTGAATCAACACTTCTCTTGCAAAGTGTCAAGCCCAAACATTGCACACCATGACTTTCTCAAATTCAAATTATATTGCGTGCACTGAAATCACAGGTGGTTGTGGTATTGAGTCCACACCTTGCAGTAATGTTGCCTAGCCTTGAGCCCAAATCTCTCCTTTACTGACAAGCAATCATTCAAAATTGTAAGCAATCAATTACAGGTTCCCCTACACTGTTTGACTAGTTAGCCTTGTTTTCTATATAGGGCAACACGTGGTGCGATTACAGTCAAACTGATAGATGGTTGGTTTTTTATGTGACTACTCTGTGGAAACAGGTGTATGACATATGGTGTGCAAAAGGCCACAGCAGTAGTGTTCCGCAGCTGATACTGCAGACACGGCCTTCTTTATTTGGCACGCAAGACTATTACCGGGCCCCTTCATTTTCCCCTGAAGCTTTTAGGACTGACACACATATTTCTCATTTCTTTCATTTCTTCGTTGTTTTTCTTTCCTCTTATGTATTTCTATGAGTTGCTCTCAGATCAGCCTCAGCTTGAATGCAGCTTTGTGCAAATGAGTGCCAGGTTCCTTTTTCATTTCACTCAGTTGTCATGTAACAGACCTCTTGGTTTCATAGCATGTGGAGGTGAAGTTCGTAAACACCTTAAATGCCTGAGGTGTCAGCGCGTTGCAAATGCTTGCATTTCTCAGGTTGCATGTAGTGTTGCAAACTCCATTATACTTGCTTTATTTACACATATGTTTGCACACAAACACACAAAGTACATGCTGGAACAAATTGCAATCTTTCCAACCCAGTCATTTCTAAGCATATGATTATAATGATGACAGTACTGTATTGCACTTTTCAGGATGTTTGCAAAGTGCCTTACTTAAAACTGAAGTATTACACAGAGAATGTAATGCATATGTCAGCTATACACTATAATACAGTGGTTATTTTTTTGTTATTCATGGATGTGAGCCATTTATAATGAATTATCTCTGATTTACAGGTGGTGATTTTAACAGTAAAACGAGCCACCGGAACCTTCTCCTTAGTAGGATGGTAAATATTTTCTCCAATTATTTCTTTCTCAAACCATACTTTTTCTCGAAGCCTCGACTTTTATTTCACACCAGATAGTTTAACTGCTCATAGCTATAAAAATACAGTGATATACTTTATATAAATGTCTATCTATAGTTTTATATGATATCTGAGTGGAAGAGTTAAGTATAATATTAAAGGTTCCCTGTGGACCACTATGGAGCTGTTTTTCAATGTTTGGGTTTGTTTATGGTGGACTTAAAATACATGAAATCAACTTTGGAAATGTTTTATTGGGAAAGGAAGGTGCTCAACACGTTTGTTAGACCTCAAGGACTCAGTGTTAACTTAACATTTTGATTGTTTATGAGCAAACACTGCAGTATCCCTTTAACCTTTGCAAACTGTAACCAACGCTGTAACTGTAATAAATACTATCTTTGTAAAGCTTGCAAAATTCAGGTTATGTTGCGGCTGTGTCTAAGATGTGTTGATTCAACGTTAATGTTTGAAACAGTCAGAAATATATGCCCAATTAAGAAATAGTAATTTCAGTATGTACTGTTCATAAAAGTGGTATATGTAACTGCATGCAAGATTTGCATTTCCAGACTCAGAGCTATACCCTATCTCCTCTGGGGAAAAAAAGCACATTCATAGTTTCATAGATGCCATTGGAGGTTTTCCCGTTTTTTTCAATATTCAGTTGTGTTCTTGGAGATGGCATCTGGAGTCATGTTGATGAACTGCATCTTCTCATTTTGGCTTCAGCGTTTAGCTGTGGTGGTTGCTTTTTGGCCGGGGACTTCACTCCTTCACTAAATTCTGCTGAGCGGGTCTTTGGCAGGTTTTCTGCAGGGTTAATTAGTTTCAGTCTAAACTTGCTTTAATGGTCAGTAATCACACTATAAGCTCAGGAATATCAGCAGCATTTAGAGGTTACAAAAGAGCCAGCAGGGATACGTGCTGGAGTTGTTGTGATGTATTTATGTTCAGTAAAACAGTATTTCATAGTTAGAACAGCAAATGACCTCTTTTGTTCAAACTGTTGACCTTGCTGTTAGCAACAAACATCTCACCGTTGTCTTTCCTCTCTCTTCACAGCATTTTCATGCTGTTTGTGATCTGGTTGCTTCGCAGGTATCAGTCTTTGGCTCAGGTAAATTTCCACTTCAATGTACAGTATATTTTGAAGGCCCCCCCAATTTCTGTTTGCTTTTTGCCACCGGAAACATGTTCAATTAGCCATAGCAAAGCTTAACATAATTGAACCCAATTAAAAAGCACAGATTAATCAGTCGTAGAGTTTATTGACGCGTGGTTGTTCTGTAATAAAGGCAGCTATCTTTGTTTGAGTGTGTTGTCTGTGTGGTGTTTTGGAAGCCAGTCCAGCAGGTCTGTCTGGTTTAGCGGCACTCTATGTTTCCTAATCTGAAATAAATGACATCTTAACGCAGAGGCTCTGATAGATCCTATTACTCTAGACCAGGTCGCACCTCCTTCTGCTCTTCCTCCTCCATCTCCTCCTCTCTCACACCACATAAACCCTTTCTTTACCTCCATCCCCTCACAAAGGTTATCCGTCAGTCAATAGTCTTTAATGCTCTCTCTTTAGGGCTTTTTCTGTCTCCACCTCCTCTTCCTCAGTAGCCTCTGCAGGGTCATTGCTGGCCACAAATTAATACAGGGCTGTGTGTGTGTGTGTGTGTGTGTGTGTGTGTGTGTGTGTGTGTGTGTGTGTGTGTGTGTGTGTGTGTGTGTGTGTGTGTGTGTGTGTGTGTGTGTGTGTGTGTGTGTGTGTGTGTGTGTGTGTGTGTGTGTGTGTGTGTGTGTGTGTGTGTGTGTGTGTGTGTGTGTGTGTGTGTGTGTGTGCATGCACGTTCTTCCACAGCCACAGTTTGTAACCACCTCAATAGACAGCTGGCATGCATCACAACTGCCCTCTTATAAGTGTGAAGAACACAGATTATTGGTTTATTTCATATAAAATACAATGAGCTCAGTTTATAAAGAAGGAATTAAGGAGACTCTTTCCTCCACCCTTGATATTTTCTCTGAGGTGTCACCAGGGACGTCGTATGCCAAGCTGTCAGCCACATCAGTGATCATTTGATCTATAATTTGCCCTTGTCTCTACGTGAATATAAATGCATTCTCATATTAAGTCGGGGGGGTTTGGTAGAGAATCCCTCTCTTAATGACTTCTTCTCGTTTTTCACTGTACAGAAGATGATTCTCAGCCTGACTGTAGCTGCCTTCTTTGATAGTGTAGCATATGTAATGGTGAGTTACTTGAGTCTGTTCCACTAAACACCCACATAACAAAGTGTTTTTTTTTCGGTTGGTTTGTGAAAATGTTTCCCTGTGCTGTTCTTTCTTCCTTTCCCAGGGTGATTCCCACCCAGAGGGATCTCTTTGTGACTTCCAGGCCTGCTGGCTAACTTACTTTGGTAAGACAAAACTTAATTAATTACTCACTGGCACACATTTTAACAATGGAGTTGGGAAAACCAGCAAAGAAAGAGCAAAGATTCAACAGAGACATTTGTCAAAGAGCTCATCTATCACAGAAGAAAATAATATTACTTTGTCACTTTCATTTTTTTGGCTTAAGAACAAAATATGCCTTGACACTGATTGCTCCAGTTTATAGCACCGTCTTTCACCCAGAGCTTATTTGAATTGTCACGTGTGGATTTGAGTCTTGAGGTGATACAGGCTAGAAAGGGAGTTTTTGAAATTGATAACCAGATGCTTTTAAATATATGTCAAATCACTGCTATTGGTAAAAAGAATACCACACCATATAGATGTTTTAAAAAACAGCAAAATCATATTAATGTACCTAAATCACCAGAGATCAGCACTTAGAAATGCTGATGAATCGTTTTCCTTTTTAAACTTTCTACTATTTTCCCTCATATCTTACAGTATATTGTCTCTACAGTTATATAAATTCTATTGAATAGTGAGTTTATGGTTATTCTTTCTCATAGCATCATTATATTTTGAATGCAGGGCCTGTTTTGTGTGTAAAAGTCTATCTTTATCCTGTCTGGGAGGACAGGGGAGGATATTTACTTTCCAATTGAATATACGCCCATTGTCGAGGGTGGAGGAGTATTCACACACGAATACTAAGAACACCACACCCGTAACGATGGTGTGATGCTTTGGAATCAAGCACTATACTGTGTAGTTATGCAGCGATTCAATATACCTCCCTTTAACCACGGTCCCTCCAATGACACTGCAAGACTCCACCATTTAATTTGGGTTAATAAGGCACATCCATGGGTTCTCAATATGGGGGTAGTGGGAAGATTTATTTGTGATTGGGACAAATGAGGCAGGATTGTGTTTGCAGTAAAAAAATTTGGTTGCATGTTGCAATTACAGCTCCTTTAGCCTTGATTAGCATACGGATTCTTAGTTAGGACTGGCTGCTAATACAACACTCCAACAGTCTTATTTTATTGGTCTCACAGGCACACACACACACACACACACACATACACATACACTCAGATGGATACAGGGTAATGGGCAGTGAGTTAGTGCTGCAGGGTTGGTGCCTGTCACCTCGGTTTATCACGAGGATCCTCACGCTTAGGACAAACGGCTGTACATAAACACCAGCTGAGCGGGCACTTTGTTCTGTTGGGAAGCGCCGAGTCTAGTGGGAGCCGCATAGCACAGCTCTACTTTTAAGTCTGACCAATAAAATTTTATGAAATGTGTTTGAAATTGTTGGAAGACGGCACCAGGGGCAGTGTCAGGACAGGTGGGGAAGCTGTGTGTGTTTTCAAGTTAAAGCAAAGCACGGTCTGGTTATGTAAGACGCACTGTGACAGTGATTTATTTTGATAATGACATCGACAGTCAGCCTACTTCTTTCTTAGTCGCTGCACACCATTCCTAAACAATGCTTGGAGTGTGCATTTTGTATATATGTGCGTGCGTGTGGGGGGTTTGTTGTGAGAAAATGAGTAAGCTGAGTATGTGGCTCAGAGAATCCATCATTGTGACGACCAGCCCTGCCTGTCCTGTCAACAGAAACACACACGCACACAGACACACACAAAGAAAAAAAGGTTGAATACGAGGGCAAAAAAGGGAAGCCAGCTTTCTAAGCTCTCTTCCTTTCCTGGGTGAAATATATTCATTTTTCCCCTCTGCTGACTTCGCCTTCCTTTCCCTTTCTTCGTTTCTTCTTTTCTTTTCAATTTCTTTACACCCGCTCTAGTCCACTCTGTTCGAACCCCCCCCACCCCCCACCCCTCCTCATTTCTTCCTCTCTCGCCCCCACTCCTGCTTATCTCCCTCTGCTTTTCCACAGTTCATCATTATCTCTCTCCGAGCTCCCCCCTCTCATCCATCACGCTAAGCCACAGGTTTCCCTCATATTACTGCAGAATGGGCCTTCATTTATCAAAAAGTGGAACACACGCACACTCCCTCTCATACGTGCGTGTGTGTGTTTGGACACACAATTGCAGGTGCATGCTTTGTGTCCAGGGGAGCTGTGTTGTAATTTGACCTTGTTGATTTTCTCTGTGTGTGTGTGTGCGTGTGTGTGTGTGTGTGTGTGTGTGTGTCTCTCTCTCTCTCTCTCTCTCTCTCTCTCTCTCTCTCTCTCCCTGTCTGCAGACTGGAGTGCCTTGGCCTGGGTTTGCCTCATCACATTGAATTTGTACCTCAACCTGGTCCAAGAAGTCAGCACCAACAGATATGAGATGTGAGTCCGGGACTTGGTTGATTTGCTGATTATTTTTGTCAAATTGTTTTTTTTGCTTTGTCCAAAATCCAACGTTATTTAATTTGCATGTGTATGTTTAAAATTTGAGAAAAGTAGCAAATCATCACACTAGAGAAGCTAGAACCAAAGAGTGATAGGCTCTTACATTACTTAAATGTTTGATTGATTATCAAAATAATTGCAGATTTTTTTTCTGACGATGCACTAATTGATTAATCGACAAATCATTTCAACTCTTTATCCCTCATGTTAGTTGTTCTCCATCTCTACGTCTGCCTCTGTGTCTTCCTTTAAATTTATATTTTTCTCGTTAGTTGCAGTGACCGTGTCCCCCTGCGTGTGTGTGACTGTGTGTGTGTGTGTGTGTGTGTGTGAGTGTGTGTGTGAGTGCGCGCCCGTGCATGTGTTTGGTCTGCCAGAGCATGTGTCTCCCAGCAGAGCATTGACAGCCCCCATCTCCTCCTCCCCCTTTTTTTCTGTTCCAGCCGACGCTCTAATTGAAAAGGGAGTGAGTGTCAGCCGTTAAGTGTGTGTGTGTTTGTGTGTGTGTGTACGTGTGTGTGTGTGTGTGTGTGTGTGTGTGTGTGTGTGTGTGTGTGTGTGTGTGTGTGTGTGCACCCATCTTCACGCTTTGTGGCTCTATGTTTCTGTCGCTCAAACTCCCATGAGCACTCTCCACAGCGCAAGTGTGAATTTGCTTGGGTGTGCGTGTGTGAGATATTTTCTCATTTTCCATGCCTAGCGCGGAGCTTTGTGACACAAGCACACATCCTAAAATAAAAAAAATTATGCACTCTGTGGGTGGAGAAAAAAAAGCTAACAAGTTAGCGGCAGCTCGGTTTTGCCTGTCGGTTGTTTGTGGTTGTATCTTGTAGATATGCTTAGGTGTGAACCCCCCTCCTACCCAGCTGTGTGTGTGAGGGGTTGGGCCGGTAAAGGGAGTTGCCCCCCCCTTCCCCATGGGAGTTTCCCTGCATTGATTAGCAATAAGCCAGACGATATAATGGTGTTATAACTCAGAAGTAGACGGCTTTATGGGCGCAGGGAAGGGGGCAGGCTAGAAGACCAAAATCAGCTCGCTTCAGAGCCTTGTCAGCTGCATACCTCTCATGGGTCCAGAGGGACTAGGTGGGAGGAGGATGTCTGTATTTTTGTGTGGGGCTGGTCACACAGGAAAAAACTTAATAGGTTAGAGCGAAGTGAAGAAAGGGCTTCAGGGGGGTTGTCGTGTGTTGACTGCGCATAGATAAGCTGTATGTGTTTCGGCACGTGTGTATGGGGCTTTGCATGCATGCACAATTACCCCTCAGCCCTTTAACCAACCTCCCACCCTCTCTTTCTCTTTCTCTCTCTCTCTCTCTCTCTCTCTCTCTCTCTCAAACACACACACATACACACATAGTGTGACGGCACAGTGTGATGGTTCATGAATGAACACATCGCCAGAGGAGATGGAGAACGGAGGCTGGATGATCTAAGAGTGATTGAGGTGGATGCAAGAGAGGATGTGAAGTGTGTTTGTGTGCGCGCATGTGTTTATGTGTGTTTGAAGGACGGTTTCAGGAAAACTGGAGGACAAAAAGGAAGAAGTGGAGTGAGGCAGTGAGAAATGAGATTGAGCCCTGAGAGAGATATTCTATATGAGCTTGCATGTGTGTGTGCGTGTCTGCACGTGTGTGTGGGTGTGCGTGCAGGTGTGAAATACAGAGCGCATAGCAGTCCTGCTGTGCCTCATTAAGCCCATGTTGTGCGCAGCTCCGGACCTCGTCATCTCCCTCTTAAAAGCGCCGCAAGTGTGTGGTGTATGTGCTGCATCTTTGTGTGCGTGTGTGTCCGTGGGTCTGCCAGCTCTCGACATTGATTTCCTGACAAGCCCCCCTCCCTCCCCCCTGCACCAATCGTCACGCCACGGACTGGCAGCACTGATTTCACCATCTATGTCTCTCCTCCCACTACCGCACAGACAGACACTTTCTCTCTCTCTCTCTCTCTCTCTCTCTCTCTCTCTCTCTCTCTCTCTCTCTCTCTCTCTCTCTCTCTCTCTCTCTCTCTCTCTCTCTCTCTCTCTCTCTCTCTCTCTCTCTCTCTCTCTCTCTCATTCAGTTGCTTTCTATTTTAGCGCTTCCACCATTTCCTTTTTCTCTCTGTTTTCCCTTTCTCTCACACATCCTCTTGTGTTTGATCTAAACTCTTTCTTTCTCTCTCTCTCTCTCTCTCTCTCTCTCTCTCTCTCTCTCTCTCTCGCTCTCTCTCTCTCTCTCTCTCTCTCTCTCTCTCTGGATCTATACATTTCCCATGTC